>NC_057804.1:59179631-59497613 GCF_018294505.1 Triticum aestivum | reverse complement strand
GGGGGAATCAGCACAGGAGCTCACAGCGGGTGCAGTGGTGGCCTCGGCGAGCTCGGGGAGGCACCGGAGCCGACGAATTTGACGAAGACGGCCGGCGGGTCCGAGGTAGAAGACGACGTCGATGGCGGCGATGCGGCACGTCCGGGGCCTCGTGGCTCGTTGAGGAGGTAGAGGGGGTTGAGGCGGAGCCTCTGGGCTAGTCGGGGGAGCGAGGGAGGCCCGGTGGCCATGGTTTTGGCGAGCGGCGGCGACGGCGACTCTCAGTCATGGTGGGAGAAACAGAGGAGCGAGGGGGGAGGGAGGTCCAGAGAGCGAGGGAGAAGTGAGAGGGGGGTCGGGGAGGTGCGTGGCGTCACCGGGGCGTCGAGGAGGAGCCAGGCAGGCTGGGAGGGAGGAGGTGGCCGGGGCGCGTGGCCGCGTGCGCCACCGAGCAGCTTCGGGGCGAGGGGGGGGGGGAAGACGACAGGGGGTAGCGGTGGCGGGCTGGGCCGGCCAGGTGGGGGAGCTGGGCCGGTCCTGTTGGGCCACCAGGTAAGCGCCAGGTAAGATGCTTTGCTCTTTTTTTTATTTTTGTTCTGTTTTCTTTATTTAATTCTTTTGCCACTGTTTTGAATTTTAAAAATAATTCAAACAATGCCAAAAACTCCACTGAATATTTTGTATTGCTAGATGGACTTTTCCAAAGCTTATAAAATATTTCAGGGATATTTGAAATTATATTCTAATTATATGAATATAATTCAAATTCAAATAACTAATGAATTAAATTCAAAGTCCCAAAAATAACTCCTTAAAAATGTTCAATATTTTGGTTGGGACCAGAACCCTTACCAAAAATTATCAAACATTTAAGAGGAGCATTTTGGAGCAATGAATGAGATTTCTAGGGTTTTTGCCCCTCTTTTATTTAGGGTTTTGAGGCTTCCAATATTCCTCAATTCAAGTTTCAAAAATATAGACATGATGCACACATGAAGCTAACCTAGAGCAATGCCTGAAGCTAGGGATGTGACAACTCACCCCCACTAAACAAGAATCTCGTCTCGAGATTCAAGCGTAGGGTAAGGTGAAGGGAAAACGCAACTAGTATAATGTTCACGATCCAGGGTGCACTTCAAATGAACGTTGATTTGAACACCATCTTTGTCTTGTCGTCTTGCTCTGAGAAATCCTGTCAACATGACAGGGGGGGGGGGGAAGAAGGAGACTCTAGAAGGGTCGATCTCCTCGAAGATCGAACAACTCAAGATTAACTTACGGAATGAGACTTAGAACCATCTTTCGGGTTGACACACGAGATACACATCAATAGGGGTGGAAGAAACGGATGACGAAGGTTCACTAGGTAGACAACAATTTCATACCTAAGAAGGTGGTAAACGATTGTCAACGTAGCGAGGAGTTGAGTTGCCATGATACCATAACGATACACCTTAGGGAAGGTGACTCGTAGAGATATCCCCTTAAGTGGCAAAAAGAATTACTTTTGATTCAGAGATCATTGAAACTCTTTAAACCAGCCTAAGGCAATTCTCGAGCGATCGTTTGGAGGGGGTCGGTAGAATGGCATACTCGGACTTGGATGATGTGGATTACCTTGTTGAAGACAACGTAATGGATGAATTTGCTTATCACCGGAAATGGAAGAGACCCATGGTAGAATGGCACATTGGCGGTGCAAGCTAGGAACAAAATGCAAATGCTAGGAATGATTCTGGTAACTGGGGAAGAACCCAACAATAGAGAGTGAATTCACTGTTTGAAGAGGTCATAGCATTGCCGAGGAAACTGAGAGTAATCCCAGTTAGTGCCGAGGATAACACGTACCGCTTGTGCGTGCTCTCAAGAACTTGAGCATTTCCACAATCATCAAGATTCTACCAATATCCGTGTCAAGGATCCTGGCAACACAACTTGCTACCATGATGAATGATGCAGATGCAAAGGAAGATAACACCTTCTCAGATTTCACCCTTGGCGGGGCCAAGGAGATAAAATCTGGATGATCGACCGAGAGACATTTAGCACTCCGCTTCTAATGTTCTCCTTGATGTGCTAGCGTAATCCACCCATAGATATGGTTTGATATCTCGAACATCAAGTAAAAGGTCGGACTTCGGAACACAGAAATCCATAGGGGCAACTAGGGAGTACACCCTACGAAATCCCTATGGGGAGGTGGCCAACTTCCTCAATCAAGATATTATAATAACAGGTCTTCCGGCTGGGTGTGTTGACCACGACATCCACATTACCGGTTTCCGAGGGACCGATATTATAGTTCTTGGGAAATGTTCCAACCATCATATCTGCCTGAGATTCAGATCTGGTTGGTGTCAGGATATTCCAGACTCATCGAGCCTAGGAAGAAAAATGAAAGTTTGCAACACAAATCGACGAGATGACGTTGCGGGATTCTCGGGAGATGAACTACGATAGCAAGCTCCAAAACATGAGCTGGTTCTGCTACAAACATGTGAACACGTTGTCCCGGACAAGCATGACCACGTGGTAGTCTTACAATAAAACACTACCGAGTTCAGGTGGGGAACCATACTCGAGGACATTGAAGCCCTTGCATAAGGCATGCTCTTAAGAAGGAACTTCTTCTCCTTGAACAAATCAATCAGTGGCTTAGTGTGCTAGGGACACATATAGAATGAAGGTTGCAAGTCTCCAGACTACAGAATACTTCGCACGTGTGCATGACCGATTTGGGATGATTTCAAAGAAAGCAACATTGACTTTCTCGAATCCACGGCGGCAACTTGCATCAGATGCACATGAATTAAAGGAAGTCACTACCTTCATCCAAACATATGCTTCATGAGCTAGCATGAACAAATGCTTTCAAAAATTTCCAACACTAGCTTAATGCTCAACAAAATCATGGAGGAGATAAGGATGTTGTCAATGGGCTCAACAACAATTCATCTAGGTTTCCTTTTAAAAGGAATTCCATAGTTAAGTGAACAAGTGATAGCATTGGTCAGACCCAAAAGATATAATGGTGTATGCTCAAGGGATCAACCACGAATAAGACAACATTACGAGCATCGTTGGTACTGATTTGATTTGACGATAGCCCACACTCAAATCAAAGGATTGATAAGACAATAGGTCCAGCAACTGATCACAAGGACCAATCGATGAAGATATCATCTTTCTTCAACACACACTACACAAGAATATCCCTTTGGAACGAACTAAGTCAGACAAGCTTTTATCTTCCAACTCTCCAAGTTGTTGTCTAGCTTAACCAACTAGCTCAGGGATATCTAACACCGATTCTTGGAGAGAAGGTGGTTCACAAGAAACCAACTTGATCACGAGCTCAACATAACAGTCAGGTGACAGCCTGGTGATACTTTCGAGAAGATATTCGGAAAATCACGAACCACCGATATGTTACTAAGCTCGAGAACAATCTCGCTTTTGAGGGCAAGATGATATGATCAAATGAGTGAGGACTTGACAAGATCCTAACTCATCAATCGAAGGGTGCACCGAAATAAGGACTAGGTAGCACGATCAGTCTTAGAAGGATGATTCGAAAACCAACACGCTAAGAATGAAATTATTGTCCCTTAACTACCAAGCAACGAGGTTGCTGGGAGTATTGATTTCACACATCACAATTCATTTGTCGGTATTCCGGTTGCATCAACACGATGGCAGAGGAATGACCAATGATGGTGAGAGGTATTACTACGTCAAAATTCATGAAAGTTGGTGCAGTTCTCATGACAATTCTGACATAAAGGGGGTAATACTCCAAGGTAGAACAGAACGAAAAGCTGGATTGGCATTTGATCTGCGGAATACAACTACTTTGACCCAATCCTAGATATGGATGAGGTACTGGAGTTTGTTTCTCCTATTCATTCTAAAATAGAATGGCTTGGCGGACCACAAGGGTAATAGGCATCGACGAACGAATGCACGCATACTCTTGACTATCAACTGATAGGCGAGGGTCGGAAACAACTAAGATGGGACAACTCAAAAGAACATATGATTTTCTGAGTTGTGGATGCATGGATTCGCATGTCGAACGAAGTTCAACATATTTCTTCCGGATAACCCATGCAGAAAGGTAGAACTGGCAGAGTCACGATTTATGAATGGAGAACTCATCGAGAGCACTCTTGTTGTCATCTTTTGGTTCAGAAGAACTCCTGCCAAGAATGGTTCATGGTAATTGGAAGAAAGATATACCACGGACCACGAGGACTATCGCAAAGGTTAGTAATATCCTAAAGGCACTAGCAATTACTATCAACATGAAGTAAGTAGAGTGAATCTTGGGTTCAAGAACCCAGGAACAGAATACCTACTACTAAGTAGCATCACGGGATGCTTTCGATAATGACGGCCAGAGTCATCACACTGGAACATAAATCATGGCTAGACTACTAGATGATCCCCTAAGACACCTAGGGTCATAATAATTATTCCAACATATACGCCGAGGTAACGAAGTACCTCAACGCACCGATTAGTGTGGTTAATCTGGCCCAAAGGAACATCGGAACAGGAGGAAGGGATTTTGCAAATGCTTCAGACTATTTAGAAACCTGGGATGACTCGGACAGCATAACGGCTATAATTGCTCAAAAAGATTTGAGACAATCACAAAAATGGTGGCATAACCACTCAGAAACACAATATCAAGGTTCCGAGATCAACAATTAACATACGGAAGTAGTAGGAACTGAACTGAGACTTAAATCCAACAATCTTATAAATCTACGGATTAGTAACACGTGATCCTGATAGATGGATGAGAAGACCTAGTTCTTAATCCCCGCAGGAAAGATAAGATAACTCAGATCAGAAGGGCATGAGGTATAAGGAGTAAAAAGAGCCTTACGTTCCATCCCACAATCAATTCCCTTATATAACTAAAGAATTTCTAGACTCAACTTCGACCAGTTTGGCTTGGTAATCCTACAGGCAGTCAAGCTCTGATACCAACGCTGTCAGGACCCCGACTCGATGTCACATCGATCTAGCCTGTAGCACCTCATATCACTTTGCGGTCTCACGCACGGTATCCCCACGGGTGTCGCCTTACCTTTGCCCGGGACCGTTTGCGCCTTTTGGCTCACGTATATGATAGTGTCGCTAGCATCCATATGATAAGGAGCCCGGGCTGACATGACTAGTCGTAAACCCAAAGTGGCACAGACTTACAGGGACAGGCATCCATGACCCAGCATCGAACGTGTCGGTCATCAGCAAGTGAATCCAGGCTGTAGCACTGGGCTAGCAGGACTCCGGTGAACCGGGCTGTAGCGGGCTAACAGGATTCTGGTATTCATCGCGTGACATTTCCCCGAAGGGACAGACACAGGAACGAAGAAGGACACATGCCGGCCAGCCTAAGTGTTTCGGAGCAGTAGCAAGCTACCATGGCTCAGTGGAAACACTAGGAGACATTTCCCGGTAAGAGAGGCTACTAAAGATAAACAACTAGATGGTCAGATCCCACACATACCAAGCATTTCAATAACATACACACAATATGCTCGATATGTGCAAATACAACATGGCATCACAACATGACTCTACAAATCAAGTATTTTAATCAATAGGCTCCGAGGAGCGAGATATTACAAACATGGGTCTCATGACCCAACAATCAGAGCATACAAGTCAAAGCACAAGCGGAAGCTATCATGTCTGGGTACAGACATCTATAAATGAAAAAGGCCGAGAAGCCTGACTATCTATCAGATCCTGCCGAGGGCACAAGATCGTAGCTGAGGTATCAAGCTAAACGTCGAAGTCCACGTGGAACTACTAGTGAGACTGAAGTCTCTCTGCAAAAACATAAAATAGGCAAACGTGAGTACAAATGTACCCAGCAAGACTTACATCAGAGCTAACTACATATGCATCATTTTCAACAAGGGGGATGGTGGGGTTTAACTGCAGCAAGCCAGCTTTGACTCGGTGGCTATCCTGAACTACGACTGCGAGTAACTCTTTTGAGGTGGCGCACACGAGTCCACATATTCACCATATCAATACACCACTATGGATCCGCTCCCGTCTCCCTACGAGAACGCCATCCATAGCACTCACGCTTATCTTGCGTATTTTAGAGTATCCACTTTCACTTGTCTATGAACTGATATAAGCAACCCAGAAGTCCTTTTCCGCGGACACGGCTATTCGAATAGATTAGGTTAACCCTGCAGGGGTGTACTTCTTCACACACGCTCTCACCACTTACCGCCGTTTACACGACATGTACTCGGCAACCTTCAAGCGGAAGCCCAACGTGGGTGTCGGCCACGACCTACCTAATCACCTAAGTCTCTAGTCCAGGTTTATCGCCTATTCGGGTTCCATCCATGAGGAGATCCGGCCGGAGTTTCGCTCACAGCCCCAAACGATGTGAACAGGGTTCCCGAGACACCAAACGGGCGCCCGGTACACCGTGCCACGTGCCTACTGCATCACAGCCCACCCCTACGGTCAGCGCTGTCCACGGCCTCCAGCATACTACAAACACCAGAAACTACTTGCAACTCCTGGACAGAGGACAAGGGTGATTAAGAAGCCGAGAGGGTCCATTGGTTTCGGGCCCAATGCGTGGTAGTAGCTGAATCATGGATCACAAACACAGAACTCAGTTCCTGAGGACGGCTGCAATGAGACAACCCACCATGTACTCCTACATGGCCTCTCACCGCTACCTTTACCAAATCGTGTTCACACACTTAGCTCACACACAGTAGGACATGTTCACACACCTCTGATTCATCCCCGATGAATCAGACCTGACTCAACTCTAAGCAGTAGCAGGCATGACAAACAAACATGAATGAGTAGGCACATCAGGGCTCAAACAACTCCTACTCATGCTAGTGGGTTTCATCTATTTACTGTGGCAATGACAGGTCATGCAAAGGACAAAGGGGTTCAGCTACCGCAGCAAGTAACAGATGAATCGGTGTTGTCCTAATGCAGTAAAAGAGAGCAGGAGCGAGAGAGTAGGATTGTATCGGAATGAACAAGGGGGTTTTGCTTGCCTGGCACTTCTGAAGATAACATTGAGTCTTCATCAGTGTCAACGATCACATCATCGGTATCACGTCTATCGAGAGGGGACAGATACCGGCAAATACAGAAAGAACATGATCAATGCAATGCACAATATGATGCATGCTATGACATGGCAATATGAATGTGTTTTGGGCTAATGCACCTAAAACCAGATTAAATGAAGTTGGTTTGAATACAAGATTCAAATTCAAACTCCATATGTGATTATTCAAATGCCATTTAATTGATTTGTGCTAAACAGCAGCTATAAGTTGTTCTAACATGCATGAAAATGGTACAGATGGATTCCTTGAATTTTTCTGATAATTTTTCATATATAAATTATTTAATTTGGAGTTACGGTTAATTTTCTATGATTTATTGAAGTTTTAGGCATTTTCTGAAATTTCCTGATTATTTTTAAATCCAGAAATACTTATTGCGTCAGCCTGACATCATCATGACGTCAGCAGGTCAACTGGGTCGCCCAGAGTCAAACCTGACGTGTGGGGTCCACACGTCAGTGACTAACTAACTAACCTAATTTAATTAGAGCCTGGGCCCGCATGTCAGTGTCAGCAGAGGGGGTAATTAGTTAACATAGACTAAACTAATTAGCAGGGGGGCTGGCCCCACCTGTCATCGACCCAGGGGGGGTCAAACCCCTGGTCAGCGGGGCCTAACCCGCCGGCGGCTCGTCGCCGGTGGCAACAGGCGCGGCGGAGGGCTCGGGCTCACTCCTCCGGCGTCCAAATGGACGGAGGAGAGCGGCTACGGAGAGCTGGAGCTCACCCGCGCCCGTTTCAGCAAGCAGCAGCAGCTAGGGCGGCCGGAGACGACGGCCCCGAGCTCGGCAGCGGCGGCCGGAGCTCGGGCGTGCTCGGGTTCGACGTTACACGGCACGGCGAGGTCAGCTGAGGGCCTCTACGGACTCCTGAGATCACGGTGAGCACGACAGTGGCCTCAGATACGAGCTGGGGTGGCTGTGGCCACGGCCACGCCATGGCCGGCGGCGAGAGATTCTCGGGCAAAGTGGTGGGGCTAGCTAGAGAGGGAGGTGGGGCACGGGAAGAGGGGGAATCAGCACAGGAGCTCACAGCGGGTGCAGTGGTGGCCTCGGCGAGCTCGGGGAGGCACCGGAGCCGACGAATTTGACGAAGACGGCCGGCGGGTCCGAGGTAGAAGACGACGTCGATGGCGGCGATGCGGCACGTCCGGGGCCTCGTGGCTCGTTGAGGAGGTAGAGGGGGTTGAGGCGGAGCCTCTGGGCTAGTCGGGGGAGCGAGGGAGGCCCGGTGGCCGTGGTTTTGGCGAGCGGCGGCGACGGCGACTCTCGGTCATGGGGGGAGAAACAGAGGAGCGAGGGGGGAGGGAGGTCCAGAGAGCGAGGGAGAAGTGAGAGGGGGGTCGGGGAGGTGCGTGGCGTCACCGGGGCGTCGAGGAGGAGCCAGGCAGGCTGGGAGGGAGGAGGTGGCCGGGGCGCGTGGCCGCGCGCGCCACCGAGCAGCTTCGGGGCGAGGGGGGGGGGGAAGACGACAGGGGGTAGCGGTGGCGGGCTGGGCCGGCCAGGTGGGGGAGCTGGGCCGGTCCTGTTGGGCCACCAGGTAAGCGCCAGGTAAGATGCTTTGCTCTTTTTTTTATTTTTGTTCTGTTTTCTTTATTTAATTCTTTTGCCACTGTTTTGAATTTTAAAAATAATTCAAACAATGCCAAAAACTCCACTGAATATTTTGTATTGCTAGATGGACTTTTCCAAAGCTTATAAAATATTTCAGGGATATTTGAAATTATATTCTAATTATATGAATATAATTCAAATTCAAATAACTAATGAATTAAATTCAAAGTCCCAAAAATAACTCCTTAAAAATGTTCAATATTTTGGTTGGGACCAGAACCCTTACCAAAAATTATCAAACATTTAAGAGGAGCATTTTGGAGCAATGAATGAGATTTCTAGGGTTTTTGCCCCTCTTTTATTTAGGGTTTTGAGGCTTCCAATATTCCTCAATTCAAGTTTCAAAAATATAGACATGATGCACACATGAAGCTAACCTAGAGCAATGCCTGAAGCTAGGGATGTGACATGCGTCGTACAGCTAGTGCTATGTAATGTGGCATAATCATAATGTTTGCTGCAGTTGGGGTCTGCTAAGTTGGGGTATCAGAAATGACCAGTGTAGTAGGGCTAGAGTCTGCTAGAGTTGGGGTATTTTGTGGGTCAGGTGATATTGCAACTACACCTAATGGGCTATTTGATTTATCAGGTGCCACTACCTTTTCCAAATACTTTGCTTGTGCTCCTCCATGATCAGCAATCGCCCGCTTCCTTTTGAACGTCTGATACACAAGAACAACATTTGAATGGATAAATATGGTATGATGACAGATGGAATATGTACTGAAAATGGATAGGCAGGGCGTATTCACATACATGATATGTAAACTAAGCTAATGGCAGTTCAACAAAGTAGAAGCAATGCAAAGCATCAGTTGCAAGATATGTGCGAGCAATGTAACCTTGGAAAGTTAGAGCAAGTACCTTGATGGGTGAATAAGATAGGGCATCTTCCTCTGACTCCTCCACTAGGGAGCTACATTGACTTAGGTCTCCCTCTAGCTCAGAATCACTGTTAGGATCATATTCTGAGCATGAATCTGTAGGTGGAGAGCGTTTGCATTGCATTGCATCCAGACTTGATTTCAGTCCCTTAATGCCAAGTTTGACAGCCATGTCATTGTTCTGCTTTATTCTTTTCATGCGCGCAAGCTCATAATCATTATGATGCTGTTCAGAATCTGAGATTCATGAAAACATAAAAAGTAGTCATATTATCTATGAAATGCATTGCGGATTCAACTCGGAGAGTGTCTCCCTATAAACCCCTGCATATGCAAAGTTCACCTCCCCAACCGTACTGACCAGACCACACACAGAAATACAAACCCCTTATGTCTCTATAACAGGCAGGCACACATTTCAAAACTAAAGTAGGAAGATTAGAATCATATGAAATTCGTATTTGAACAAATAAACTAAGCAATTATGAGTGGCGTAATGTTTAGCTTCAAGGGTGGAGTGTTGGTAGGGCGACACAAACCAAGTAGGCAGATTGTATTCCATGTAAAAGATCGAAACCTATGTAAAAGCTGGAAATGACACTTTCTTTCTATACAATGCAGTGTTCGTTACCCACACATGATGGAAGAGATCACATAGAGAAATACTATTCACTCATGTCTACGGTTCCTGTATTTAGAAACAGGGTGGTCCACCCTAAAAGAATATTGACAACAAATATGACAAGGCAAGCATAGATGTAGTGAATCAATCATTTACTTGTGAGCTTATTTGGACAAGTATGCAGAATTGTAACTGCAGTAAGAGACCGTCCAAAATCTGAATGAAGAAGTTTGTCTAGCACTTATTGTTTGCAACTAATCGACGTGAATAATTGGATATTATATCGAATGAGTAAGAAAGACAAGTAAAATTGTCAACAAACCTGGCTTACAGTAGTAATCTGGGTCAATGTCACTACGACCAACAATCCAAAATGACTAGTTTCTGTTCCGAGGGCCGGAATTTTGAAAACCCTATGAACTTTAAAGGTACTAAAGATTACCGAAATACATCTGAACCATTAAGTGTAGGTAGCACTGAGCACACAACAAACCCTAATGACAGTCCTGCCTAATGAGTAATGAATCAATTAGAAAATGGGTGATCAGGAGTGGCTGCTGAGTGTTGAGGACATATCTCAGGATAAATCGGGTTGGCTTGGTGGGTGCTGCACGCCTGAGCCCTGAACGGACTGGGAAAGTAGGCACGGCGGCGCGCCCGGGTAGCGGTGACGCTGTTGGGCTCCTGGCTCCTGGCCTCCTGTTAGTCCGGTGTCTCCTCCTAGAGTCATGCCGTCCGGGGACGGCAAGTCGCCGGTGAGGCAGGCGGCTGGGGGCGAGTAGAGATCGGAAGCGCGCTGCAGAACAGAGGGGAATCGGGGCCTGGGACGACCCAAAATCCTAGGGTGGGCCGGCCCACCGTGGGCACCATATAGAGATACACACCCGAGTGGCGAATATGCATTTTTGAAACTAATTTAGGAACATTTAGCTGACCAATTAAACAACTCTGTTTTAATAATATCAGATTCGTATTTGAACATCTAAGTTTGTTTAGCTTGATGGGTGGAGCAGTGTTATTATGACACGAAGCACGTATTCTGATCGTATAGTGATCATAAAAGGGGGAAACTCTAAGCATATTTTTTTAGCAAAAGAGGGTTTCCTCTCCGATTTCTATCAAAGAAACCACCACGGAACCAACATGATCAATTAAACCCTAAGCATGATCAATTAAACCGTATTATGGCTGTGCCATGGTAGATTTGAAGCTGCAAATCGGAGAAATGATACTTAGCATCCATTGTTTGCTTCGAACTAAGAACTAAATTCTAAGAGCTGGAAAGAAAGTAGAGTAACCAAGTTAAGATCTATTTTCTGGTTGAGATCAAAAAGTTGAGGAGATATGAAGTACCACCTCTCTTGCGGTGCCGTGTAGGCATCAGGGGTGCGATGGATGTCGGTGGCGTTGAAGCAGATCTGCGACGGTAGACGGGTGCATCGGGGGATAAGTCCCGTTGCGGTGGAATAGAAGGTCGTGTGAGCGGCCCCGGCAAAGAGGACGACGGCGCCGATGAAGCGAGAGGACGCGATGCAAGGGTATTGGTCCATCGCCGTGGATGAGAAACGTCCATCTCTAGCAGTGGATGATGCGGTCTTGGTAGGCGCTCCGGCATGGTGGAGGACGGTGGCGATGGATGTGGTGGAGGACGGCGGTGATGGATGGGGTGGCGGACGGAGGCTGGTGTGGGGATGGGTGTTCCAGCGAGGACGGTGTATGAATGGGAAAATTGGAGGGAGAGGTACGGGGAACCATGTTTTTGGGACACGCCTGTCTGAAATATGGGAAAGTTACGAACTTATCCCCCATTTAAAATTTGGATCTCTCATCGGTTGGGGATAGGACGGTAATCTCGCATCTCGCCAATATTTGCCCAGAGCGATATCGGGCGAGGAGAGGGTGGTTGGCACCCATGGTTGGCGCCCACGGTGTATGAACGGGGCTGACAGGTAGGGCGGTTGTGTCACGTCTGAGTGAAGTTACAAACCTGCCCCTATTAAAAATATTTGCCTACATCGATTTCGGCCGAGTCGAGTTTGTTTTGCCGCCCACCGTGTATGAATGGGGAATGGACGGAGAAACAGAGGTCTTTCGGACGAGCTTGAATCAAATGTGTTTTACCGCCCATGTTTGATGCCCACCGTGTCGGAATGGGCTCAGAGGCGGTCGTGTCACATCTATTGAAGTTACTAACCTACCCCTATTTAGAGCAATGGAAATCGGGGCGATGGATTGTCCATGTAATGGGTAGATAGTAATTTCCATCTCCCAAACACTTGACTTCGGGCAGCCGACGTGGGAGTGGACATTTTGCTGCTTCTTTCGAATTTTGGGACAATAAGCATCCACGTTTACCCTGGCAACTAAATTCTAATCCACTTTGTATTCCTATATGAATCTTTATAAATCATTCTGTGTGTTTTTATATATCTTCAAAAGGACGACAAAGATGTATTCCACTGTCATATATGAATATGGTTTACAAATGCCGATACTCAAATTCAAAAACTAGAATCCAGTTTAAGGTGAATTCGAATATTTGGAACACTTCATGTCCAACTCAAATGTCACACGCAGCATAATGTGTACTCCCATTTAGATATGTACAAAGCGATGTATCAAGATTCAAATACCGAGTCAATCAACCAAGAATGTACAGAACTAACAGACATATAAACACATATAGAGTATATGGATCAATAATATCAACTAACATACATAAGCTAGGCCGCTGTACTTTTTTTGGCTACAACAACATCCTTTTTTTAGCCAGCATCTTGGCCCTTTCCGATGCGTGCCACTTATGGTCCATCTATACTACCACTATTGTTGAATGCACATTCAGCCCGATTGGCATATTTGTAGGTCTGGCACAGCAATCCAAATGAAATCTCTCCGAGTCTTATCAATTAATACAGACTTGTGCTCAAATAAAATTACAAACCAAAAAACAAAAAAAACAATTATTACATGATCTCTAAAACAAATGGTTTGATTGATTACATGAACAGACAACACAATGGTTATTCAACTATGGAAAGAACATTTCACCTATGATTTACCAAGTAGGAATTTAATTTCCTTTTTTCCTTCAGGACCTTAACAATCTGGTCAGTCTCAACTTGCTTCGTTTTGAAATCCACCAAATATTTAATGGTTGTCTTGAGTACTGCTTGTGATTGTGTTGTTTGCTTCCTCAGCATGTCAACTTCATCTCTAAGTGCAGAAGCAGAATCTCTGTCTACCACTAGTTTAGCCTCTAGAGCATTAATAGTTGGCAATTCATAATGCACGATTGGGCTGGTGCCACTGCTGTGGGATGATGTAATGTCCATCGGGACCTTGCTCTTTGATCTTGGGCTAACCTGTTTTGCCATTAAAGTTCCGATTGGATTCAGAAAAATTGAAGTTAGCAAAACATCTCAACTGGGAGTTATAACAGCAAACCAGTTAAACAAATAAGGAATTAAAGAGTTTCAATTGGATGCTGAAAAGTACAGTAGTTATTAACATCATTGTAACCCGCTGTTGCAGCAGCAAAGCAGTTAAACAAACAAGTAGATATTTAAGTTAAGGTAAACAGGTAATTCTTAACAGTAAATATCAAACACATAGATAGGAGCAGTCTACAATATGATTAACAGGCTGTGCCATTATGTAATCAGTAGCAAACTAAATTAAGCCAAGCAACGTAATTGAACAATTTTGCAATAAGTGGCTAACTAAAATTCCGAGAAGCAGGTAACTGAACTTACGCTAGTTCTTTGTATAGGCACACTGCAACTTCTTTTTCGCTTACAAGGTTGTACAAAGGAGTCCATGGCATCAATTGCTTGGATACGCAGTCCCAATACTTCTTTCTTCCCATACTGCATGGGTAAGTCGAATGGTTAATCCGGTAAGATGCTGCGTCCTTGATATGTTATATGAGGACGTGTAGTCAGACTAGTTGTAGCCAAACACATCACACTGGCTTTTACTGTATATTTCATGCGATTACTTTTGGCATATAGAGATCTAAGCAATCTACAATAGGATGAAAAGACTGGCATCCTTCACATTATTGGCAAACTCAATTCATAGAAACAAGCAATTCAACCATTCTGTGGGTAAATCAAAAGCGCCATTGGAGTATTTTTCACTATCCAATCATACACGCAAAAAGGGGCGACACCACCATAGGGGCTGGTATGGGCGGCCGCCTCAGGTGGCTGGAAAGTGTGCACCTAGTTTGAGTCATCCAGGTTGGCCCATGCTAGTTTTGTTCGTCCTAAGGCAGGCCCTATAGCAGGCTCGCGGCCCATACGAGCGCCTCCCATATTGATCGACAGCAGGAAAAATCCCAATTCATTCACTCCAGCCTCCAGTCTGGTTTGCTCCTAACCTAGCCGCCGCTGGACAGATCGACACAGCACTTCCTCGCGCCCTCGTTGGAGGGCGGTCATCAGGCTTCAAGGGAACGGAAGGACAAGAAGATGAAGATCCAACCCTGGGTGTAGCCTGTGTGGGAGGCAGCGGCGGCACCACGGGCATGGCATCGAGCTTGCGCAAACGGACAGTTGCAGCTTGCAAGAGTAGCATGCACAACGAGCAGGTACATCACATCCCTGATTATATCTAATTCAACTCTTCAATTTCTGGCCAATAGTTAAACCTGACGATGTTGTAAAACTGCTTGTATGTAGGGAATCTATGAGAAAATGAAACCAATTTCTACTTGTTTTATAACTCCCCCAATCAATACTGAACTGACTGAATCTGATGTATCTAATCAAGTTTCCGGTGCAAATATACAAGCTCATGTTGCTCTTGAGCCTGAAGTGTCTAATGAACAGACTGCTAATGAAGGATTTTGATGCAAACATTTTACATGCTCCTCGTGATGAACATATAGTGTCTAATGAGGGATCTAATGCAAGAATTTTGCAAGCTCATTGAAGGATTTAGTGCCTAATGATGATCTACTATGTTGAGAGAGACAGAGATTTGCACGCATTGATGACAAGCAAATTATAGTGCATTTTCATAGCTTGAGGAAACGTCGAGGCCATCTACCAGAAAGTCCCCGTATCATGAAAACATAGCATAAATACTTTTCTAATCTGTTTTTTGAAACTATTGGCATACTTGTGCAGGATAGATATATTGATATGCAGTTTGCGCACTGGTTATACGTGCAATTACACTTTGAAATTTTTAGCCAGAGAACGAATAATTCAAGCAGGTACAGACCATGTTTGTAGTCCTTGTACACCATGTTACATTTTGTGTTTTTTGGTGCTTGCATCATTTAGTGTTTATAATCTGAGCTACTTTGGATCATTAGCTGGTTTTTCAAAGTGCATGTAGCTTCACATTTCTCAAGTTATGTTGATCTCCGGAGTGCAAGTGCCTTCGTATTTTTTAAGTTAAATGTTCGCCCTGGTAACTTGAATTCGTGGATCAGCTAGTGCACACAAATCATACACGAATGCCAGTACGAATTAAATGAAATGCAGGGACTTACGCTAGCTCGTTGTACAGGCTCACTGCAGCTCTGCTTGCGCTTGGGATGTTCCATGTACAAGTCCATGTTACCACTTGCTTGGATGCGCAGGCCTTGTGCTCCTTGCATACCCCTCTACATTTTTGACATGGTGAATGGTTGATTAAATAAGAGGAATCGACCTTGATGTTGTACCGGAGGACAGATACTTGCAAGGTTATACGGGTGTGCAGGATGTGTACCAGATCCCGTAGCACCGTCATGCTTCGCTAAAAAATGGATTTGCTTGTTTCAGATGATATCTCCAGAAGAAATAAGAGTTAAAGTTAGAGTTGAATAGGCGTGTAAGCTAAGAGAGCAATGAAAGGATATCCAAACATCGTCGGAACAGTGCACAAGGGAGTGATGTGTGGATACCTAGTTCGGGCCCGCGTTTGGGCATGCTCGCCTAGCTAGAGTGTGGGTCACTTCAGAGCCGTTGAGGGTGATGCGCTGGCGTTGGCTGGCCGCGCACGGATGCAGATCTTGAGTGGCAGTAAAGTGCTACGATGCGGTGGACGAGACCGTTGGTGAAGCCCCAACGGCCTCGGGGGGCGGAGGTGCGACGATGTGCTCGGTGAGGTAGCCCCGGTGAGCTGGGAGACGGCGTCGGTGAAGCGCACCTGATGCGGTGGAACTCGGTGTCTGTGAGGCACGTCGGTTGCGGCGGTCGACGCTGTCGGTGGACCACCCGGTGCGGTGGACGAGGGCGTAGATGAGGTAGCTCCAGTGCGGTGGTGAAGCGTGACCATCGTCTTCGTCGTCGTCGTCCGGCACAGAGGTGGGGAACGATGGGGAAAGAGATGAGACGAGGGGTGATTCGAGGGATGGAGGTGAATTAGGGATTTGAGCAATCTGGGTACGGAAGGGGATGGTGGAGAAGAGAGATTTTGCAGGGCTGGAATTGGGGCCACAAGATATTTCAATCCGAAACGTGGAAGCGCGAACTTATATTGTCGTCGTCCTTTTTTGGGGGGGAGGGGGTGGGTGGCTGGGTGCTACGCATCCGTCCGACACAAACGACCACCCCGACAGGACTATGCTTCGGTGCCTTAAGGCACCTGCCTTTGTGTCCATGACATGTGGGCCCAATAGGTGGCTGGCCCACATGTTAGTCACCCAAGGGCAGTTGCCTTTAAGGCACCAAAGCAGCGTCCACCCCGACACGACCCTGGTGTGCCTCGTGCGCCTACATTTGAGAATGCAAACGAAACGAAACTTCTTTCATTTGCAAACGAATTTGTATGTATTACCATGCCCATGTTTTCCTTGCAATAATTAGTCACTCGAAACGAGATACTCCATCCGTTCACTTTTGTAAGTCGTTTTAGACAACTTAAAATGAACTGTTTTGCACATTGTCTGAAATGTCTTCAAGGTCTTATAAAAGTGAACAGAGGGAGTACTATAAATTAATTAATGAGGAGTTATTTGAAAAAAAATCGAAACGGTACCCACGCTAACGTGGATTAGAGTGTGTCACATAATTAGTTATTTGAATTAGAGTGTGTGTCACATAGTTAGTTATTTGAATTAGAGTGTGTGTCACGTAGCGATCTCCAATTCTAACGTGGATTTCACATTTCACTGTATCCACGCTACTTTTTTAATACAAATTCATATGTATATGATGAACACCATGGTAGTGAGAAAACTTTTGGATGGATTCAAGCATATGACCTACAAAATAGCACAACAAATTGAGTCAATGTCAACTTTTCGAAACTTAGTATGGCACAAATTCGAAATAATTACCCGTAGGCCTGGTCCTCGGTTCAAATCTTACAATGTACACCGAATTGAAACATCGATATTAAGTCTCGTACTATGTACATTCAAATGTTGTTTTTAGCCCCCCCTCCCCCCCCCCCCGCGCACAAACGCTACATACTTGCTGTATCGGTCAATCTTCCTCTCCTAACCACCTTAGCAAGCTATCGGTTTCCAACACCTTAGCAAGCTATCTGTTTCCATGTTCCGATCTCTAAGTCTCTCAACTACACAACCCCTTTTTCCACTCCTGTTACCAAATGTAGTTACCTCACACACCCGCCATTGCACCCCATGCCGAGCTCTCTCTCTCTCTCTCCCCCCCTCCCTCTCACCCTCTCGCGCTAAATACATGCATTGCCTATCTAGCCCCCCAACCTCTCATGCGCATGCACGCACATTGTATATCTAGGTCACTCCCTCGAGATTGTCTCACTCTTTCTTCCGCACGGTGGGCCACACTCGCTCAATCTTGCTCTCTTTATCTGAGTCTCATTTAACCACATTTTCTTTCACACACAAATGATATATCTCCCTGTTCGGGCCTCGATCGACACAGTCTATACTCTCTCATGCAGATTGTCTATCTAGGTCAGTCCATCCAAGCCGCTGCCACTCTTTCGACCTCATGGTGGGCCACGTTCACTCAATCTCTCTCTCTCTCTCTCTATATATATATATATATATATATATATATATATATGTATGTCTCGATTGACCTCGCTCTTTCTCGGACAAAAACGATATATCACCATGTTTGAGCCCAATTCGACCTATTCACATTGTATACTCTCTCACGCACATCGTCTATCTAGGTCACTCTCTCCAACCCGTCTCACTCTTTCGATCGCACGGCCCCTATGTGATCGGTTGACCTTGCTTCCTACCATGCACAAAATATATCTACACGTTTGTGACTGGATCATCTCTCAAGCTCTATCTTATAGCCCTCACCCTTACCAAAAGCTCAATCAGACAATATCTCTCCGGAGCATATATATTTGTTCAATGAATGTCGGACCACACTCACTTTGTATCTCTATCTATATGTCTCTCGATTGACCTCTCTTTCTCAAACCGTATCTTCCACGCGTTGAAGCTACTACCTCTCCATCCCTCGCAAAGTCGAAGCTATTTACATTGCGAGGGGCACTCCAACCTTGGATTAATTTGTGTAGGCATTTATTCCGGTCGGTTTAGATTATATTTTCGTAGCATTCGGCCCACAACTACTCCAAACACCGTTGCAACCCACGCAACTCCCCTAGTTGATTTCCCTCTGGCTCGGTCATCGCTCTCTCGCACGTCCTTTCTCGCCTTCAACGTCGCACCATGGTATTATTGAAAAAAACTATGTTGTTCTCTTTAATTATTATAAATAAGCTACAAAACTACACACCGATAGTCCACTTGGAATGGAACAAATTTCGACCCACAAATTAAAGTGCTACAAACTACACACCGAGGGGCCCACATGTCATGAAACAAATTTGGACCCATATACAAATTAAAAAATAAAGGACGAGGATCGAACATGCCACCGGGCCTTCAAGGCGCACGTCAATAGGCAACATACGTAGAATAGCAATGTTTGTTGTACCCCCTTTGTTTACATAATGTTTTTATATTACCACAGCCTAATTAATGGATAACATGTAATATTATTTTTAGTACTATTCGACTTCACTTACTGGTGGGTTCCATGTGTGCTCTCTCTCTCTCCTCCCCTTCTGCGTTTAGACGCACGGGCAAATAGGAAGAACTCGCGGGCGATGTTGCCGTTGACCATATTTGGACGCGTTCACAAGTCACGGCACCAGTTTCACGTACTAGCAGCACTGGTCAGTGTGTACGTACAATGCATGTTAATTTGGAAGTATATTAAGTGCATGCGGATATTAACTACTAGGATATTATTTGCGTGTTGTCATGTGATTAGCACTATTTTTGGCATGAAATTAACTGCACGCTAAACGTGTTGAGCGCTCGACATTGAAGTAGTCTAGGTTGTTGCATGACAAGGAATACATGTGGCTTGATGACGTTTTATATTTAATTTGATACGGCTCTAGGAGAACATTCAATCGATCGAACCATACATTTCGTTCAGTCTTACTCCAACTTTAAATTATACGACGATCGATATAAAATAAACGGAAATGATAAACGTTCGGATTTTAAGCATGGCAATCCGAACGTTTTGCATGGCAAATTTAGATTACGCGGCGGTGGCGGCCGCGCCTCGCGGTGGGAAGCGGCTCCTCTGCCGTCCTCTGTGTGTCGTCGGGCCACTGACCGATGGCGATGGTGGCGTCTTGCGCCGTTGTTGGCATACTCCTAGACGTTGGCCTAGCTTCAAGGAAGGCCAAAATGTTCTGGACTTCAGAGCGAGTCAACTGGTGGGAGGAGGCGACTGGCGTTGGTGCAAGGAAGCGGTCGACGGCGGCCATCCATGCCGCTGAGGGGGGCACTGGCACCCGCGCGGGGATAGGCGCTGTCAACGGTGCGGGGGAGACATTCATGTGCACGGGCAGCGGCACAGGCGCGCACGTCAGTGCACGCGCAGGCGCATGCACTGGCAGGTGCACGGGCACCGGCACGGGCGTGCGTATCAGTGCACGTGCAGGCGCATGCGCTGGCAAGTGCACGGGCGCGTGAAAGTCGGCGGGGACCTCGTGGAACCCCGTGGCATCAAGCTCGGTGACAATGTGCGGCTCCCAGCCCATCAATGCCACGGGGATGGGCGCCGGCGCAGTCAGGGCGACGGGAGCCGGAACGGGAGCGGGGACAGGCGCGGCGTCTTCACGCAAGGCCAGTTCAAGCTCGTCCCAAAGCGCCTTTTGTTCTTGAGACTCCGGCTGGGTGTCTTCCTCATGAAACTGGAACACTAAGGGCAGACCATCGTGATGCGGCATGGCGTACGTATAGGTCAGGCTAGTTGGAGGTAGACGACAGAAGAATCGGAGAGGAAGAGAGAGGATTGTAGCGATACCAGGTAGTGCAGGGTTGATTTTAAACTGTGGTGCCGGTGACAATAAAAGTGGGAGCAGTTGGGACGACGGTGGGCGGCGGAGCCTGGTCAAAGGGCTCGCCTCCCGGTTAGTCTGCACAACGGTCTGCTCGCACGCCTCCCTGACAGCCGGCGCAGCGGTCTGCTCGCACGCCTCCCGTCGACTCACACGCTTTCTGGGACGGCACCTGCCGATGAGAAGCGGGGACTCGTGGCGGCATGTAAATGCCCACGGTTTCAATAGTGAAAGCGTTCGCCTTAACGTGACAGGTCTTTGTTCCAAAATACCTTGGCTCTTCATTTGTGCAACTTGTCATAAGCAGCTTGTCTCGAATTGAAGGAAAAACTTACAAAGTAATATTTGTGCCATATCACATGACCATGCTCAGTTTTAAGAATTTATGCTCACTTTTGGATTTTTTGAAATTTAAGATCCAGGATTCAAAACAATATCATAACCTGCATCATGCAATAAATTTTCAATACGTACATATGTCCTGTTGTATTTCTTAAGAATGGATTTGGTCAAACATTTTGTTTAGTTAAACCTCCTTTCCGGTTTATAGGGATCAATTCAAAAAACTCACCAACCAAGCTAGATGGTGAGAGGTGGAACAATTGTTGTAGTTTGCAAAAACACTCAATTAATGCGCTTGTATTCCTCAAAAATTGTGTTTACGAATGCATTAGTTGCAATGCATGCATGCATAAAGTACATGCATTGGTCAATTTTCTCTTAATTCTTGCATGTAATGATTTATTGCACCTTGAAATTTGAACATGTGATGGGGAACAACCAAATTGAGACTTATAAAATGGGAAAACTAAAATTTTGAGATAAGCCCTATAAACCGTAAAAGGATAATCCTTGCGTACCAGTGCATTGGTTGATATATTAACTCAAGTACTAGGCACGAACAAACGGGCTCAATTTTGTGCTCATCCTGGTGTAGTAGTAGTAGTACTAGGCAATGCAGTTGACGGGTGACCTTGACGACCGGCGACCGAGGGAATTGAACCATGCTCGGCACGGTAGGTAACATTGTCTAGTTACTAAAGCATCCCTCTGTTGTTCATCGGTAGTCATTATGGACCGGGGACATGAGGGGAATTTCCTAGGGCTGGAATTCTGGCCGCCGGATATTTTGACTTGAAACGCTGAGGCTCGACTGGTTGGGGTTTCCTAATGTGCATACCACGCACGCCACCGAAGGACACGAGCCTGTTTTTTAGGATCAACACGAGCCAAGGTCTGGCTGGTATGCCGTTGGGTCCTACCATTCGAGAATACGAAAGGAACCTTTTAAATTGCCGAACAAATCTGTGTGTATTACAATACCCGTATTTTCCTTGCAAATACGAATCTCAACGTGGTAATTGATTTATGACGAGTTGTTGAATTAGAGTGAGTTTGTGATATAGTGATCTCAACGTGGATTTCACATTTCATGGTATCCCTAGTAAGTTTTCCAATGCAAATTCAAATTTAAAAGATGAACAATATGGAGGTGAGAAAACTTTGTATGTATCAAGCATATGACCACACACACACACACGCGCGCGCGCGCGCGCGCACGCACGCACAATGATACACATGCACGAACACAACAACAATCCAATAAGTATAGTGCATCTATTTTTCCAACCCATGCATGTATGACACGAATTCAAAAATACTCCTTCTATTCCTAAATATTAGTCTTTTAGAGAGTTCAACAAGTGACTACATATGGAGCAAAATGAGTGAATCTAGACTCTAAAATGACTACATATGTCTATATACATCCGTATGTGCTAGTCCATTTGAAGCCTCTAAAAAGACTAATATTTAGGAACGAAGGGAGTAAAATGTAAGACATCCATGGTCCTCAGTTCAATATTTAAAATGAACATGAAACTGAAACATGAATATTAAGTCTAGTACTACAGTACATGCAAATGTTGTGTTTAGGCGGAGCTATGATTGTCGGGGGTCAACCCCTCGACCTTAGATAAAATTGTGGAGCTCTGTTTAGGGTTGTTCAGATTATATTTGTCCCCACCCTCCCAACCACCGATTGGTTGTGCACGCCCCACCCCTCCTCCCCGGGAGAATATCATGTGCCCCCATACCTTAGATGCTATATGCCGATACGAGTTGCTTGGAGCTTGTAGATCTGAGATATAGCAGCTCACATGATGTGTCTTAATTTTTTTGCAGGAAACCTTGATGAGTTTGAGAATTGCACACAATTTGTACAAAAATTACTTAGATGCCCTTCGATCCCATATCCAACGACCTCGAAGCTCGTATCACCGTAGCATCTAAGATGAAGGAGGACATCATATTCTCCTGTATGTAAGAATATCATGTGCTACCACACCTTAGATGCTTTGGTGATACAAGCTCTTCGGAGGCGTTGGATTTGTGACCCAACACCTCCTCGGTGGTTCGAATGGTTTTTTTGTAGAAAAGCCCCAAAAGAGTTCGGCCACTAAGACTGCTCAGATGCCATTGGATCTCAGATCAAACGACCTCCAAGCTCATATCATCATAGCATCCAAGCTGCGATAGCACCTTATGTTTTCTCGCATGGGAGAGTATGAGGTGCTCCCACACCGTAGATTCTATGGTGATACGAGTTCACTGAGATCTAATGGCCCACATTAGGAGGTTTGAATGTTTTTGCAATATACGGCTGATAGAGTTTGGGAAATGCGCAGAAAGTACAAGTACTATGCATGTGCCATCTGATCACTGATCATACGACCTAGATGCTCATATCACCGTAGCGGGTAATTAAGCTACGGGGAGCACCTAATATGAGCACCAGGGAGCCGTTGGATCGAAGATGTAGCGGCACACACGAGGCTTGAATGTTTTATTTGCAAAAAAAGCTTTGGAGAGTTTGGAAATTGCGCATAATCACAAAGACTACTCCCAAGCCATTGGATCTCACTTCCAACGGTGTAAAAATTCGTATCACCATAGTATCTAAGCTGCGGGGTGTATGTGATATTCTATGCCGCTATCATTCTTGTTCGTAAACTTGCAAAATACGTGTAACTCGTGCCGTTACTTGTCTAACCGCGCAAAGTGTTTGTTCAAACAAACCATCCTACACTGAAATATCGGAACAACACACGGGAGTCCCACTTGTCATTAATCAAATTTGGACCTAAAACTAACAAATCTGAAAGACGAGATTCGAACTGGCAAACTAGACTACAAAGCGTAAGTCGATAGCCTGAAAAAACGAACTGTTGTTGGCTTTGTCCCATAACTTGATTTTATACAGTACTTGCATTGAGTAGAGTAGAGGGAGTGCCTCGTCAACACGTGAATGACCGTTGTCTCACTTACTGGTGGGTCCCAGGTCTGCGATCTCAATCTCTATTCTCTCCATCGTCTATCCTTTGCACGGGCACACACGAATAGCGGCGCTAGCTTGCCGTGGTGTTATTACAACTAAAAAAAGCTTGGAAAATAGAAGAATCGCCTAGAACAAGAGATGTTGTGGCTGGTCGAGACGGAGCTAACCGTGCCACATTTGCATGATGAAGCTGTGTGGCTAGTGGGGTGTTTTCCACCGACTGGCTATGTCCCGAGGTGGAACCATAGGTACTACATCTGATACAGTATATTTTTACACGCACATTTTTCCTCCGTGCCGAGACCTGGCACACCCTACCGCGCGGTTTCCGGATCCTCCTAGGTGGTGCACGCATATATTCTTCCTTACGTGGGATACCCTACCGCGCATTTTCTGGGTCCTCCTCGGTCGTAGCGCCGAAGCAAGTAAATGAGTCATCAAATCACGAAAGACCACCTTTCCCGCTGAGTACATCAGTGAAGCACGGTGGCTAGCTAGTTGGGCTAGTTTGACCGATTAGCTAGGCCGCCGCCACATTTGTTTTTTTACCCCTTTTTTTATTTACTTGCCGGAAGGTAAATTTAAATATCCACCGCGGCGTTGCTCTGGTGTTTGGGTGCGGCAGGATTTTTAATTTTTTGATTGACGGGAGCAGGCGCGGCAGGATTTTTAATTTTTTGATTGACGGGAGCAGGCGCGGCAACAATTAGTCATGATGACTCCGCCTGTAAAAACCCACTGCTAACTGATGTGAGAAGTCGTCGACTGGTGTTTTACCGTGGTGAAAACCAAAAGATTCCCTGCTCCTCGGCTGGCTCTCTCCGCCTTCCCATAGATTGCATTGCCTTTCAGTAGTTTTGCCCCCTTTGCTTCCTCTCCCCATTGCTTCTACCTGGTGCCATGGCGGCGTAGCAGATCACGGAGTCTGAGGTGAGGCGCCTGACATAGGAGCTCCATGCCAAGGATGCGGAGCTCTGGGCGTGGAGCTCCGTGAGCTCAAGGAGGAGAGGAGTGCCATGCTCCTCCGTTATGTGCGGGAGTTCACGGAGCTTCAAAAGCGGCAGGCGTCCACCACAAAGATGCCCGAGGCATCGGCGGCGTTGCTGCAGAAAGCGGGAGATACGATAGGTCGTCAGGGGAGCAAGCTGGAGCGCGAGCGGGCCGATCGTGACGAGGTCCAGGATCGCCTCGGCCACTTGGTGAACCAAGTTGCCACGCACGTGTTGCAGCTACGTGATGCCTACCATCATGATAGCGCGACGATGCCGGCCGTCGGGCTAAACTAGTTCGACCACCCGGTCAACTTCAATGAGCTGCGGCTTCCTGACCTGGTCTCCTTCTTCACCTATATCTCCGAGGAGCTGAGCCGTCTCCGCGCGATGGTGGGGCTGAGCTGGACAAGGAGGGGTTGCGAGCTGCCGTCGCTGTTGCCGGGTGAATCCTTTCAGCGCTCCGTCACTGGAATCCATTCGTGCCATTGGACGCCGTCTTTGACGAGCTAGCTCCCGTCGACTGGGAGCGGGCTCTGCGGGCGGTTGCACCCTGCATCACCAACATCGTGCGCCTCGAGAAGCAGAGGGACTTTGGTGGTGTTTAGGCGCCCTCTGCATGGGCATGTTCATATGTCTCGGGGCAACATGACCGTTGGATCAAACTCAGACGGTGCAGATCAGTCACTGTAGGACAAAGTGTGTGGGTGTGTTTGGTTGCATTCTCATGTCAATATAGTTGTTTCCTCTTCATGTATTTTTGTCAACCTACTAGTGTGGACTCATGCACCCTTCATGGTTCATGCACTCTGCCAAACACCCAAAAGTGGGTCGAGAAGGGAACTTTTGCTCCCATCCCGTGCACCCTTCATACACCCTATCTAACACTATAGGATGTGCTTCATATGGTTCATGTTTCATGGAGTACTGTAGCACCGTACTCTCCGTGCGCTGTGGACCTAGTTATGTTAACATTGATCTCACCATTCATTCTCGACCGAACAGTCGAAAAAGCGGTACTATGTTACATATAGGAGTAGTTGACATGCGCACAACATCATTTGTTATCGTCATATCTTACTACACTAGCAACAAGATTGTGTAGTACTGACGTATGAACCACTGCACATGCCTAGTAGTAGGAGCACTGTGTATATTCAAGTGGCTGCCGTGTTTCGCACTCCTCCGTTGTAAGAGTGGAAACGCTTGCTGTAATCATTTTTTTCAGAATAAAAAACAGTGGACACGCTCTACCATGCGGATCCTCCTCCAGCCATGCACTAAATTACTCACTTTCGCCGATGTGTGGGAAAGCCAGCACCTGGGTCCACCAGCCATGCACTAAATTACTCTGTAGTAGAGTGACGGTAGACTACCCCGATCGAACTGCCGCAGTAATGCCCAATGAGCCGTCAAATCACAAAACCCCCTCCTTTCCAGCAGAAAGTTGGATGGACGAAGCAACCATCATTTCACTCTTCTCTCTTAGCTTCCTCTCTTGAAGAAAACCCCCACTCACTTCGCTTCTCCCTCATATCGTTCCTCCTTTCACTCTTCTCTCTCAGCTTCCTCTCTTGGATGGATGCCGGAGCACCGGCCGACGTGATGTCTATGGCTCTGGCCAAAACCGTCGAGGCTCATGGTACGAAGAAGCGCAAGCACCCCACCGGGACTACCGCAGACAAGCTCAAAGCCATCGCCCTGTCCAAGCCCCCCTCTCTGGGATCCCTCATTAAGCAAGTCCAGGTAATGTCTCTTGTTGATGATCTTTTTCTCGATCTTGATCGTGTTTTTTCATCTAACACGCAGTACTAGTACTGGTAGTACAACTTTCTGGGTGATCTTGCATGTGATTTTATTGTGCCAAATGACGGTTCTAAATTCCTCTTTTGACCAAAACATGCGAGAGGTTGACACTGATTTCTTATAGATTACTTTCAACTACTCCCTCTGTCCCAAATTTCTTGTCTTAGATTTGTCTAGATACGGATGTATCTAATACTAAAATGTGACTTGATACATCCGTATCTAGACAAATCTAAGACAAGAATTTTGGGACGGAGGGAGTACTTTATGAACATCAATGCTACCTTTTAAGAGGGTATATTTGCCTCAGTAACTTGTGTTATGGATATTGCATGTAATCCCTCTGCTCGCATGCCTTTGAAGACATGTTCTAGTGTCTTTGCTCACTCATTTCTGTACGTATATGTAGTCATATATGGAGTATAATATCGAAAATCATCTTATATTTCTGAACGGAGGTAGTAATAAAATATGGTTTCTGTTTGAATTAGAACCAGGTCCACGGTGGAGATGAAGTTCTCAAAGTCATGCCGTGTGAACTGGAAGACCTGATGATGAGTTCTACTGCTGAACTATCCAGCTGTTGTGTCCTTGTCGCCACGTGTCCTGAACTAGTGTTTTCCTGTAGCATTGTTGTCAGGCGTGTTCTCGAGGCTGTACTTGGCCACAACAATTTCCTGGCTGTGCCTTCGATTACGAAGGGTGTGGTTCTTGTAAAGCTTCCCAAAAATCTGATGCGGCATGTCTTCACCATCATGTTTATGAGTGGAAAGACCACTCTGTTAGGTTCTCCAAGGTTGACAAGATGGTGATGGTGCATGTAGACATCTCACACGAAGTCCATGGCCTAGTCAGTTATGCGGGGTTCATCCCGTAGGTCGGTGGCAAGAAATAGTCTGCAGAGTTTAGTTAGTGCAACTTTGCTTGTCTGTAGTACGTACTATTGTTCAGTAGTTGATTTGTGTTTGTGAACCCTGTATTGTTTATTAGTACTGCCGCTTTTGGTGTGTGGTCACTCCTAAGAACGGTCTATGTTAATGTCTGTCCACTCAATTCAGTCTGTACATTTTGAAGTAGCCAGATCATATTTTTTGTAAGGACGGTTTATCAATTATGGTTACACTACAATATCTGTATGCATTGCAGGGTTTATCGCACCCACCAGGATTTCCAGTCCCATGGATGTTCGGTCCATATGATATGTCACAACCTTTGGACTATCCTGCTTGTGGGAGTAGTCAGGGCCCCTGCATGCCACGCGTAGTTGGACGATCAATCTTCTGTTTAGTACTTCAACATAGTGATTTCCTGGTAAGGATTCACTCGTGTCACATCAAGTAAATCTTATTGATTTACTGTCTAAATCTTATTTATTTAATGTGATGTTTTCTTTCTTTTCCTGCAATTTTACGATGCAGGTTTTGCCATGTGACATTCATCACAGAATAAACTGTTCGGTTTGCTCTACGATGACTATTTTTGCAGGTTTCACTTCTTATGTCGTGTCAGTAACGAAGGCACTGTCCATCACTTATATTACTGGAAAAAATTGGATCAGTCTGCTGTCTGAGTACAAGTTGAATCCCCATGATGAACTACAGTTCGGTTTAACAAAAACGCCACAATTAGTCCTGCTCGCATTTAAAAGAAATGTAGAAAAAACTGGATCACGGTCACGGATCCTAGTCAAGTTAGAAAGCTGATCATAGCAGACCAGACACGATCGCCGCTGTCTCGCACAGATCGAGCACCGGCAGTTGCTCTAGCACTGATAGCGGCAGCAGCTCAGTCTGATCCAGCTGAGGATTGGGCCCCGATCGCGTCACCGCATCAGTCTGATCTACCGGAGGATCGGGCATCGACACCGATACCAGCTCTACAAGGAGCACCATCTCCGGCAGCAGCAGCGGCTTCGGCACCTGCACCAACACTGTTAGGACCCTGACTCAATGCCACATCGATCTAGCATGTAACACCTCATATCACTTTGCGGCCTCACGCACGGTATCCCCACGGGTGTCGCCTTACCTTTGCCCGGGACCGTTTGTGCCTTTTGGCACACGTAAATGATAGTGTCGCTAGCATCCATATGATAAGGAGCCCGGGCTGACATGGCTAGTCGTAAACCCAAAGTGACACAAACTTACAGGGACAGTCATACATGACCCAACAACGAACGTGTCGGCCATCAGCGAGTGAATCCAGGCTGTAGCACTGGGCTAGCAGGACTCCGGTGAACCGGGCTGTAGCGGGCTAACAGGACTCTGGAATTCATCGCGTGACATTTCCCCGAGGGGACAGACACAGGAACGAAGAAGGACACATGCCGGCCAGCCTAAGTGTTCCGGAGTAGTAGCAAGCTACCATGGCTCAGTGGAAACACTAGGAGACATTTACCGGTAAGAGAGGCTACTAAGGATAAACAACTAGATAGTCAGATCCCACACATACCAAGCATTTCAATAACATACACACAATATGCTTGATATGTGCAAATACAACATGGCATCACAACATGACTCTACAACTCAAGCATTTATCATTAGGCTCTGAGGAGCGAGATATTACAAACATGGGTCTCACGACCCAACATTCAGAGCATACAAGTCAAGCACAAGCGGAAACTAACATGTCTGAGTACAGACATCTACAAATGAAAAGGTCTTAGAAGCCTGACTATCTACCAGATCCTGCCGAGGGCACAAGATCGTAGCTGAGGTATCAAGCTAAACGTCGAAGTCCACGCGGAACTACTAGCGAGACCGAAGTCTCTCTGCAAAAACATAAAATAGGAAAACGTGAGTACAAATGTACCCAGCAAGACTTACATCAGAACTAACTACATATGCCTCATTATCAACAAAGGGGATGGTGGGGTTTAACTGCATCAAGCCAGCTTGGACTCGGTGGCTATCCTGAACTACGACTGCAAGTAACTCTTTTGAGGTGGCGCACACGAGTCCACATATTCACCATATCAATACACCACTATGGATCCACTCCCGTCTCCCTACGAGAACGCCATCCATAGCACTCACGCTTATCTTGCGTATTTTGGAATATCCATTTTCACTTGTCTATGAACTGTACAGGCAACCCAGAAGTCCTTTACCGCGGACACGGCTATTTGAATAGATCATATTAACCCTGCAGGGGTGTACTTCTTCACGACATGTACTTGGCAAACTTCAAGCGGAAGCCCAGCGAGGGTGTCGGCCATGACCTGACTAACCACACAAGTCTCTCATCCAGGTTTATCGCCTATTCGGGTTCCATCTGCAAGGAGATCCGGCCGGGGTGTCGCTCACGGCCCCAAACGATGTGTGCAGGGTTCCCAAGTCCACCATCCGGGTGCCACTTGGTACACCGGGCCATTGTGCCTAGTCTGTCCCAAGCCCACCTGTACCGGGTGCCACTTGGTAGACTACTAACACTACCTACAAACACCAGAAACTAGTTGCAACTCCTGGACAGAGATCAGGTTGATTAATAAGTCGAGAGGGGCACTTAAGCATTCCAATGCGTGGTAGTAGCTGTTCATGGATCACAAACACAGAACTCAGTTCCTGAGGACGGCTTCAATGAGACAACCCACCATGTACTCCTACATGGCCTCTCACCGCTACCTTTACCAAATCGTGTTCACACACTTAGCTCTCAACAGTAGGACATTTTCACACACCTCTGATTCATCCCCGATGAATCAGTCCTGACTCAACTCTAAGCAGTAGCAGGCATGACAAACAAGCATGAATGAGTAGGAACATTAGGGCTCAGACAACTCCTACTCATGCTAGTGGGTTTCATCTATTTACTTTGGCAATGACAGGTCATGCAAAGGATAAAGGGTTCAGCTACCGCAAAAATTAACAGATGAATCGGTGTTGTCCTAATGCAGTAAAAGAGAGCAGGGCCGAGAGAGTAGGATTGTATCGGAACGAACACGGGGGTTTTGCTTGCCTGGCACTTCTGAAGATAGTATAGTTCTTCATCGGTGTCATCGATCACATCGTCGGTACACGTCTACTGAGAGGGGACAAGCACCGACAAACAAAGAAGAAACACAATCAATGCAATGCAACAATATGATGCACGAATGTGACATGGCAATATGCTGTGGTTTGAGATAATTCAACTAGCAACAAGTTAAATGAAGTTGGTTTGAATACAAGATTCAAATTCAAACTCCATATGTGAATGTTTAAATGCCCTTTAATTGAATTGTCCTAAACAGTAGTCATAAGTTGTTCTAACATGCATGAAAATGGTACAGATGGATAGATTGGATTTTTCTGATCAATTTTGATATATAATTTGTTTCATTTGGAGTTACGGTTGATTTTATATGATTTTTAGAAGTTTAGGACATTTTCTGGAATTTCCTGAATTATTTTTATTCCAGAAAATGATTAATTGCGTCAGCAGCGCGTCGTGGTGACGTCAGCAAAGTCAACACGGCTGGTCCAGGTCAAACCTGAACTGTGGGACCCAAGTGTCAGTGACTAACTAAACTAACCTAGTTTAATTACCACTAACCTAGTTTAAACTGAATTAAATTTAAACCTGAACTGGATTAATTAGCCGGGCGGGGCCCGCATGTCATAGACCCAGGGGAGGTCAAATCCCCTGGTCAACCGGGGCTAAACCACCGGCGTTGAGTCGCCGGCGAGGCCGAGACGGTGGAGGGCATCGGGATTCCTCCTCCGGCGACCAAATGGCCGGCGGAGGACATCTACGCGTAGCCCGGGCTCTCGCGCATCCAAAGCAACAGGTGGCGGCAGCTGGGGTGGCCGGAATCTTCGCCGGTGACGACCCTGGCGGTCACCGGAGTTCGGCCGAGGTCGAACACGGTGCTAGTGGGCATGGCGAGGCGCGTGGGGTGGCATTCTGGACTCCTGCGAGTGCGGTGAGGGCGGTGGTGTGCTCGGAAGCGAGCTTGCGCGGCTGTGGCCGCGGCGAGGAGCAATCGGCTCCGGTGACTAGGGCGTCTAGAGGGTGCGTACGTGCACGGGGAACAGGGAAGGAGAAGGCGGAGCTCACAGCGGGGTCGGAGACGGTCTTAGCAAGCTCGGGGAGGCGGAGATGGCGGCATATCGACGGCGGTGATTCTCCGTGGCCGAGGAGGGGAACGGCGGAGCTGGCGGCACCTAGGGCTTCCGGCGCCTTCCGTCTTGGTGAGGAGGTCGGAGACGGTCTTAGCAAGCTCGGGGAGGCGGAGATGGCGGCATATCGACGGCGGTGATTCTCCGTGGCCGAGAAGGGGAACGGCGGAGCTGGCGGCATATCGACGGCGGTGATTCTCCGTGGCCGAGGAGGGGAACGGCGGAGCTGGCGGCACCTAGGGCTTCCGGCGCCTTCCGTCTTGGTGAGGAGGAAGAGGGGGACGAGGCGGGGCGTCCGGGCGCAGCGGCAGGGCGAGGGGTGGCCGGTGGCCACGGGTACGGCAACGATGACGACGAGCTCCGCTCGGTGGTGCGCGCGAGAGGGGAGCAGAAGAAGGGATGGGGTCCAGGGGGAGAAAGGAGTGGTGCAGGGGGGCGAGGGGGAGTGCGTGGCACTCGGGGCTGGCTCCAGAAGCGGCGGAAGCAGGAGGTGGCTCGGGCGCGTGCCGGCGCACGGTGGCCACACGCCCTCCTGCCTACTGGCAGGAGGTTGAAGACGGTGGCGGCTGCGGTGGGCTGGCCCGCTGGAGTTGGGCCAGGTGGGCTGCGAGGTGAGCGCCAGGTACTTCTCTCTCTTTCTCTCTTTTCCTGTTTTCTATTTTTCTGCAGCTTTGTGGCTTTATTAAAAATACTAAATCAATCCCAAAAATCATGCAACTACTCCTGACCACTGTTGGAAATATATCCTACGGTAAACATTTCAGTTTGGGATTATTTGAGCACTTAAAATATTTTATAGCATTTAAATGCCCAAATGCAAATACTATATGATTTAATTCAGTGACCTTATGATGTCCTAGAAAAGTGTGCACCATTTTTGTTAGAGGTTCTAACCCAAGGCAAAGAGGATGAACATTCTAGAAGGGCATTTCAGGTTCATTGAAAAAGATTTTAGTAAACCCTAGTTGTCTTCAGGGGGGGTGTTGGGGGTTCTGTCATCCCCATTTCAAGTTTATTTGAAAAAATTAAACATGATGCACACATAAAGGGCTAGCCTAAGGCATGCCAGGACTAGGGATGTGACAACTCGCCCCCACTAAACAAGAATCTCGTCCCGAGATTCAAGCGTAGGGTAAGATGAAGGGGGAACGCAAACTAACATAATCTTCATGATCCAGGTGGCACTTCATCAGAACGTTGAATTGATCACCATCTTGTCTCGTCGTCTGGTTCTGAGAACTCCAACTAACATGACAAAAAGAGGAAAGGAAAACTCTAGAAGAATCGATCTTCTCGAAGACCGAACAACTCAGGATCAATTCATGGGATGAGACATTAACACATCTCTCGAGCTGAGACATGAAGCATACATCTGAAGAAATGGAGTGAGACAGATGACGAGGGCTCGCTAGGTAGACAACAATTCCAGACTTAAGAATGTGGTGGTCGGTTGTCAACATAGCGAGGAGTTGAGTTGCCATGATACCATAACGGGGCACCTTAGGGAAGGTGACTCGTGGAATCATCCCTCAAGTGGCAAAAAGAATCACCTTTGATTTAAAGATCATCGAAACTCTTTATACCAGCTTAAGGCAAATCACAAACGATTATTTGGAGGTGTTCGGTAGAATGGCATACCCGGATTAGAATAGATGATGTGGATTACTTTGTTGAAAACAACTCAAGGGATGATTTTGCTTGCGCGTGCTCTCCAGAACTTGAGCATTTCCATATTCATCAAGGTTTTACCAACATCCGTGTCAAGGATCCTGGCAACACAACGTACTACCATGATGAACAGCGATGGACGATGCAGATGCAAAGGAAGATAACACCTTCTCAGATTTCACCTTGGCGAGACCAAGGGGACAAAATCTGGATGATTGACCAAGAGACATTTAGCACTCCGCTTCTAATGTTCTCCTTGATGTGCTAGCGTAATCCATTCATAGATATGGTTTGGTATCTAGAACATCAAGTAAAAGGTCGGACTTCGGAAGCACAATAGAAAATCCATAAGGAACAACTAAGGAGTAAATCCTACGAAGTCCTTATGGGGAGGTGACCAACTTCCTCAACCAAGATACTATAATAATAGGCCTTCCGGCTAGGTGTGTTGGCCACGACATCCACTTTACCGGTTACAGAGAGACCATTATTATAATTCTTAGGAAATGTTCCAACCATCATATCTGCCTGAGATTCAGATCTGGTTGGTGACAGGATATTCCAGACTCATCAAGTCTAGAAAGAAAAATGAAAGTTTGCAACACAAATCGATGAGATGACGTTGCGAGATTCTCGGGAAATGAACTACGATAGCAAGCTCCAAAACATGAGTTGGTTCTGCTACACACGTGTGAACACGCTGTCCCAGACAAACATGATCACAAGGTAGTCTTACAATAAAACACTACCGAGTTCAGGTGGGGAACCATCATTGAGGATGTCGAAGTATTGTGCATTACCATGGATTAGCACTTAACTCCTTTTCCTGAACAAATCAGTCAGTGGCTTAGTGTGCTATGGAGTTCATATGGAACGAAGATGATCAGTCTAACAGACCACAAAATACTTTGCACGTGCATGACTGACTTGGGATGATTCCAAAGGAGGTAAAACAAGCCTTCTCAAATTCATGGCGGCAACTTGCATCAAGTGCACATGAATTAGAGGGACTCACTTCTTTCGTCCAAACATATGATTCACGAACGAGTCATGAATATAAAGATTATAAAAGTTTCCAATACTAGGTGGATGTTTAACAAGAATCATGGGGAAGGAAAAAAATGTTGTCGATGGGCTCCACAACATGTCATCCAGATTCCCATGGAGATGGAATTCCATAACTATGTGAACAAGTTGATAGTATTGGTCAGACCCAAAAGACATAATGGTGTATGCTCGAGGAATCAACCACGAGTAAGACAACATTACGAACATCGTTGGTTCTGATTTGATTTGAGGATAGCCCACACTCAAATCAAAGATTGGATAAGATGATAGGTCCATTAACTGATCACAGGGACCAATTGGTGAAGAAATCATCTTTCTACAACAAACATACAAACACAAGATATCCCTTTGGAAATGAACTAGGTTAGACAAGCTTTTATCATACAACTCTCCAAGTTGTTGTTTGGTGTGACTAACTAGCTTAGGGGTATCCAACACGGATTCTTGGAGAAGGGGTGGTTACAGAAAACCAACTAGCTCACAACTCAACATAGCGGTCAGGTGACAACCTAGTGATACTTCCGAGAAGATATTCGGAAAATCACGAACCACGGATATGCTATAAACTCGAGAACGATCTTGCTTTTCAGGGCAAGACGAGATGATCAAATAAGCAAGGGATTGGCATAGCCCCAACTCATTGATCGAAAGGTGCACCGCAAATTAAGGACTAGGTAGCACGATCTATCTTAGAATGATGATTCAAGAACCAACACACTAAGAATGAAATTATTGTCCTTTAACTACCAAGCAACAAGGTTGCTAGGAGTATTGATTTCACACGCCACGATTCACTTGTCGGCATTCTTGTTACAAGAACACAGGGACTGAGAAACGAATAATGAGTGCGAGAAGTATCACTGTATCACGAGTTCATAGGATGGTGTGCAATTCCCATGATATTCTTAATATAAAGATGGTAATACTCCAAGGTAGAACAGACCAGAAGCTGGATTGCATTTTGATCTGCGAGGTACAACTACTTTGACCCAATCCTGGATGTGGATGAGGTACTGCAGTTTGTTTCTCCCAGTCATTCCGGGATAGAATGGCTTGACGGACCACAAGAGTAATAGGCATCGATGAACGAATGCACGCATACTCTTGACTATCAATTGATAGACGGGGGTCAGGATACAACTAAAGGGGGACAAGTCAAAGGAACATATGATTTTCTGAGTTATGGATGCATGGATTAGCATGTCAAACGAGTTCAACATATTTCTTCCGGACAACCCATGCGGAAAGGTAGAACTGGCAGAGTCACAACATAGAATCGAGAACTCATCAAGAGCTCTGGTTGTGATCTTTTGGTTCAAAGAACTTCTGCCATAAACAGTTCATGGTATTTGGAAGAAGGAAATACCACGGACCTCGAGGACTAACGCAAAGCTTACTAATAACCTAAGGGAGCTAACAAACACTATCAATATGAGGTAAGTGGGGTGAATCTCGGGTTCAAGAACCTAGGAGTAGAATGCCTACTAACTAATAACATCGCGGGATGCTTTCAAGAATAATGGCCAGAACCATCACACTGAGGATACAAAAGCATTGCTAAATTTCTAGGTGACTCCCTAAACACCTAGGGTCATAATAATAGCTCCAACATAAATGCCAAGGCAACAGAGTACCTCAACTCACCGATTAGTGTGGTTAATCTGGCCCAAAGGAACATCGAAACGGGAGGAAGGGATTTGCAAATGCATCAGACTAATTAGAAACCTGGGATGACTCGGACAGTATAACGGCTGTAAATGCTCAAAAAGATTGGAGACATGCTACAAAAATGGTGGCATAACCACTCAAGATCACAACATCAAGGTTTCGAGATCAACAGTTAACATACGGAAGTAGTAGGAACTGAACCGAAGCTTAAATCCATCAATCCTATAAGTCTACGGATTAGCAACACGTGATCCTGATAGAAAGAAGAGAAGGCCAAGTTCCTTAACCCCGTAGGAAAGATAAGATGACTCAGATCAGAAGGGCATGAGGTAAAGGAGTAAAAAGAGCCTTAAGTTCCCATCCCACAATCAATTCCCTTATATAACTAAAGAATTTCTAGACTCAACTTCGACGAGTTTGGCTTGGTAATCCTACAGGCACTCAAGCTCTGATACCTAAGCTGTCAGGACCCCGACTCAATGCCACATCGATCTAGCATGTAACACCTCATATCACTTTGCGGCCTCACGCACGGTATCCCCACGGGTGTCGCCTTACCTTTGCCCGGGACCGTTTGCGCCTTTTGGCACACGTATATGATAGTGTTGCTAGCATCCATATGATAAGGAGCCCGGGCTGACATGGCTAGTCGTAAACCCAAAGTGGCACAAACTTACAGGGACAGGCATACATGACCCAACAACGAACGTGTCGGCCATCAGCGAGTGAATCTAGGCTGTAGCACTGGGCTAGCAGGACTCCGGTGAACCGGGCTGTAGCGGGCTAACAGGACTCTGGAATTCATCGCGTGACATTTCCCCGAGGGGACAGACACAGGAACGAAGAAGGACACATGCCGGCCAGCCTAAGTGTTCTGGAGCAGTAGCAAGCTACCATGGCTCAGTGGAAACACTAGGAGACATTTCCCGGTAAGAGAGGCTACTAAAGATAAACAACTAGATAGTCAGATCCCACACATACCAAGCATTTCAATAACATACACACAATATGCTCGATATGTGCAAATACAACATGGCATCACAACATGACTCTACAACTCAAGCATTTACTCATTAGGCTCCAAGGAGCGAGATATTACAAACATGGGTCTCACGACCCAACATTCAGAGCATACAAGTCAAGCACAAGCGGAAACTAACATGTCTGAGTACAGACATCTACAAATGAAAAAGGCTTAGAAGCCTGACTATATACCAGATCCTGCCGAGGGCACAAGATCGTAGCTGAGGTATCAAGCTAAACGTCGAAGTCCACGCGGAACTACTAGCGAGACCGAAGTCTCTCTGCAAAAACATAAAATAGGCAAACGTGAGTACAAATGTACCCAGCAAGACTTACATCAGAACTAACTACATATGCATCATTATCAACAAAGGGGATGGTGGGGTTTAACTGCAGCAAGCCAGCTTGGACTCGGTGGCTATCCTGAACTATGACTGCAAGTAACTCTTTTGAGGTGGCGCACACGAGTCCACATATTCACCATATCAATACACCACTATGGATCCGCTCCCGTCTCCCTACGAGAACGCCATCCATAGCACTCACGCTTATCTTGCGTATTTTAGAGTATCCATTTTCACTTGTCTATGAACTGTACAAGCAACCCAGAAGTCCTTTACCGCGGACACGGCTATTTGAATAGATCATATTAACCCTGCAGGGGTGTACTTCTTCACACACGCTCTCACCACTTACCGCCATTTACACGACATGTACTTGGCAACCTTCAAGCGGAAGCCCAGCGAGGGTGTCGGCCATGACCTGACTAACCACACAAGTCTCTCGTCCAGGTTTATCGCCTATTCGGGTTCCATCTGCAAGGAGATCCAGCCGGGGTGTCGCTCACGGCCCCAAACGATGTGTGCAGGGTTCCCAAGTCCACCATCCGGGTGCCACTTGGTACACCGGGCCATTGTGCCTAGTCTGTCCCAAGCCCACCTGTACCGGGTGCCACTTGGTAGACTACTAACACTACCTACAAACACCAGAAACTAGTTGCAACTCCTGGACAGAGATCAGGTTGATTAATAAGTCGAGAGGGGCACTTAAGCATTCCAATGCGTGGTAGTAGCTGTTCATGGATCACAAACACAGAACTCAGTTCCTGAGGACGGCTTCAATGAGACAACCCACCATGTACTCCTACATGGCCTCTCACCGCTACCTTTACCAAATCGTGTTCACACACTTAGCTCTCAACAGTAGGACATGTTCACACACCTCTGATTCATCCCCGGTGAATCAGACCTGACTCAACTCTAAGCAGTAGCAGGCATGACAAACAAGCATGAATGAGTAGGCACATCAGGGCTCAAACAACTCCTACTCATGCTAGTGGGTTTCATCTATTTACTGTGGCAATGACAGGTCATGCAAAGGATAAAGGGGTTCAGCTACCGTAGCAAGTAACAGATGAATCGGTGTTGTCCTAATGCAGTAAAAGAGAGCAGGGGTGAGAGAGTAGGATTGTATCGGAATGAACAAGGGGGTTTTGCTTGCCTGGCACTTCTGAAGATAGTATAGTTCTTCATCGGTGTCATCGATCACATCGTCGGTACACGTCTACTGAGAGGGGACAAGCACCGACAAACAAAGAAGAAACACAATCAATGCAATGCAACAATATGATGCATGAATGTGACACGGGAATATGCTGTGGTTTGAGCTAATGCAACTAGCAACAAGTTAAATGAAGTTGGTTTGAATCCAAGATTCAAATTCAAACTCCATATGTGAAGATTTAAATGCCCTTTAATTGAATTGTCCTAAACAGTAGTCATAAGTTGTTCTAACATGCATGAAAATGGTACAGATGGATAGATTGGATTTTTCTGATCATTTTTGATATATAATTTGTTTCATTTGGAGTTACGGTTGATTTTATATGATTTTTAGAAGTTTAGGACATTTTCTGGAATTTCCTGAATTATTTTTCTTCCAGAAAATGATTAATTGCGTCAGCAGCGCGTCGTGGTGACGTCAGCAAAGTCAACACGGCTGGTCCAGGTCAAACCTGAACTGTGGGACCCAAGTGTCAGTGACTAACTAAACTAACCTAGTTTAATTAGCACTAACCTAGTTTACACTTAATTAAATTTAAACCTGAACTGGATTAATTAGCCGGGCGGGGCCCGCATGTCATAGACCCAGGGGAGGTCAAATCCCCTGGTCAACCGGGGCTAAACCACCGGCGTTGAGTCGCCGGCGAGGCAGAGACGGCGGAGGGCATCGGGATTCCTCCTCCGACGACCAAATGGCCGGCGGAGGACATTTACGCGTAGCCCGGGCTCTCGCGCATCCAAAGCAACAGGTGGCGGCAGCTGGGGTGGCCGGAATCTTCGCCGGCGACGACCCTGGCGGTCACTGGAGTTCGGCCGAGGTCGAACACGGTGCTAGTGGGCACGGCGAGGCGCGTGGGGTGGCGTTTTGGACTCCTGCGAGTGCGGTGAGGGCGGTGGTGTGCTCGGAAGCGAGCTTGCACGGCTGTGGCCATGGCTATGCCATGGCCGGCAGCAAGGAGCAATCGGCTCCGGTGACTAGGGCGGCTAGAGGGTGCGTACGTGCACGGGGAACAGGGGAGAAGAAGGCGGAGCTCACAGCGGGGTCGGAGACGGTCTCAGCGAGCTCGGGGAGGCGGAGACGGCGGCATATCGACGGCGGCGATTCTCCGTGGCCGAGGAGGGGAACGGCGGAGCTGGCGGCACCTAGAGCTTTCGGCGCCTTCCGTCTTGGTGAGGAGGAAGAGGGGGACGAGGCGGGGCATCTGGGCGCAGCGGCAGGGCGAGGGGTGGCCGGTGGCCACGGGTACGGCGACGATGACGACGAGCTCCGCTCGGTGGTGCGCGCGAGAGGGGAGCAGAAGAAGGGATGGGGTCCAGGGGGAGAAAGGAGAGGTGCAGGGGGGCGAGGGGGAGTGCGTGGCACTCGGGGCTGGCTCCAGAAGCGGCGGAAGCAGGAGGTGGCTCGGGCGCGTGCCGGCGCGCGGTGGCCACACGCCCTCCTGCCTACTGGCAGGAGGTTGAAGACAGTGGCAGCTGCGGTGGGCTGGGCCGCTAGAGTTGGGCCAGGTGGGCTGCGAGGTGAGCGCCAGGTACTTCTCTCTCTATCTCTCTTTTCCTATTTTCTATTTTTCTGCAGCTTTGTGGCTTTATTAAAAATACTAAATCAATCCCAAAAATCATGCAACTACTCCTGACCACTGTTGGAAATATATCCTACAGTAAACATTTCAGTTTGGGATTATTTGTGCACTTAAAATATTTTATAGCATTTAAATTCCCAAATGCAAATACTATATGATTTAATTCAGTGACCTTATGATGTCCTAGAAAAGTGTGCACCATTTTTGTCAGAGGTTCTAACCCAAGGCAAAGATGATGAACATTTTAGAAGGGCATTTCAGGTTCATTGAAAAAGATTTTAGTAAACCCTAGTTGTCTTCAGGGGGGTGTTGGGGGTTCTGTCATCCCCATTTCAAGTTTATTTGAAAAAATTAAACATGATGCACACATAAAGGGCTAGCCTAATGCATGCCAGGACTGGGGATGTGACAAACACTTGCACTTGCATTTGGTCCGGCCCGTGCAGTTGCACCGGCAACAGACTGGGCTGCAGTTCGCACTTCATATACCAAAGTCCTTACAAAAATCGACATGCCCACCTTCTTGGTAAGCATTGGCCGCCCAAGTGCTTCGTTCTTTTATCTTTCCATGTTGTTTCACATGATTCACTATGTTGATCTAACTGTTTGGGCATGTCTTCTTGTTTGCAAACAGAGAATTCCTAGAGCAACAAGGGAGTCGTTCAACAATCCGGGCAACCGCGGCCAAGTTTCTCTTACCATGCGTAACCTTGGTATGAATGAACCTTCTCAATATACTGTAAGTACAAAGGATGGTCGCATGATGATTGATGGTAAAGGATGGTCAAGGTTCAAATCTAAATCATATCTTGTGGTAGGGGATGATGTCAAAATCGAATTTTCTTGGCAAGGAGAGCTGGTCCAAATCAACTTTGAAATTCTTCAGTAGCAGCACGCAACTGCCGAACTGATCTATCCTTCGAGAGATTTTGATGTAATAATCTAGCATGGTGAAACAAGTGTCATGTGTGTATAAGTAGTACGATAGTATTATTTATCACATGGTATATCGTTGAAAAAATTGCAACTCTGATTGCTGGTTAGGAACTGTCGTTTGATTTCATTCAAACAGTTGTCGTGCTTTATTCAATTTTGTGTATTCACCTTGCGACAGCATCTAAAACCAGCGCAGTACCGATCGCTTGCAATATGAAAAGCGCTGAGGTAGAACACATGGCCCCCCAAACATGCAGGGTCGGCCTGCGGCCCAAAGTCCAGAACCGTGAGCCTATCTGAGTATTATATTCTCAGCTGAACCCCCATAAAAAAAAGCTGAACCCCCATAATGCCCGTGCATTGCAGAGGGAGTATATTGTTTGGATATAAAAGATTTGTATATTTCTTTACACAGGGAGTATCTCTCTGTCAAAAAATATATTTATGTGTAACTAGTTACTCCTGTCTTTCTACTTCCTTTTGCTGATATGTGGGGCAACCGGCTACGGAGTCCACGTGCCATATGCACAAATTAGAGTGCACAACTTCACGGTAGACACACCCCGGTCGTAGCGCCGCAGTAATGCCCAATGAGCCGTCCAATCACAACCCCCCCCCCCCACTTTCCAGCTTTAGCAGTAAGCTGGACGGACGAAGCCGCAATATTTCACTGGGCCTGAATCCCCTTCTCCCTCGTCTGCTTGTTCAGAGAAAAACCCCGCTCAGCGATTGCATAGGGTTTTCTCATGGAGAACCAGGTACAAATTCTTCATCCATCCCCGATAAATCAAAGTCCCTTGGTTGCAGGTAATCCTAGGATGGCAGCCGCCGCCGTTGATGCATTTTTCTTCGTACTGAATCTAGCGTGTTTCAGTTGCAGTGACCAAAGTGCGAGTACCCTACAGATTTCTGCGCCTTCGGCGAGACGCCACACTTGTTCCTTCTCATCCTACCACAACATTTTGAAACACGCACAGTATGTTCCTAGAATCCTCTTCTCTATCCGGGAGGGTGGGTTTTTTTTGAACATGTTGTGTTCTCATATTACTTTTCCTGCAATGTATTATTTGCTCTGCCAGAACACATGTACTCAAGATGCTCGGCATTGCCATAACTGAATACACTAGTTTAATGGTCACAATGAAGACAATCCATGGATATTACTTCCGAGTTGGGTTCATGAACCAAGGAGATCGCTGCTTTTTTATGGCCGAACTTGGATAAACTTTCTCAAGTGTTACGGACTGAAAGTTTGCGCACGAATGTTGATGGAAATAGCAGAACCTGGTCTCATCTTCACTACGATCTTCCACCCCGACGTCATTCCAATTGTTCATCCATGTTAGTTTTGTATCTGGTTCTTGCTTGTTGCCTTGATTACTTCTTAATCCACCTATTCTGTCTAACTAATCGCAATTTAACTTTAGAAGTAGCAACGAATCTCTCACGAAGATGCTACTTCTAACTAATATTTTCTTATAATTGGTGGCACATGTAGGTTTTTTCAGAGTTAAGCAGGCTGCTCGTTTGTTATTCTGTAGTAACTCGGCTGTTACTGATGGCACTGAAGTTGACTGGGATGACATCCACATGTTCCTACACTTTATTGATCGTCTTGAGGTCCTTGTGGGGCGTTTCAATGGTGGAAGGCCACGTGGGATATGTGTGCCACTGCTACACTCGTTGAACAGGTCCAACTGTGTCGAGAAACTTATGGTACGAGCTGTTTTCTGTTATATATGTTGTTCATAAACTATTGCTTATACACAGTTTTACAGTTGTGATCTTCTTGAAACAGGAACTATCGAGTTCTATTGTTCCTATACAGATGCCTGACCATGGTCGGGTCAGACTTGCGCTTGGTCACAACATGATGTTTATGTCAACCTACTCAAATCCCCTTGGAGGTGAAAATATACTTATTCGTGGGTGGTCTCAAATAATGAAGGCCCGTCCATCTTGGAGAATAGGACAGAAGATTATGTTCATTCTTTTCCATGGCTCTAAAGCGAATATCCTGTTTATTGACCACGTTGCGAGATGAAGCCGCTTTCAGAAGGTTGTGGATGCGCGGGGTGGCACCTGGGCCTTGTCCTGGGGCTTGGCGGCCTCACCCTTGGTTAACTGTAGGCAAAGTAGCACTGTTCGAGGCGTGCTTTGTACGGTTGAACCTGTATAAGTACTCATACTGCTTTCAGCTTTTCTTAAGTGCCCCTGTTGGTTTCAGTTAAGGTTATTAAGTACTCCTGCTGCTTTTATAGTCTGTCGTGTTTCTTCAGTCTTGTCTTCCTCCAGCCGCCAAAACCAAACCAGCGCCGGCGGGGCCGCCTGCTTCCGCCTCCCATGGCTGGCTGCGCCTCAGCGCACACATCACCGCCCCACCGTCTCCTAAATCATTAACGCCGACGTCCTCCGCGCGCTTTGGTGCGCTCGCCGCGGCGCCGCCCTCTCGCGTTGTCAACATGGTCATCAAACAATAGGAATCGGCTGAAGTACATGGAGAGATGACAGTAGGGGCCCACCATGTCAGCGTATGGGAAAATAAAATGCTTCCTCCTAGTGTTTTCCTGACATCTGGGACCCACGACATTGTGAGCGTATATAGTCAATAGACAAGAGAACAACACAAGATCGGCTGACACCTAGGACGTAGCTACTCGAGCAGTAATTTTTTTTGTTTGGTATTGTTGAGACGGAGCAGGGTTTGAACTTGGCTGTGGCCCATCTAGCCCAGGCTTACATTTTATGTTCACCATGTGACCACCCCAGCTATTTTTTCTTTGTGAAAATGAGCCGAGTTTATTTTTTCTGAAGAATACCCAATCCAGGCCTACTTATTTTTCTACGCCCTAATGGGCTGCAACTCTTTCAAGACGCCTGCAAATCTTGAAAGTAATATGAAATGGGTTGTAAATATAAAAACAGATGACAAATTGGCAATTACTTTATATTTCTGATTTTTTTTCACATTTTCAGATTCCTATTTCACTGGGCATTAACCTAATTTAAATATATCTTCAAAGTACTTTAAATCTGGATCGACATTTCGCTATTAAAAATAGTTTGGAACCCACAGAAATATGCGAAATTGGCCCTGGCCAACCAAAAAATATGACTGCAATAAATTGCATAAGAAGTTGCCATGAGCTATATATAAATTATTAAAAAAAGAGGGAGTGGTCTGACTTGTTGGCCTGTTTAGTTGACGCGTATGCAAGATTTTTTTAGTTATTATATACTACGTCAACAAACGATTCTAGCAGACGTAACCATTGTATGTCAATCCAACGGCCGTCGTGTTTCTTCAATCTCTGATCTTCTTGCTCCAGCCGCCAAAGCAGCGCCGGCGGGACCGCCTCCCGCCTCCTGTGGCCGGCTGTGCTGCCACGCAGGCTTCTGCACCCCCTACTACTCCCACCGCTGGCCAGGGCATCCCTCTGCTCACCCACACCCCCTGTTATTCTACGGCGATGGCAGCCTCACACTGTAGACGAACCGGTGAACCCTCGTACTCCTCTCCGCGCAGGCTTCCACTGTCGCGTCTTCCCCGACACTGTGTCGTCCCCTTCCTAGGCCTCACCGTCATCCACCGCCATGGTGCTCTCGGCGCGGCGTGGTCAATGTGGTCAACGACTGACTTCCATCGGAAGAGTACTGTCTGTGGAGAGGTTGACAGCTGGGTCCATGACAGCCGCAAAGAAGTGCCTCCTTATTACGCATAAAATAATTATTCCTCCACCTGACAGCAGGGACCCACCGGATGGGCCACCAGTATTTCGTGAAAAAAACGTTTCCCCCTGACTGCTGGGACCCACAGGATGGGCCACCGTATTTTGCAAAAAAAATGTTCCCCCCGCTGCTCGGACCCACCGAAAGTGCCTCCTTATTACGCACAAAAAAATGAATACCCCCTGCTAGCTGGGACCAACCTTGGTGGGAGGCTGACTTGTGGGCCTACTAAGTTGACTGGGACGGAGGCCTTTGTCAATTTTAGTCAATATATGAATGATTCTAGCTCCAGTGACCATACGGTGTCCATCCAACGGTCGTAGTGCTTCTTCAACCTCTGGTCTTCTTGCTCCAGCCGCCCAAAGCAGCACCGGTCGTGCCGCCTGCTCCTGCCGCCCATGGCCGGCTGTGATGCCGCGGAGGCCTCACCGCCCCCTACTACTCCCACCGCTGGCCAGGCCATCCCTCTACGCACCCACACCCCCTGTTATTCTGCGGTGACGGCAGCCTCACACCGCAGCCGAATGAGTGAACCCTCATATTCCTCTACACCTGGGCATCTACTGCTGCATCTTCCCTGGCTCCATGTCGTCCCCTTCCTAGGCCTCGCCGTCGTCCACCGCCCTGGTGCTCTCGACGCGACGTGGTCAACATGGTCAAGGAATGGCTTCCATCGGACGTGGACTGTACGTGGAGAGGCTGACAGCTGGGTCCACGGCCGCAGCAAGGAAGTGCCTCCTTATTACGCGCAAAATAATTATTCCTCCACCTGACTACGGGGACCCACCGGACGGGCCACCGTATTTCGTGAAAAAAACGTTCCCCCTGTCTGCTGGGACCCACCAGCTACATCTTCGCACGCAAGGAAGTGCGTCCGAAAAAAAACGATTCACCCCCTGACTGCTGGGACCCACCAGCTACATCTTCGCATGCAAGGAAGTGCGTCCGGGCAAAAAAAACGATTCGCCCCCCTGACTGCTAGGACCCACCAGCTAAATCTTCGCATGCAAGGAAGTGCGTCCGGGCAAATAGAAAAACAATTCGCCCCCCTGACTGCTGGGACCCACCAGCTACATCTTCGCAGGCAAGGAAGTGCCTGATAGTCGGCACCCACCTAGTCGAAGCGTACGTAGCGTTGTCATTCTGGTCGCGAACGTGTATGTACATACTGGTCCATGTAGAGGCGCGCACGTGTCGTAGTAGAGGCGCACACGTAGCATGTACACGTACGTATAGCGGCGAGGGTGCAAGAAAGAAAATACGGCCACGTACGTACATACGGGCAGGGTCTCGAACGCCTACTCGTGCATACGTACATGGCTGGGTCGGAACGGAGAAACAGCGTCGTCGTCGTGTTCATGGGGAGCCAACCGTCTGGGTTGAAATGGAATGTGTGGTCGTGTTCATCGGGAGGGATTGGACGGAACAGGCGATGGAAATGAGGCCTGGCGTACCGCACAACGGAGGAAACGGACCTCCTATGTTCGGAACGGGGTCCTGTTGATCGGGAGGGGTGTGGCGTACCGCAAAACGGAGGAAACGGACCTCCTGCGGTCGAAATGGGGGTCCTGTTGATCGGGAGGGGTGTGGCGTACCGCAAAACAGACAAAACGGACTTGAGTTGGAGTGCTACGGTCGAAACGGGGGTCCTGTTCATCAGGAGGGGTGTGGCGTACCACAAAACGGACGAAACGGACTTGTGTTGATGGGCTACGGTCGAAACGGGGGTCCTGTTCATCGGGAGGGGTGTGGCGTAGCACAAAACGGGACTCCACGGGATACTGTTCATCTCCACCGTCAACCTCCTCCAGCCTCCACGGGCTATCGTCGACCTCCTCCAGCCTCCACGGGCTCTTGTTCATCCAGCCTCCACCGCGCGCTACTCCACCGGCTACTGTTCAACCACCCCTCCACCGTCTACTGTTCATCCAGCCCTCCACACCACGGGGTCCTGTTCAACCACCCCTCCACGGCCACCCCTCCACCGTCTACTGTTCATCCAGCCCTCCACACCACGGGGTCCTGTTCATCCAGAGGCAACGCCACCGCTCACTGTTCATCCACCCCCCCCCCCCCCGCAACACTCACTGTTCATCCAATCGATCAGCTTCCGTTAGCAGCAATAGCAAAGTAATCGCTCCATCGGGTTTAGTCAGCAGCCATCGATCGATCGCTCGGGTTCAGTAACACGTAGCCTGCAGTGCAATTGCTCGGGTTCGGTTAGAGCCCAACGCCTCTCTCGGGTTCAGTTAGAGCCAACACCTCGCACGTGTACAAGAGAAACGCGCATCGCTCAGCCCCCGACCTCCCACCGTAACCGGCAACTCCCCGAATTTTTCCTCCCCTTGCTTCTACCATGGTTTTTTCCGTCATCGATGGCCCAAAGAATGTCATGCAGGTCCTGTCTCCGGCCCGCCCAGGACGAAAAGCCCATATTCTGTCATGATTTTTTGTCATAGAAGTAGGATCCCACAACATCTATGATGGTACCGGGTTTTGTTACAATTATCGTCATAGAAGTGTCATATGTATGACAGAAAAAAAATTCGTTCGGCCCAAAATGTCACAGATGTGTCTCTTATTTGTACTGAACGTATCTACTTTTACAAACACTTTTGCCCTTGTTTTGGACTCTAACTTGCATGATTTGAATGAAACTAACCTGGACTGACGCTGTTTTCAGCAGAACTGCCATGATGTTGTTTTATGTGTAGAAAAGAAAAGTCCTCGGAATGTCCTGGAAATCTACGGAGGCACTTTTTGGAATTAATAAGAATTTTTGGCGAAAGAACTAATGTCAGGGGGCCCATAGCCTGTCCACGAGACAGGGGGGTGCCCCTTCCCCCTAGGGCGCGGCCTCCTATCTCGTGGTCCCCCTGGACCTCCTCCGACCTCAACTCCAACTCCATATATTCCGTCTCAGGGAGAAAAAATCAGAGAGAAAGTTTCATCGCGTTTTGCGACACGAAGCCGTTGCCAAGCCCTAATCTCTCTCGGGGGGCTGATCTGGAGTCCATTCAGGGCTCCGGAGAGGGAGATACGTCGCCGTCGTCATCATCAACCATCCTCCATCACCAATTTCATGATGCTCACCGCCGTGCATGAGTAATTCCATTGTAGGCTTGCTGGACGGTGATGGGTTGGATGAGATTTACCATGTAATCAAGTTAGTTTTGTTAGCGTTTGATCCCTAGTATCCACTATGTTCTGAGATTGATGTTGCTATGACTTTGCTATGTTAATGCTTTTCACTGGGGCCCGAGTGCCATGATTTCAGATCCGAACCTATTATGTTTTCATGAATATATGTGTGTACTTGATCCTATCTTGCAAGTCTATAGTCACCTATTATGTGTTATGATCCGACAACCCCGAAGTGACAATAATCGGGATACTTCTCGGTGATGACCGTAGTTTGAGGAGTTCATGTATTCACCATGTGTTAATGCTTTGGTCCGGTTCTCTATTAAATGGAGGCCTTAATATCCCTTAGTTTCCGTAAGGACCCCGCTGCAACGGGAGGGTAGGACAAAAGATGTCATGCAAGTTCTTTTCCATAAGCACGTATGACTATTTATGGAATACATGCCTACATTACATTGATGAATTGGAGCTAGTTCTATATCACCCTATGTTATAACTATTGCATGAGGAAACGCATCCGGCATAATTATCCATCATTCATCCATTGCCGATGAACTTTTCGCATATTGTTCTCCGCTTATTTACTTTTCCGTTGCTACTGTTACAACTACTACAAAAACCCAAAAACAATTATCTTTACTGTTGCTTACGTTACCTTTATTATCATACCACTTTTGCTACTAAATACTTTGCTGCAGATACTAAGTTATCCAGGTGTGGTTGAATTGACAACTCAACTGCTAATACTCAAGAATATTCTTCGGCTCCCCTTGTGTCGAATCAATAAATTTGGGTTGTACTTCACCCTCGAAAGCTGTTGCGATCCCCTACACTTGTGGGTTATCAATCTGCCATTGCAGCATTAACATGTATCTTCTCCGTGTCATCCTCCTTAGTGTCACCTGCATTATTAGTGGCAAGCATAGCTCGTGTATCTTCATCCAAATCACTAGCAGAAGAGTACTCACCATCTTCCCGCACAATAATGTACATTTATTTGGGCAGTCCTTCATCAAGTGCCCGCCACCTTTGCATATATGACACTTCATGCCCCTTATGCGTCCAGACGAAGTGGTGGGTGAGGGAGTCCTGGATTAAGGGGTCCTTGGACAGCCGGACTATATACTTTGGCCGGACTGTTGGACTATGAAGATACAAGATAGAAGACTTCGTCCCGTGTCCGGATGGGACTCTCCTTTGCGTGGAAGGCAAGCTTGGCGATTCGCATATGTAGATTCCCTTCTATGTAACCAACTCTGTGTAACCCTAGCCCCCTCAAGTGTCTATATAAATCGGAGGGTTTAGTCCGTATGACAAGGACAACAATCATAATCATAGGCTAGCTTCTAGGGTTAGCCTCATCGATCTCATGGTAGATCAACTCTTGTAATACTCATATCATCAAGATCAATCAAGTAGGAAGTAGGGTATTACCTCCATAGAGAGGGCCCGAACCTAGGTAAACATCGTGTCCCCCGCCTCCTCTTACCATTAGCCTTAGACGCACAGTTCGGGACCCCCTACCCGAGATCCGCCGGTTTTGACACCGACATTGGTGCTTTCATTGAGAGTTCCACTGTGTCTTTGGTGTAAGGCTTGATGGCTCCCTCAATCATCTACAATGATGAAGTCCAGGGCGAGACTTTTCTCCCTGGATATATCTTCGTATTTGGTGGCTTCGCACTGCGGGCCAACTCGCTTGGCCATCTGGAGCAGATCGATAGCTACACCCCTGGCCATCAGGTCAGGTTTGGAAGTTTGAATTACATCGCCGACATCCGTGGAGACTTGATCTTCGACGGATTCGAACCCATGACAGCCGCTCCCTACAGCCACGATGATCACGAATTAGATCGGTCATTGAAGTACGCTCAGGAAACCGCGCATGTGACTGCCCTGGCCCTAGATCCAGAAAAGATCGCGCCGTCCGCGGACGGGGGGGGGGGGGGGCTGGACCCCACCACGGAGGCCTCATACTCTACGGCGTTGGGGCCGAACACAGATTTAGCCTCTATCGAGGCCTGTGTCGTCGGACCCCCGGACTCGTCTCCGGATACGGGTTCCGAGCAGCATGGTGCATAAAATAAAAAATAGAAACTAAAGTGTGCGTAGATGCCTCATGGGCCCCACGTGGGGGCATAGAAGGCTTCGGCTCACAACCATGATAAAGAGGACTTGATACCTAATGCTATGGTTGGGTTTCACGGCCTTAGTGATCTTTAGTAGTTGCGGATGCTTGCTAGGGGTCAAATCATAAGTGCATATAATCCAAGTAGAGAAAGTATGTTAGCTCATGCCCCTCCCTCATATAAAATTACAAGAATGATTACTGGTACTTGTTATCGATTGCCTAGGGACAATTGACTTTCCTGTTGACAAAAGCTATCTACTTTTATTGTCTTACAATTTATTCATAGTTTTATTCTCGCAAAGTACTCGTAGTTCTATTCTTGCAAAATATTTGCATAATTGTTTTAGGTAAAGCAAACGTTAAAGTGTGCGTAGAGTTGTATCGGTGGTCGATAGAACTTGAGGGAATATTTGTTCTACCTTTAGCTCGTCGTTGGGTTCGACACTCTTATTTATCGAAGAAGGCTACAAACAATCTTCTATACTTGTGCGGTATCAGAGGTGCCCCGGTATCGTATCACCATCACCTTCATTATCTTTACCTATCTTAGTTCAGTCCTTAGATATTTCATGATTTAGTTGAATAAAACTTTAGTATGATCTATTTTCGAGTGCTAGTTTCGTGATCTATCTATCTATGTAATCAAGTGAGAGTTATTTAATAAAGTTCAATTTGAGTTTTTCTTCTTTACTTTTTTGCTTCAACCAAAATAAATGGGAAAAATGAAAAAGATCATACACTAATCTTATGGTAGGTAATTACATCACATAAGGAAAAGTATAAGAGGTAAAATTTATAGAAGGTTGACAAACATAGCATTGGTAAATGATGTAATTCATGAAAGAATTAATAAGGGAAAAGAAGATTCACATGCAAATATACTATCTTGGACATCTTTTATGGTTGTGAGCCCCCATTAAATATTATATGCCAAACTGTTGACATTGGACAAGGAAGACAACGTAATGATTTATGGTTGTTCATATTCTCATAGAAGTTATATTGTCATAGATCCTTAAACATGTGGTGCTTGCTATATATATATATATATATATATATATATATATATATATATATATATATATATATATATATATATATATATATATGCTAGCCAAAACTCCACACTAAGTAGAGATACTACTTGTGCATCCAAAACCTTAAACCCAAATTCATGTTTTGAGAGTCCACCATTCCTATGAAGCAAATATGACCTAGAGGAAATAATAAAGTTGTTATTTATATTTCCTTATATCATGATAAATGTTTATTATTCATGCTAGAATTGTATTAACCAGAAACTTAGTACTTGTGTGAATACATAGACAAAACATATTGTCCCTAGCACGCCTCTACTAGACTAGCTCGTTAATCAAAGATGGTTATGTTTCCTAACCATAGAGATGTGTTGTCATTTGATGAACGGGATCACATCATGAGGATAATGATGCGATGGACAAGACCCATCCGTTAGCTTAGCATTATGATCGTTACAGTTTCATTGCTATTGCTTTCTTCATGACTTATACATGTTCCTTAGACTATGAGATTATTCAACTCCCTAATACCGGAGGAACACCTTGTGTCCTATCAAACGTCACAACTTAACTGGGTGATTATACAGATGCTCTACAGGTGTCTCCAAAGGTATTTGTTGGGTTGGCATAGATCAATATTAGGATTTCTCACTCCGTGTTTCTGAGATGTATCTCTGGGCCATCTCGTTAATGCTCATCACTATAAGCCTTGCAAGAAATGTAACTAATGAGTTAGTTACGGGATGAAGCATTACGGAACGAGTAAAGAGACTTTCCGGTAACGATATTGAACTAGGTATGATGATACCGACGATCGAATCTCGGGCAAGTAACATACCGATGACAAAGGGAACAAGGTATGTTGCTGTGCGGTTTGACCGATAAATATCTTCATAGAATATGTGGTAGACAATATGAGCATCCAGGTTCTGCTATTGGTTATTGATTGGATATGTGTCTCGATCATGTCTACATCGTTCTCGAACCCGTAGGGTCCGCACGCTTAACATTCGATGATGATTTGTAATAAGAGTTATGTGTTTTTGATGACTGAAGTTTGTTCGGAGTCTCGGATGACATCACGGACGTGACAAGGAGTCTTGAAATGGTCGAGACATAAAGATTGATACATCGGAAGACTATGTTCGGACACCAGAAATGTTTCGCAAGAGTTCGGACATGTTTCAGGGAACCGAGGGGTTACTGGAACCCTCCAGGGAAGTTATGGGACTAGATGGGCCATGAGGGAGTAGGAGAGGGAAGGCCACAAGGTGACGCGCCCCCCTCCCCTTAGCAGTCCGAATTGGATTAGGGAGAGGGGGCGCGGCCCCCTCTTTCCTACTGAAGGAAATATGCCCTAGAGGCAATAATAAAGTTATTATGTATTTCCTTATATCATGATAAATGTTTATTATTCATGATAGAATTGTATTAACTGGAAACATAATACATGTGTGAATACATAGACAAACAACGTGTCACTAGTATGCCTCTACTTGACTAGCTCGTTGATCAAAGATGGTTAAGTTTCCTAGCCGTAGACATGAGTTGTCATTTGATTAACGGGATCACGTCATTAGGAGAATGACGTGAATCACTTGACCCATTCTGTTAGCCTAGCAATCGATCGTTTAGTATGTTGCTATTGCTTTCTTCATGACTAATACATGTTCCTATGACTATGAGATTATGCAACTCCAATTTACCGGAGGAACACTTTGTGTGCTACCAAACATCACAACGTAACTGGGTGATTATAAAGGTGCTCTACAGGTGTCTCTGAAGGTACTTGTTGGGTTGGCGTATTTCAAGATTAGGATTTGTCACTCCGATTGTCGGAGATGTATCTCTGGGCCCTCTCGGTAATGCATGTCACTTAATCCTTGCAAGCATTGCAACTAATGAGTTAGTTGCGAGATGATGTATTACGGAACGAGTAAAGAGACTTGCCGATAACGAGATTGAACTAGGTATTGAGATACGGACGATCGAATATCGGGCAAGTAACATACCGATGACAAAGGGAATGAACGTATGTTGTTATGCGGTTTGACCGATAAAGATCTTCGTAGAATATGTAGGATCCAATATGAGCATCCAGGTTCCGCTATTGGTTATTGACCGGAAACGTGTCTCGGTCATGTCTAAATAGTTCTCGAACCCGTAGGGTCCGCACGCTTAAGGTTTCATTGACGATATAGTATTATATGAGTTATGTATGTTGGTGACCGAATGTTGTTCGGAGTCCCGGATGAGATCACGGACATGACGAGGAGCTCCGGAATGGTCCAGAGGTAAAGATTCATATATTGGATGATATGGTTAGGCCAAGGGGTCAGGCCCATGGGGCTATAAGTCGGTGCAAAAGGAGTTTTGCGGAGGCCAGGGGGCCAAACGTCGGAGACCCTGGCGTCTGGCCCTGGGCCAGACGCCGAGGCCCATGGCGTCTGGGCCAGACGCCAAAGATTGTGGCATTTGGTCCTGGAGTCCAAGTGGGACTCTTGCCTTTCGGGCAAAACCGACTTTGAGGAGGCTTTTGCTCCAAGTTTCGACCCCAGGGCTCAACATATAAATAGAGGGGCGGGGCTAGCACCAAAGACACATCAATAACCACCAAGCCGTGTGTCGGCAACCCCGTCCCATCTAGTTTATCCTCCATCATAGTCCTCCATCATAGTGCTCAGGCGAAGCCCTGCGGAGATTTTTCTTCACCAACAGCGTCACCACATCATCGTGCTGCCAGAACTCATCTACTACTTCGCCCGTCTTGCTGGATCGAGAAGGCGAGGACGTCATCGAGATGAACGTGTGCAGAACTCGGAGGTGCCGTGCGTTCGGTACTTGGATCGGTCGGATCATGAAGATGTACGACTACATCAACAGCATTGATAAACGCTTCCGCTTAGTGATCTTCAAGGGTATGAAGATACATTCCCCCTCTCGTTGCTATGCATCACCATGATCTTGCGTGTGCGTAGGGTTTTTTTTGAAATTACTATGTTCCCCAATAGTGATATCAGAGCCTGGTTTTATGCGTAGATGTCATATGCACGAGTAGAACACAAGTGAGTTGTAAGCGATATAAGTCATACTGCTTACCAGCATGTCATACTTTGTATCAGCGGTATTGTTGGATGAAGCGGCCCGGACCGACATTACGTGTACGCTTACGCGAGACTGGTTTTACCGCCGTGCTTTGCACACAGGTGACTAGCCGGTATCAGTTTCTCCAACTTTAGTTGAACCGAGTGTGGCTACGCTCGGTCCTTGTGAAGGTTAAAACAGCACCAACTTGACAAACTATCGTTGTGGTTTTGATTCGTAGGTTAGAACGGTTCTTGCTAAGCCCATAGCAGCCACGTAAAACTTGCAGCAACAAAGTAGAGGACGTCTAACTTGTTTTTGCAGGGCATGTTGTGATGTGATATGGTCAAGACGTGATGCTATATTTTATTGTATGAGATGATCATGTTTTGTAACCGAGTTATCGGCAACTGGCAGGAGCCATATGGTTGTCGCTTTATTGTATGCAATGCAATCGCCCTGTAATGCTTTACTTTATCACTAAGCGGTAGCAATATTTGTAGAAGCTTAAGATTGGCGAGACAACAACGATGCTACGATGGAGATCAAGGTGTCACGCCGGTGACGATGGTGATCATGACGGTGCTTCGCAGATGGAGATCACAAGCACAAGATTATGATGGCCATATCATATCACTTATATTGATTGCATGTGATGTTTATCTTTTATGCATCTTATCTTGCTTTGATTGACGGTAGCATTATAAGATGATCTCTCACTAAATTTCAATATAAAAGTGTTCTCCCTGAGTATGCACCGTTGCCAAAGTTCGTCGTGCCTAGACACAACGTGATTATCGGGTGTGATAAGCTCTATGTCCATCTACAATGGGTGCAAGCCAGTTTTGCACACGCGGAATACTCGGGTTAAACTTGACGAGCCTAGCATATGCAGATATGGCCTCGGAACACTGAGACCGAAAGGTCGAGCGTGAATCATATAGTAGATATGATCAACATAATGATGTTCACCATTGAAAGCTACTCCATTTCACGTGATGATCGGTTATGGTTTAGTTGATATGGATCACGTGATCACTTAGAGGATTAGAGGGATGTCTATCTAAGTGGGAGTTCTTAAGTAATATGATTAATTGAACTTAAATTTATCATGAACTTAGTCCTGGTAGTATTAGCATGTCTATGTTATAGATCAATAGCTCACGTTTAGCTCCACTATTTTATTTTTGATATGTTCCTAGAGAAAAACTATGTTGAAAGATGTTAGTAGCAATGGCGGACTTGGTCTGTGATCTGAGGATTATCCTCATTGCTGCATAGAAGAATTATGTCCTTGATGCACCGCTAGGTGATGGACCTATTGCAGGAGCATATGCAGACGTTATGAACGTTTGGCTAGCTCAATACGATGACTACTTGATAGTTTAGTGCACCATGCTTAACAGCGTAGAATCGGGACTTCAAAGATGTTTTGAACATCATGGACCATATGAGATGTTCTAGGAGTTGAAGTTAATGTTTCAAGCAAATACCCGAGTTGATAGATATGAAGTCTCCAACAAGTTTTATAGCTAAAAAATGGAGGAGAATAGCTCAAGCTGTGAGCACGTGCTCAAATTGTCTGGGTACTACAATCGCTTGAATCAAGTGGGAGTTAATCTTCCAGATAAGATAGTGATTGACAGAATTCTCTAGTCACCATCACCAAGTTAGTAGAACTTCGTGATGAATTATAATATGCAAGGGATAACAGAAACAATTCCCAAGCTCTTTGTGATGCTAAAATCGATGAAGGCGGAAATCAAGAAAAACATAAAGTGTTGATGGTTGACGAGACCACTAGTTTCAAGAAAATGGCAAAGGGAAGAAGGGGAACTTCAAGAAGAACGGCAAGCAAGTTGCTACTCAAGTGAAGAAGCCCAAGTCTGGACCTAAGCCTAATACTAAGTGATTCTACTTCAAAGGGACTGGTCACTGGAAGCGGAACTACCCCAAGTATTTGGTGGATAAGAAGGATGGCAAAGTAAACAAAGCTATATTTGATATTCATATTATTGATGTGTACTTTACTAGTGTTTTTAGCAACCCCTCGGTATTTGATACTGGTTCAGTTGCTAAGAGTAGTAACACGAAACGGGAGTTGCAGAATGAACATAAACTAGTTAAGGGCGAGGTGACCATGTGTGTTGGAAGTAGTTCCAAGATTGATATGATCATCATCGCACACTCCCTATACTTTCGGGATTAGTGTTGAACCTAAATAAGTGTTATTTGGTGTTTGCATTGAGCATGAATATGATTTGATCATGTTTATTGCAATACGGTTATTCATTTAAGTTAGAGAATAATTGTTGTTCTGTTTACATGAATAAAACCTTTTATGGTCATACACCCAACGAAAATAGTTTGTTGGATCTCGATCGTAGTGATACACATATTCGTAATATTGAAGCCAAAAGATGCAAAGTTAATAATGATATTGCAAATTATTTGTGGCACTGCCATTTGGGTCATATTGGTGTAAAGCGCATGAAGAAACTCCATGCTGATGGAATTTTGGAATCACTTGATTATGAATCATTTGATGCTTGCGAACCGTGCCTTTTGGGCAAGAAGACTAAAACTCCATTCTCCGGAACAAAGGAACGAGCTACTGACTTGTTGGAAATAATACATACTGATGTATGCAGGCCAATGAGTATTAAGGCTCATGGCGAGTATCATTATTTTCTGACCTTCACAGATGGTTTGAGTAGATATAGGTATATCTACTTGATGAAACATAAGTCTGAAACATTTGAAAAGTTCAAAGAATTTCAGAGTGAAGTGGAAAATCATCGTAACAAGAAAATAAAGTTTCTGCGATCTGATCGTGGAGATGAATATTTGAGTTACGAGTTTGGTCTTCAATTAAAACAATGTGGAATAGTTTCACAGCTCACGCCACCTGGAACACCACAACGTTATGGTGTGTCCGAACGTTGTAAACCGCACTTTATTGGATATGGTGTGATCTATGATGTATCTTAGCGATTTACCACCATCATTTTGGGGTTATGCATTTGAGACAGCTGCATTCACTTTAAATAGGGCACCATCAACATCCATTGAGACGACGCCTTATGAACTGTGGTTTAGCAAGAAACCAAAGTTGTCGTTTCTTAAAGTTTGGGGCTACAATGCTTATGTGAAAAAGTTTCAACCTGGTAAGCTCGAACCCAAATCGGAGAAGTGCGTCTTCATAGAATACCCAAAGGAAATTATTGGGTACACCTTCTATCACTGATCCGAAAGCAATATATTATTTGCTAAGATGGATCCTTTCTAGAGAAGGAGTTTTCTCTCGAAAGAAGTGAGTGGGAGGAAAGTAGAGCTTGATAAGGTAATTGTACCTTCTCCCGAATTGGAAAGTAGTTAATCACAGAAATTGGTTCTAGTGATTCCTACACCAATTAGTGAGGAAGCTAATGATTATGATCATGAAACTTCAGATTAAGTTACTACAGAACCTCGTAGGTCTTCCAAAGTACAGTCCGCACCAGAGTGGTACGGTAATCCTATTCTGGAAGTCATGTTACTAGACCATGATGGACCTATGAACTATGTGTAAGCGATGATGAGCCCAGATTCCACAAAATGGCTGGAGGCCATGAAATCTGAGATAGGATCCATGTATGAGAACAAAGTGTGGACTTTGGTGGACTTGACCGATGATCGGCAAGCCATAGAAAATAAATGGATCTTCAAGAGGAAGACAGACGTTAATAGTAGTGTTACTATCTACAAAGCTTGACTTGTCACAAAAAAGTTTTTCGACAAGTTCAAGGTGTTGACTACAATGAGATTTTCTCAACTGTAGCGATGCTTAAAGTCTGTCCGAATCATGTTAGCAATTGCCACATTTTATGAAATCTGGCAAATGGATGTAAAAATTGCATTCCTTAATGGTTTTCTTAAAGAAGAGTTGTATATGATGCAACCAGAAAGTTTTGTCAATCCTAAAGGTGCTAACAAAATGTGCAAGCTCCAGCGATCCATCTATGGACTGGTGCAAGCATCTCGGAGTTGGAATATACGCTTTGATGAGTTGATCAAAGCATATGGTTTTATACAGACTTTTGGAGAAGCCTGTATTTACAAGAAAGTGAGTGGGAGCACTACAGCCTTTCTGATAAGTATATGTGAATGACATATTGTTGATCGGAAATGATGTAGAATATTTTGGAAAGCATAAAGGAGTGTTTCAAAGGAGTTTTTCAGAGAAAGACCTCGGTGAAGCTGCTTACATATTGAGCATCAAGATCTATAGATCAAGACGCTTGATAAGTTTTTTCAATGAGTACATACCTTGACAAGATTTTGAAGTAGTTCAAAATGGAACAGTAAAAGAAAGGGTTCTTGCATGTGTTACAAGGTGTGAAATTGAGTAAGACTCAAAGCCCGGCCACGACAGAAGATAGAAAGAGAATGAAAGTCATTCCCTATGCCTTGGCCATAGGTTCTATAAAGTATGCCATGCTGTGTACCAGATCTATTGTATACCATACACTGATTTTGGCAAGGGAGTACAATTTTGATCTAGGAGTAGATCACTGGACAGTGGTCAAAATTATCCTTAGTGGAATAAGGATATGTTTCTCGATTATGGAAGTGACAAAAGGTTCGTCGTAAAGGGTTACATCGATGCAAATTTTGACACTAATCTAGATGACTCTAAATCTCGGTCTAGATACATATTGAAAGTGGGAGCAATTAGCTAGAGTAGCTCCGTGCAGAGCATTGTAGACATAGAAATTTGCAAAATACTTACGGATGTGAATGTGACAGACCCATTGACTAAAATTATCTCACAAGCAAAACATGATCACACCTTAGTACTCTTTGGGTGTTAATCACATAGCGATGTGAACTAGATTACTGACTCTAGTAAACCCTTTGGGTGTTGGTCACATGTCGATGTGAACTATGGGTGTTAACCACATAAAGATGTGAACTATTGATGTTAAATCACATGGCGATGTGAACTAGATTATTGACTCTAGTGCAAGTGGGAGACTGAAGGAAATATGCCCTAGAGGCAATAATAAAGTTATTATTTATTTCCTTATATCATGATAAATGTTTATTATTCATGCTAGAATTGTATTAACCGGAAACATAATACATGTGTGAATACATAGACAAGCAGAGTGTCACTAGTATGCCTCTACTTGACTAGCTCGTTGATCAAAGATGGTTAAGTTTCCTAGCCATAGACATGAGTTGTCATTTGATTAACGGGATCACATCATTAGGAGAATGATGTGATTGACTTGACCCATTATGTTATCTTAGCAATCGATCGTTTAGTATGTTGCTATTGCTTTCTTCATGACTTATACATGTTCCTATGACTATGAGATTATGCAACTCCCGTTTACCGGAGGAACACTTTGTGTGCTACCAAACGTCACAACATAACTGGGTGATTATAAAGGTGCTCTACAGGTGTCTCCGAAGGTACTTGTTGGGTTGGCGTATTTCAAGATTAGGATTTGTCACTCCGATTGTCGAAGAGGTGTCTCTGGGCCCTCTCGGTAATGCACATCACTTAAGCTTTGCAAGCATTGCAACTAATGAGTTAGTTGCAAGATGATGTATTACCGAACGAGTAAAGAGACTTTCCGATAACGAGATTGAACTAGGTATTGAGATACCGACGATCGAATCTCGGGCAAGTAACATACCGATGACAAAGGGAACGAACGTATGTTGTTATGCGGTTTGAGCGATAAAGATCTTCGTAGAATATGTAGGAGCCAATATGAGCATCCAGGTTCCGCTATTGGTTATTGACCGGAAACGTGTCTCGGTCATGTCAACATAGTTCTCGAACTCGTAGGGTCCGCACGCTTAAGGTTTCGTTGACGATATAGTACTATATGAGTTATGTATGTTGGTGACCGAATGTTGTTCGGAATCCCGGATGAGATCACGGACATGACGAGGAGCTTCGGAATGGTCTGGAGGTAAAGATTCATATATTGCATGATATGGTTAGGCCAAGGGGTCAAGCCCACGGGGCTATAAGTCGGTGCAAAAGGAGTTTTGCGGAGGCCAGGGGGCCAAACCGGAGACCCTGGCGTCTGGCCCCGGGCCAGATGCCGAGGCCCATGGCGTCTGGGCCAGACGCCAAGGATTGTGGCGTTTGGTCCTGGAGTCCGAGTGGGACTCTTGCCTTTCGGGCAAAACCGACTTTGAGGAGGCTTTTGCTCCAAGTTTCGACCCAGGGCTCAACATATAAATAGAGGGGTGGGGCTAGCACCAAATACACATCAAGAAACACCAAGCCATGTGCCGGAAACCCCGTCCCATCTAGTTTATCATCTGTCATAGTTTCCGTAGTGCTCAGGCGAAGCCCTGCAGAGATTGTTCTTCACCAACACCGTCAACACGCCGTCATGCTGCCGGAACTCATCTACTACTTCGCCCGTCTTGCTAGATCGAGAAGGCGAGGACGTCATCGAGCTGAACGTGTGTAGAACTCGGAGGTGCCGTGTGTTTGGTACTTGGATCGGTCGGATCGTGAAGACGTACGACTACATCAACCGCGTTAATAAACGCTTCCGCTTAGCGATCTTCAAGAGTATGAAGATACATTCCCCCTCTCATTGCTATGCATCACCATGATCTTGCGTGTGCGCAGGAATTTTCTTTAAATTACTACGTTCCCCAACACCTTCCCCTATCCCTCTCCTTCCCTCCTTCCCCCTCTTGGAATAGGAAAAGACGGGGGCCGAATCCTGCTAGGCTTGGAGTCCTAGTAGGACTGCCCCCTTGGCGCTCCTCCCCCTTGACTGGCCTCCTCCTCCTCCCTCCTTAATATACGGGGGCAGGGGGCACCCCAAAGCACAATAGACAATCTCTTAGCTGTGTGCGGTGCCTCCCTCCATAGTTTAACACCTCGGTCATATCATCGTAGTGCTTAGGCGAAGCCCTGCGTCGGTAACATCATCAACACCGTTGCCACGCTGTCGTGCTGACGGAACTCTCCCTCGTCCTCAACTGGATCAAGAGCTCGAGGGACATCATCATGTTGAACGTGTGCTGAACACGGAGGTGCCGTACGTTCATTACTTGGATCGATTAGATCGAAGATGTTCGACTACATTAATCGTGTTACTAAACGCTTCCACTTTCGGTCTACGAGGGTACGTGGACACACTCTCCCGTCTCATTGATATGCATCTCCTAGATAGATCTTGCGTGATTGTAGGAAAATTTTGAATTACTACGTTCCCGAACAACCTACATATGGATTGAGTAAGATCCTTCAAGTAAGTTGTCATTGGTGCAAAAAGGCAATAAAAGTTGCTCCTAAACATGTTTGATCTTTTAGTGTAAGGGAAAATAAGCGTTGGACGAACTTGTGATGGCAAAGTAATAAAAGCGACGGACTCCATAATAAAGGTTGCTACCATAAGGGGCAATATAATGTCATGTTATTTTGCATTAAGAGATTGTGCATACAAACCAAAAAGCGCATGACAACTTCTACTTCCCTCTGCGAAGGGCCTATCTTTTTCTTTTATGTATTTACTTTTTATGCGAGAGTCAAAGTATTCTTCTCTATTCCTTTTTATTTTTCTCTTTTGCAAGCATCATGTGCTGAGGAAAGATCCAAGCACATATATCTAGTTCAATCTGAGTGATCATGAGTTATTATTGTTGACATCACCTTTGAGGTGAATGAGTTGGGAGGCGAAACTACAAGCCCCTATCTTTCTATGTGTCTGGTTAAAACTTTTTGCTCATATGTATGATGTGAGTGTTAGAAATCATAGAATATTAAATCATGGTTGAGTATGTGGACTTGCCAAAAGGCTCTGATACAAGACCCTTCCTGAAAATATGATGAATTGTAGTTACAAAGTTGACTGAACATGGTTTGTTGGCTTTCAGTAAAGTTTATTCCTTCTACTTCGATGTTGTGATGAATTGTTACTTGTTCATGAGAAGTTTTATGATAAGGTTTTATGATAAGGTTTGTTTCTGTTATAATAATATGATGCTACTATGTCTGTATTTTGTTTTTATCGACACCTCTCTCTCTAAACATGTGGACATGATTATCAATATCGGCTTTCACTTGGGTACAAGCGAGGTCTAAGCTTGGGGGAGTTGATACGTTCATTCTGCATCATGTTTTCCTATTGTTATTCAAAATGTTTTAATGCATAATAACACCTTTTGGAGTAATTCTAATTCCTCTTCTATCATAATATGCAAGGTTTACACCAAGAGGGAGAATGCCGGCAGCTGGAATTCTGGACCTTAAAAAGCTATGTCAGAGATACCTATTCTGCACATCTCCAAATAACCTGAAATTTTAGGGAGAATTATTTTGGAATATATAATAAATATTGTAGGAAATAACCACCAGAGGGGGGGTTACCTGGTGCCCACATGACACCAGGGTGCGCCAGGCCCCCCAGGCGTGCCCTGGTGGGTTGTGGGCAGCCCAGCCCACCTTCGGTGCCTATCTTCTAGTATATAAGCTCTTTTGACCTAGAAAAAAATAAGGAGAGGACTTTCGGCATGGAACGCCGCCATTTCGAGGTGGAACTTGGGCAGGAGCACTTTTGCCCTCTAGCGGAGCGATTCCGCCATGGGAAGTTCCCTCCCGGAGCAGGAAATTGAAGCCATAGGCATCACCAACAACCCGCTCATCTTTAGGAGGCCAATATTCATCAACATCTTCAACAACACCATCTCATCTCAAACCCTAGTTCATCTCCCGTGTTCAATCTTTGTACTTGAACCTCAGACTGGTACTTGTGGGTGACAAGTAGTGTTGATTACATCTGATTGCTATATGGTTTATTTGGTGGAAAATTATATGTTCAGATCCATTATGCTATTTAATACCCCTCTTATCTTGAGCATGAATATCATTTGTGAGTAGTTACCTTTGTTCTTCAGGCCACGGGAGAAGTCATGTTGCAAGTAATCATGTGAATTTGATATGTGTTCGTTATTTTGATGATATGTATGTTAAGATTCCCTTAGTGGTGTTATGTGAACGTCGACTACAAGACACTTCACCATCTTTGTGTTGGGGAACGCGGAAATTTCAAAAAAAAAATCCTACGAACACACAAGATCTATCACTAGGTGATGCATAGCAACGAGAGGGGAGAGTGTTGTCTACGTACCCTTGTAGACCGAAAGCGAAAGCGTTATGACAACGTGGTTGATGTAGTCGTACGTCGACGATCCGACCGATCCTAGCACCGAAGGTATGGCACCTCCGCGATCTGCACACGTTCAGTTCGATGATGTACCGCGAACTCTAGATCCAGCTGAGGTTGAGGGAGAGTTTTGTAAGAACGATGGCGTGGTGACGGTGATGATGAAATTACCGGCGCAGGGCTTCGCCTAAGCACTACGATGATATGGCCGAGGTGTGTAACTCTGGAGGGGGGCACCGCACACGGCTAAACAATCAACTTGTATGTCTATGGGGTACCCCCTCCCCCGTATATAAAGGAGTGGAGGAGGGGGAGGGTCGGCCCTCTCATGGCGCGCCCAAGGGGGGAGTCCTACTCCAGTGGGAGTAGGATTCCCCCTTCCCTTGTTGGAGTAGGAGAGGAAGGAAGGGGGAGAGAGAGGGAAGGAAAGGGGGGCACCCAATTTTGATTAGCCTTGGGGGGCGCCCTCCACCTGGCCGCCTCCTCCTCTCTCCCACTAAGGCCCAATAGGACCCATACACTCCCCGGGGGGGTTCGGTAACCCCCCGGTACTCCGGTAAATGCCCGAACTCACCCGAAACCATTCCGATATCCAAACATAGTCTTCCAATATATCGATTTTTATGTCTCGACCATTTTGAGACTCCCTGTCATGTCCGTGATCATATCCGGGACTCCGAACTACCTTTGGTACATCCAAACACATAAACTCATAATACCGATCATCATCGAACATTAAGCGTGCGGACCCTACGGGTTCGAGAACTATGTAGACATGACCAAGACATGTCTCCAGTCAATAACCAATAGCGGAACCTGGATGCTCATATTGGTTCCTATATATCCTACGAAGATCTTTATCGGTCAAACCGCATAACAACATATGTTGTTCCCTTTGTCATCGGTATGTTACTTGTCCGAGATTCGATCGTTGGTATCTCAATACCTAGCTCAATCTCGTTACCGTCAAGTCTCTTTACTCGTTCCGTAATACTTCATCCCGCAACTAACTCATTAGTCACAATGCTTGCAAGGCTTATAGTGATGAGTATTACCGAGAGGGCCTAGAGATACCTCTCCGAGACACGGAGCGATAAATCCTAATCTCGATCTATGCCAACCCAACAAACACCTTCAGAGACACTTGTAGAGCACCTTTATAATCACCCTTTACGTTGTGACGTTTGGTAGCACACAAAGTGTTCCTCTGGTATTCGGGAGTTGCATAATCTCATAGTCTGAGGAACTTGTATAAGTCATGAAGGAAGCAGTAGCAATGAAACTAACACGATCATAATGCTAAGCTAATGGATGGGTCATGTCCATCACATCATTCTCCTAATGATGTGATCCCGTTCATAAAATGACAACACATGTCTATGGTTAGGAAACATAAACATCTTTGATAAATGAGCTAGTCAAGTAGAGGCATACTAGGGACTATAAGTTTTGTCTATGTATTCACACATGTACTAAGTTTTCGGTTAATACAATTCTAGCATGAATAATAAACATTTATCATGAATCAAGGAAATAAATAACAACTTTATTATTGCCTCTAGGGCATATTTCCTTCAGTCTCCCACTTGCACTAGAGTCAATAATCTAGATTACACTGTAATAATTCTAACACCCATGGAGCTTTGGCGCTGATCATGTTTTGCTCGTCAAAGAGGCTTAGTTAACGGGTCTGCAACATTTAGATCTATGTGTATCTTGCAAAAATCTATGTCCCCTTCCTACACTTGATGACGGATGGAATTGACGCGTCTCTTGATGTGCTTGGTTCTCTTGTGAAATCTGGATTCCTTTGCCAAGGCAATTGCACCAGTATTGTCACAAAAGATTTTCATTGGACCCGATGCACTAGGTATGACACCTAGATCGGATATGTACTCCTTCATCCAAACTCCTTCACTTGTTGCTTCCGAAGCAGCAATGTACTCCGCTTCACACATAGATCCCGCCACGACGCTCTGCTTGGAACTGCACCAACTGACAGCTCCTCCATTCAATAAAAATACGTATCCGGTTTGCGACTTAGAGTCATCCGGATCAGTGTCAAAGCTTGCATCGACGTAACCATTTACGACGAACTCTTTTTCACCTCCATAAACGAGAAACATCTCCTTAGTCCTTTTCAGGTATTTCAGGATGTTCTTGACCGATGTCTGGTGTTCCACTCCGGGATTACTTTGGTACCTCCCTGCTATGCTTATAGCAAGACATACATCAGGTCTAGTACACATCATTGCATACGTGATAGAACCTATGGCTGAAGCATAGGGAATGACTTTAATTTTCTCTCTATCTTCTGTAGTGGTCGGGGATTGAGTGTGACTCAACTTCACACCTTGTAACACAGGCAAGAACCCTTTATTTGACAGATCTATTTTGAACTTCTTCCAAACTTTATCAAGGTATGTGCTTTGTGAAAGTCCAATTAAGCGTCTTGATCTATCTCTATAGATCTTGATGCCCAATATGTAAGCATCTCCTCCGAGGTCTTTCGTAGAAAAACTCTTATTCAGGTATCCCTTTATGCTATCCAGAAATTCTATATCATTTCCAATCAACAATATGTCATCTACATATAAGATTAGAAATGCTATAGAGCTCCCACTCACTTTCTTGTAAATACAGGCTTCTTCAAAACTCTATATAAAACCATATGCTTTGATCACACTATCAAAGTGTTTATTCCAACTCCGAGAGGCTTGCACCAGTCCATAAATGGATCGTTGGAGCTTGCACACTTTGTTAGCACCCTTTAGATCAACAAAACCTTCTGGTGGCATCATATATAACTCTTCTTCCAGAAATCCATTCAGGAATGCAGTTTTGACATCCATTTGCCAAATTTCATAATCATAAAATGCAGCAATTGCTAACATGATTTGGACAGACTTAAGCATCGCTACGGGTGAGAAAGTGTCAACATAGCCAACTCCTTGAACTTGTCGAAAACCTTTCGCAATAAGTAGAGCTTTGTAAACGGTAACATTACCGTCTGCGTTGGTCTTCTTCTTAAAGATCCATTTATTTTCTATGGCTTTCCAATCGTCGGGCAAGTCCACCAAAGTACACACTTTGTTCTCATACATGGATCCCATCTCAGATTTCATGGCCTCTAGCCATTTCGCAGAATCTGGGCTCATCATTGCTTCCTCATAGTTCATAGGTTCATCATGGTCTAGTAACATGACTTCCAGAATAGGATTACTGTACCACTCTGGTGCAGATCTTACTCTGGAAGATCTACGAGGTTCTGTAGTAACTTGATCTAAAGTTTCAAGATCGTCATCATTAACTTCCTCACTAATTGGTGTAGGAATCACGGGAACTGATTTTTGTGATGAACTACTTTCCAATAAGGGAGAAGGTACAATTACCTCATCAAGATCTACTTTCCTCCCACTCACTTCTTTCGAGAGAAACTCCTTCTCTAGAAAGGATCCATTCATAGCAACAAAGATTTTGCCTTCGGATCTGTGATAGAAGGTGTACCCAACAATTTCCTATGGGTATCGTATGAAGACGCACTTCTCCGATTTGGGTTCGAGCTTATCAGGTTGAAGCTTTTTCACATAAGCATTGCAGCCCCAAACTTTAAGAAATGACAACTTTTGTTTCTTGCCAAACCATAGTTCATAAGGCGTCGTCTCAACGGATTTTGATGGTGCCCTATTTAAAGTGAATGCAGCCGTCTCTAAAGCATAACCCCAAAACGGTAGCGGTAAATCAGTAAGAGACATCATAGATTGCAAAATATCTAATAAAGTACGGTTATGACATTCGGACACACCATTTTGCTGTGGTGTTCCAGGTGGCGTTAATTGTGAAACTATCCCATGTTGTTTCAAATGAAGACCAAACTCGTAACTCAAATATTCGCCTCCACGATCAGATCGTAGAAACTTTATTTTCTTGTTATGATGATTTTCCACTTCACTCTGAAATTCTTTGAACTTTTCAAATGTTCCAGACTTATGCTTCATTCAGTAGATATAACCATATCTGCTTAAATCATCTGTGAATGTAACAAAATAACGATACCCACCACGAGCATCAATACTCATTGGACCGCATACATCGGTATGTATTATTTCCAACAAGTCAGTAGCTCTTTCCATTGTTTCGGACAACAGAGTTTTAGTCATCTTGCCCATATGGCATGCTTCGCAAGCACCAAGTGATTCATAATCAAGTGATTCCAAAAGTCCATCAGCATGGAGTTTCTTCATGCGCTTTATACCGATATGACCCAAATGGCAGTGCCACAAATAAGTTGCACTATCATTATTAAACTTCAATCTTTTGGCTTCAACACTATGAATATGTGTATTACTACTATCGAGATTCAACAAAAATAGACTGCTCAGCAGGGGTGCATGACCATAAAAGATATTACTCATATAAATAGAACAACCATTATTCTCTGATTTAAATGAATAACCATCTCGCATTAAACAAGATCCAGATATAATGTTCATGCTCAACGCTGGCACCAAATAACAATTATTCAGGTCTAAAACTAATCCCGATGGTAGATGTAGAGGTAGCGTGCCGACTGCGATCACATCGACTTTGGAACCATTTCCCACGTGCATCGTCACCTCGTCCTGAGCCAATCTTCGCTTAATCTATAGCCCCTATTTTGAGTTGCAAATATGAGCAACAGAACCAGTATCAAATACCCAGGCGCTACGGCGAGCATTAGTTAAGTACACATCAATAACATGTATATCAAATATACCTTTCACTTTGCCATCCTTCTTATCCGCCAAATACTTCGGGCAGTTCTGCTTCCAGTGACCAGTCCCTTTGCAGTAGAAGCACTCAGTTTCAGGCTTAGGTCCAGACTTGGGTTTCTTCTCGTGAGCAGCAACCTTTTGCCGTTCTTCTTGAAGTTCCCTTTCTACCCTTTGCCCTTTTTGTTGAAACTAGTGGTCTTATTGATCATCAACACTTGATGCTCCTTTTTGATTTCTACCTCTGCGGCCTTTAGCATCGCGAAGAGCTCGGGAATAGTCTTGTTCATCCCTTGCATATTATAGTTCATCACGAAGCCTTTATAGCTTGGTGGTGGTGATTTAAGAACTCTGTCAATGACACAATCAACTTGAAGATCAACTCCCAGCTGAGTCAAGTGATTATGATACCCAGACATTTTAAGTATGTGTTAACTGGCAAAACTATTCTCGTCCATTTTGCAGCTGTAGAACTTGTTGGAGACTTCATATCTCTCAACTCGAGCATTTGCTTGAAATATTAACTTCAACTCTTCGAACATCTCATATGCTCTATGACCTTCAAAACGTCTTTGAAGTCCCGATTCTAAGCCGTAAAGCATGGCACACTGAACTATCATCAGCTTTGCTATGCTAGACATTTTTAATGTCATCAGTAGCATCTGCAGCAGGCCTGGCACCCAACGGTGCTTCCAGGACGTAATTCTTCTGTGCAGCAATGAGGATAATCCTCAAGTTATGGACCCAGTCTGTGTAGCTGCTGCCATCATCTTTCAACTTAGCTTTCTCTAGGAACGCATTAAAATTCAAAGGAACAGTAGCACGGGCCATTGATCTACAACAACATAGACATGCAAAATACTATTAGGTACTAAGTTCATGATAAATTAAAGTTCAATTAATCATATTACTTAAGAACTCCCACTTAGATAGACATCCCTCTAATCATCTAAGTGATCACGTGATCCAAATCAACTAAACCATGTCCGATCATCACGTGAGATGGAGTAGTTTTCAATGGTGAACATCACTATGTTGATCATATCTACTATATGATTCATGCTCGACCTTTCGATCTTAGTGTTCCGAGGCCATATCTGCATATGCTATGCTCGTCAAGTTTAACCTGAGTATTCTGCATGTATAAAACTGGCATGCACCCGTTGTATGTGAACGTAGAGCTTATCACACCCGATCATCACGCGGTGTCTCGGCACGACGAAATGTAGAAATGGTGCATACTCAGGGAGAACACTTGTACCTTGAAATTTAGTACGGGATCATCTTATAATGCTACCGATGTTCTAACCAAAATAAGATGCATAAAGGATAAACATCACATGCAATCAAAATATGTGACATGATATGTCCATCATCATCTTGTGCTCATGATCTCCATCATCGAGGCATCATCATGATCTCCAACGTCACCGGCGCGACACCTTGATCTCCAACGTAGCATCGTTGTCGTCTCGCCAACTATTGTTACTACGACTATCGCTACCGCTTAGTGATAAAGTAAAACAATTACATGGTCATTGCATTGCATACAATAAAGCGACAACCATATGCCTCCTGCCAGTTGCCGATAACTTTGTTACAAAACATGATCATCTCATACAATAATTTATATCATATCATGCCATGGCCATATCACATCGTAGCAAGCCCTGCAAAAACAAGTTAGACGTCCTCTACTTTATTGTTGCAAGTTTTACGTGGCTGCTAAGGGCTTCTACGCATCAAAACCACAATGATTTTCTAACCTTCAACAAGGATCGGGCGTAGCCACACTCGATTCAACTAAAGTTGGAGAAACAGACACTCACCAGCCACCTATGTGCAAAGCACATCGGTAGAACCAGTCTCGCGTAAGCATACGCATATTGTCGGTCTGAGCCGCTTCATCCAACAATACCGCCGAAGCAAAGTATGACATGCTGGTAAGTAGTATGACTATTATCGCCCACAACTCTTTGTGTTCTACTCGTGCATATAACATCTACGCATAGACCTGGCTCGGATGCCACTGTTGAAGAACGCGGTAATTTCAAAAAAATTCCTACGATCACCCAAGATTTATCACTAGGTGATGCATAGCAACGAGAGGGGAGAGTGTTGTCTACATACCCTCGTAGACCGAAAGCGGAAGCGTTATGATAATATGGTTGATGTAGTCGTACGTCTTCATGATCCGACCGATCTTAGCACCGAAGGTATGACACCTCCATGATCTGCACACATTCAGCTCGGTGGCGTCCCGCGAATTCTAGATCCATCTGAGGTCGAGGGAGAGTTCCGTCAGCACGATGGCGTGGTGACGATGATGATGAAGTTACCGGCGCAGGGCTTCGCCTAAGGACTACAATGATATACTGTGGAGGGGGGCACAACACACGACTAAACAATCAACTTGTGTGTGGGGTGCCCCCCTCCACCATATATAAAGGAGTGGAGGAGGGGGAGGGCTTCCCTCTCATGGCGCGCCCAAGGGGGGAGTCCTACTCCCGGTGGGTGTAGGATTCCCCCTTCCCTAGTTGGAGTAGGAGAGGAAGGAAGGGGGGAGAGAGGGAAGGATGGGGGGGCCGCCCCAACCCAATTTGGATTGGGCTTGGGGGGCGCGCCCACCACCTGGCCGCCTCCTCCTTTCTCCCACTAAGGCCCAATAAGGCCCATACACTCCTCGGGGGGTTCCGGTAACCCCCCGGTACTCCGGTAAATGCCTGAACTCACCCGGAACCACTCCGATGTCCAACCATAGACTTCCATCTTTATGTCTCCACCATTTCGAGACTCCTCGTCATGTCCGTGATCATATCCGGGACTCCAAACTACCTTTGGTACATCAAAACACATAAACTCATAATACCGATCGTCATCGAACGTTAAGCGTGCGGACCCTACGGGTTCGAGAACTATGTAGACATGACCGAGACATGTCTCCGGTCAATAACCAATAGCGGAACTTGGATGCTCATATTGGTTCCTATATATTTTGTGAAGATCTTTATTGGTCAAACCGCATAACAACATACGTTGTTCCCTTTGTAATCGGTATGTTACTTGCCCGAGATTCGATCGTCGGTATCTCAATACCTAGATCAATTTCGTTAGCAGCAAATCTCTTTACTCATTCAATAATACTTCATCCGGCAACTAACTCATTAGTCACAATACTTGCAAGGCTTATAGTGATGAGTATTACCAAGAGGGCCCAGAGATACCTCTCTGAAACATGGAGTGACAAATCCTAATCTCGATCTATGCCAACCCAACAAACACCTTCGGAGACACCTGTAGAGCACCTTTATAATCACCCTTTTACGTTGTGATGTTTGGTAGCACCCAAAGTGTTCCTCTGGTATTTGGGAGTTGCATAATCTCATAGTCTGAGGAACTTGTATAAGTCGTGAATAAAGAAGTAGCAATGAAACTAACACGATCATAATGCTAAGCTAACGGATGGGTCATGTCCATCACATCATTCTCCTAATGATGTGATCCCGTTCATAAAATGACAACACATGTCTATGGTTAGGAAACATAAACATCTTTGATAAATGAGCTAGTCAAGTAGAGGCATACTAGGGACTATAAGTTTTGTCTATGTATTCAACATGTACTAAGTTTCTGGTTAATACAATTCTAGCATGAATAATAAAAAATTATCATGAATTATGGAAATAAATAATAACTTTATTGTTGCCTCTAGGGCATATTTTCTTTACTTTGGGCCTAAGCGAATGCATCGTGGTTTAGTTATTAGATGATGGGTTGCTAGAGTGACAGAAGCTTAAACCCTAGTTTATGTGCTATTCTGTAAGGGGCTGATTTGGATCCATATGTTTAATGCTATGGTTCGATTTTATCTTAATACTTTTCTTATAGTTGCGGATGCTTGCGAGGGGGTTAATCATAAGTGGGAGGTTTGTTCAAGTAAGAATAGCACCCAAGCACCGGTCCACCACATATCAAATTATCAAAGTAGCGAATGCAAATCAAACCAACATGATGAAAGTGACTATATGAAATTCATGTGTGCCCTCAAGAACGCTTTGCTTATCATAAGAGATAGTTTTGGCCCATCCTTTACCACAAAAGGATTGGGATACCTTGCTGCACTTTTGTTATAGTTACTATTTCTTGCTCGTTACATTTTATCTTTCTATCAAACTATTATTACCTGCAATTTCAGTGCTTGCAGAAATTACCTTGCTAAAAATCGCTTGTCATTTCCTTCTGCTCCTCGTTGGGTTCAACACTCTTACTTATTGAAAGGACTACGATTGATCCCCTATACTTGTGGGTCAATAGCTATTGGTGGCTACGGTCTCGTGGAGAGGCACTAAGCATGCTGGTGTGCTCGCCCGTGAGCTACGGCGTCTGTGGCCATGATGGCATCAAGGCCGGTGACGAGGAGCTCACAGCTAAAGCGGTTAGCACGGGTAGAGGAAGAAAATGGCTGCAGGGCTGGATGGAAAATGACCGGGGGCTCACAAGGGGTCGGAGCAGCATCTCAGCAGGCTCGGGGAAGCTTCTGCGACGACGGCTGATGGTAGATCCAAGGGTTGAAGATGACATCGTCAGCAGTTTTCGAGGGTGTCTGGCGTTGCTTGACTCGGTGGAGAAAGTGTAGGCACGGAGGCGGACCTCGTGGACGTGTTGGGGAGGCGAGGTGGTGGCCGTAGCCGCGAGAGTGCATGGTGGTGCAAGCTCGAGGCTTCGGCTATGGCAATGGGTGAGCGATGGAGAGGGAAGGGGGAGAAAGGGAGAGGTCCTCCTGAGCCAGACGGCAACGAGGAGTACGTCCACGGCGTCAACATGGCCTGGGGGAGGCAGGCAGGCGAGCAGGTGGTGTGGCGCCCGCGCGCAGTAGGCGAAGGAGGAAGACGACTGGCAACGGCCAGATGGGCTGGGCCTACTGGGCCACTACTTATGGGTTAATTCAAAGTCCTTAAATGCCATGGAAAATGTAGATATTCTCTGGTTAAGTTTCTCACCTTTATCCATAAATCATGAACATTTTCAAGGACATTTTGGTTTCATTGAGAATGTTTTGAGTTGAACCATTTGAGTTGCGTTTGGTGCTAGGGTTTAGTCAACCCCATTTCAAATTTCACTGAAATTGAACATGATGCATGAATTATTAGGCAATGGCAAGCAAAGACTAATCTATGGTTATGACAAGCACCATGTCATCTCCAACCCTAGTTCATCTCTTGTGTTCAATATTTGTATCAAAACCTCAGATTGGTACCTATGGGTGACTAGTAGCGTTGATTACATCTTGTAGTTGACGCTAGATGGTTTATTTGGTGGAAGACTATATGTTCAGATCCATTATGCTATTTATTACTCCTCTGATATTGACATGAATATGATTTGTTAGTAGTTGCTTTTGTTCTTGAGGACATGCAAGAAGTCTTATCATAACTACTCATGTGAATTTGATATTCGTTCGATATTTCGATGATGTGTATGTTGTGATTCCCTTAGTGGTGTTATGTGAACATCGACTACATGACACTTCACCATCTTTTTGCCTAAGCGAATGCATTGTGGAGTAGTTATTAGATGATGGGTTGCTAGAGTGATAGAAGCTTAAACCCTAATCTATGCGCTATTCCGTAAGGGGCTGATTTGGATCCATATGTTTAATGTTATGGTTCAATGTTATCTTAATTCTTCGTTCATAGTTGCAGATGTTTGCAAGAGGGGTTAATCATAAGTGGGCGAGGCTTGTTCAAGTAAGAACATCACCCAAGCACCGGTCCATCCACATATCAAATTATCAAAGTAGTGAACGCAAATCAAACCAACATGATGAAAGTGAGTAGATGAAATTCCCGTGTGTCCTCAAGAATATTTTACCTATTATAGCAGACTATTCTGGCCTGTCCTTTGCTACAAAAAGCATTGGGCTACCTTACTGCACCTATTGTTACTACTAATACTTGTTACTTGTTCCAGATTATCTTGCTATCAAACTATATGTTACCGATAATTTCAGTGTCGGGAGGAAATACCTTGCTGAAAATCACTTGTCATTTCCTTCTGCTCCTTGTTGGGTTCGACACTCTTACTTATTGGAAGGACTACAATTGATCCACTATACTTGTGGGTCATCACGCGGGCAGCAGCATGCGCCGGACAGCAATGGTAGCATCTGAAGTAGCAACAGGCAGAGGCGAGGGCAGGGGCGGAAATTAGGTGGGCGTCGCCCGCGTGTGGCTGCGGGGGTCGCGGCCAGTGCATGTAGAGGTGCGGACGGGTGCGAGTGTCGTACGGGGGCACGACCACAATGTGGCAGGGGAGCCCAGAGCGTGCACGGGGCAGCTGGGCCATGTAGCCAGCGGCAGCATGGGTGCAGTGAACGCTTCCACGCAGCAAGGTGGGGCGCTCGGCTACGGTGGTGGATCAAGCTGGGAAAGGTGGGAATTGGCGCGGCTCACCGATAGGAAGGCCGGGGACATTCTTGCGACGACCGAGGTGGCGTGATGGTGTAGATCGACGACGAGATACTGCGACCATGGTGGAGAAACCATCTAGATTCAGAGCATATGGCGAGGCCCAACTTGATTCTATAGATGTAGATGAAGGAGACGAGGATGGCGGAGCCCCTGGACATCTTCTCATGTTGTGGGGAGGCTCGTGGCCCATGAATCGACGAGCGGCGACTACATGCTTTGTGTGGCGAACAAATGAATGGGGCGAATGGGAGAGAGAGTGTGGAGAGGCTAGGGTTTGTCCCTAGGGTTGAGGACGGCCTTGTCCGCTCCCAGAAGGACTCTGTAGCGCCAGACGTCGAGCATCGGTGTCCCAGGCACCATGGATGGCCGACAACGCCATGGCTCTTTTTCCTTCTGTGTACAGTGGAAGGAAAAGGCATGTGGTGGGCTAAGCCTTGTACTGCTCCAACGGCTAAAGTGCACAATAGAGCGTTGGCATTTCCCTTTTTCTTTTCTACCAAACATTTCAGTCACTGCTTTGCATTATTTTGAGCTACTAATGATTTTTGTAAATGATGGAACTTGACACATAATTACTTGGCAATATATAGAGTTGGGTCAAAAGTGTGAGGCTGGTTTGAATCCATTTGATTTTGTCAAATAGAACTGGGTTAAATGTTGCTATTTGGGCACAGTTTTAAATAGGTTAGCGGCAATTTAATATTTCAAATAATATTGGTTTCTACATGACAATTACTTAGTGAGTATTCAGTATTTGCAACCCAGCGAACATTTTTGTTGGACAAATTAAAGAAATAGAAATTTTCTTTTCAATTTAAGTTTGATTTTGAGCAAGTGGCACTTAAGCTTGAGAAACATGATGACTTGGCAAGATTAGAGGGGAGATTACTATAGCATGATTCTCGGGGTGTTATAATCCTCACAGCAGAGAAAAAAAGTTGGCCACAAACATCATTTTTTAGCTTGAAGTAGTCATCATGTGACTCCACTCCCTCCACAATACACAAGAACATTGGTCTCCGCATGCGGAGATGGCGACGAAATCATGGATCATTCATGAAAGTTGGGTTCGGAGCAAAGTAGTCCTTCTGCAATAGTCGTGCTCCAGACACCCTATCTCGACTGATCACTCTTCTCCCATCGATTGAGCCCTTGAAGTTCAGAATATGCTCCCCCTGCCGGTCTATTACCTCTTGCATGCTCATGACTATGATCATGTCCACTTCTTTGTCCAAATCAGAGGAATCGAAGAACTCATCTTGAATCATTTGATCAAGCTCTACCGATCCATACCCCTCGTCCAACAAAGCATCAAATTTCACAATTTTCCCTAATAAAATCACAAAAAAAATCGGTCACACAATGTGTCAGACACATAGAGCGCAAGGCGGAGCCAGAGAGTTGCCGGACGTACCGTGGTGACGTCCGGGCAGGTAGCGTCAACTGATGCTGCAACCGCCGAGGGTGATTCTACATTGGTATCATCCATGCATTAGGCCATCTCCACCGCACGACCCCATCCTGTCCGGCCCCGTCCGTTTGGGGTAAAAGGGACAAACCGGGTGGCCCAATGATAACCCACAAGTGTAGGGGATTGCAACAACTTTCGAGGGTAGAGTATTCAACCCAAATTTATTGATTCGACACAAGGGGAGCCAAAGAATATTCTTAAGTATTAGCAGTTGAGTTGTCAATTCAACCACACCTGGATAACTTAGTATCTGCAGCAAAGTATTTAGTAGCAAAGTAGTATGATAGTAATGGTAGCAGTGGCAAGAGTAAAGATAATAGTTTTGTAGTAATTGTAACAGTAGCAACGGAAAAGTAAATAAGCAAAGCACAATATATGAAAAGTTCGTAGGCATTGGATCAGTGATGGATAATTATGTCGGATGTGATTCCTCATGTAATAGCTATAACATAGGGTGACATAGAACTAGCTCCAATTCATCAATGTAATGTAGGCATGTATTCCGAATATAGTCATATGTGCTTATGGAAAAGAACTTGCATGACATCTTTTGTCCTACCCTCCCGTGGCAGCGGGGTCCTAGCGGAAACTAAGGGATATTAAGGCCTCCTTTTAATAGAGAACCGGACCAAAGCATTAACACATAGTGAATACATGAACTCCTCAAACTACGGTCATCACCGAGAAGTATCCCGATTATTGTCACTTCGAGATTGTCGGATCATAACACATAATAGGCGACTATAGACTTGCAAGATAGGATCAACAACACACATATATTCATGAAAACATAATAGATTCAGATCTGAAATCATGGCACTCGGGCCCTACTGACAAGCATTAAGCATAGCAAAGTTGTAGCAACAACAATCTCAGAACATAGTGGATACTAGGGATCAAACCCTAACAAAACTAACTTGATTACATGATAAATCTCATCCAACCCATCACCGTCCAGCAAGTCTACGATGGAATTACTCATGCACGATGGTGAGCATCATGAAATTGGTGATGGAGGATGGTTGATGATGACGACAGCGATGAATCCCCCTCTCCGGAGCCCCGAACGGACTCTAGATCAGCCCTCCTGAGAGTGATTAGGGCTTGGCAGCGGCTCCATATCGTAAAACGCGATGAAACTTCCTCACTTATTTTTCTCTCCGCAAAACGGAATATATGGAGTTGGAGTTGAGGTCGGTGGAGCCTCAGGGGGCCCATGAGACAGGGGGCGTGCCTAGAGGGGGTGGGCGCGCCCCCCACCCTCGTGGACAGGGTGTGGGCCCCCTGGTCTTGATTCTTTCGCCAGTATTTTTTATATTTTCCAAAACTTGCCTCCGTGGATTTGCAGGTCATTCCACTTCCGTTTTCTACACATAAAACAACATCATGTCAGTTCTGCTAAAAACAGCGTCAGTCCGGGTTAGTTTCATTCAAATCATGCAAGTTAGAGTCCAAAACAAGGGCAAAAGTCTTTGGAAAAGTAGATACGTTGGAGACGTATCATCCAGCGCGCGGGAGCAAACAAACTTTTATCCGTTTTGTGTCCGCTTTCGACCCATCCCCGGCCCAAGTTTGCGCCGGTTTTGGGGTGGAACGGACATCACACGGACAGGCGGGGCACGCGTGCTTGTCCGCCCCTGGCCCACCTGTCGGTGACACAAAGCAAAACCCCCCCGCGGCCCCTTTCGCGCCATTTCCCCCAAACCCTCCCACGTCCCGCCGGCCCACTCCCTCCCCCATCCATGGCCGATGCCCAGCCGAACTCCGGCGGCCGGCCGTCGCCACGCCTGGAATGGCCAAGAAGAAGAAGGGCAAGGCGCCAAGGAAACCGCGGTCGGAGTGCCGCCGGAGGAGATCGCCAAGTTGGACGTGGAATCGGTGAAGAGGAGGAACCCGAGGGCGGTCGCCAAGGACAACATCTTCGCGGCCAAGAGAGTCGCCGACCGTGCTGCGACTGAGGCCGCGCGGTGCAAGGACGAGGTCGAGGAGAAGGAGGCCATCATTGAGGGAGTCCTAGATTAAGAGGTCCTCGGATAGCCGGATTATATACTTTGGCCGGACTGTTGGACTATGAAGATACAAGATAGAAGACTTCGTCCCGTGTCTGGATGGGACTTTCCTTTGCGTGGAAGGCAACCTTGGCGATTCGGATATACAGATTTCCTTATCTGTAACCGACTCTGTGTAACCCTAGCACCCTCCGGTGTCTATATAAACCGGAGGGTTTAGTCCGTAGGACCAAGAACAACAATCATAATCATAGGCTAGCTTCTAGGGTTAGCCTCATCGATCTCGTGGTAGATAAACTCTTGTAATACTCATATCATCAAGATCAATCTAGCAGGAAGTAGGGTATACCTCCATAGAGAGGGACCGAACCTGGGTAAACATCGTGTCCCCCACCTCCTGTTACCATTTGCCTTAGACGCACAGTTCGACACCCCCTACCCGAGATCCGCCGGTTTCGACACCGACAATTGTGCTTTCATTGAGAGTTCCACTGTGTCGTCATCGTAAGGCTTGATGGCTCCCTCGATCATCTACAACGATGTAGTCCAGGGTGAGACTTTCCTCCCCAGACAGATCTTCATATTCAGCGGCTTTGCACTGTGGGCCAACTCGCTTGACCATCTGGAGCAGATCGATAGCTACTCCCCTGGCCATCAGGTCAGGTTTGAAAGTTTGAACTACACTGCTGACATCCGTGGAGACTTGATCTTCGACGAATTCGAGCCCATGACACGTGCGCCCTACAGCCGCGACGAGCATGACTTAGATCTGTCGTCAGACGGCGATCAGGAGATCACACCTGTGGCTGCCCCGGCTCTAAATCCAAAGCAGATCGTACCATCCGAGGACGGGGGGATGGACCGCACCATGGAGGTCGCATACTCTACGACGTTGGAGCCGAACATAGATTTAGCCTCTATCGAGGCATGTGTCGTCGGACCCCCGGACGCGTCTCCGGATACGGGTTCCGAACCGCGTGTGTTCGCGCCCGTCGAGACGGATTGGGCGCCGATATTGGAGTTTACCTCCACGGATATCTTTCAGCACTCGCCCTTGGGCGACGTGTTAAATTCATTAAGATCTCTCTCCTTGTCAGGAGATTCTTGGCCAAACTATGTCCGGCTTGAGTGGGAAACGGACGACGAAGAATTCTGCTGCCCACCCACCACCCACTTCATAGCCACTGTTGATGACTTGACCGACATGCTCGACTTCGACTCTGAAGACATCGACGGTATGGACGACGATGCGGGAGAAGAAGAGGAATCACCGCCCACAGGGCGCTGGACAGACACCTCGTCATATGACATTTACATGGTGGATACCCCCAAAGAAGACAATGGTGAGGACAAAAAGGACCAAGTTGAGGATAGGCCTCCTGAGAAGCAGCCGAAGCGCCGACGTCAGCGGCGCCGCTCTAAACTACGCCATGGTAAAAATAGCAATACAGGCACAGGAGATAATACCCCGGACAACGCTGAAAACAATGAAGACCCCGAAGACCCATTCATGAAGCAGGACGAGCAGGGAGACGGCAAACACAGTCCGGGGCCGTTGTCTGACCACAGCGATGCCGAAGACGCCACTTATCAACCTGTCTCCAAAGAAGAGGACAATTCGGATGACGACACATTCATCATCCCTGATACACAAGTGGAGCGAGAACGCCTCCAGCAAAGACTTATCGCCACTGCTAGGAGCTTGAATAAGCAGACGCAATGGCTTAAAGCCGCACAGGATATGCTCGATGACAAATGGAATGAAGTGCTCAACACTAAGGAAAAATACGGTGGTAATCGCCAAACAAAGAGCTATCCCAAACATAAACTGCTGCCCGAATTCGACGATGAGGCTATAGCGCCCATACCGCCGAATAATCGTACAAATGACCAACAGGACCGACCACCTCGTGGACGATACAAAGCATCTAATAACGCTGCACACAAATCTGCACCCCTGCTCCATAAAGAAAGGGTAGCGACCCAGAACCAGCAACACGATTTACGTGAAGACTTGGATAGAAGGGCTGGCATAACAAGGTCCATTTATGGATCTTGAGACCACCAAAACAAATACGCCGGCCGCTCTCCAGTTCGGAACCAACACCGAACACTACAACCATCGGACTCACTCCATGGCATAACCAAATACAGGGGCACGGTGCACCCCCTGTGCTTCACCGATGAGGTGCTGGATCATGAATTTCCAGCAGGGTTTAAACCCGTAAATATCGAGGCATACGACGGAATGACAGACCCTGCGGTCTGGATAGAGGACTTTATTCTTCACATCCATATGGCACGCGGAGATGACCTCCACACCATCAAATACTTACCCCTCAAGCACAAGGGACCAACTCGGCACTGGTTGAAAAGCATCCCCGAAAATTCTATCGGAAGCTGGGAGGAGCTCGAGGATGCTTTCAGGGAAAATTTTCAAGGGACTTATGTCCGACCTCCGGATGCAGACGATCTCAGCCATATAACCCAACAACCTGCAGAGTCCGCCCGTAAGCTTTGGAACAGATTTCTGACCAAGAAAAACCAAATCATCAACTGTCCGGATACCGAAGCCTTAGCAGCTTTCAAACACAGTATCCGGGATGAATGGCTTACCAGACACCTCGGCCCAGAAAATCACAGGACAATGGCATCCCTAACCACCCTCATGACCCACTTTTGCGCAGGCGAGGATAGCTAGTTGGCCCGTAGCAGCACCAGCGACCCAGGCACATCCGAAATCAGGGATGGCAACGGAAAACCATGACGCAATAAAAACAAACGTCGAAACAATGAAGACAACCCAGAAAATACTGCGGTAAACACCAGATTCAGGGGCTCCAAACCCGGTCAACAGAAAAAGACATTCAAAGGCAGCCGAGAAGGTCCATCCAGCTTAGACAAAATTCTCGACAGGCCCTACCAGATGCATGGCACCCCCGATAAGCCATCTAACCACACCAACAAAGAATGTTGGGTCTTTAAACATGCCGGCAAGGTCAACGCCGAACACAAGTGGAAGGGGTCGCTAAGCGACGACGAGGACGAATCCCGCCAGCCGAACACAGGTGGACAGAAAAAATTCCCACCGGAGGTTAAAAAAGTGAACATGATTTACGTCACTCATATCACAAAAAGGGAGCGCAAACGCGCACTCCGAGACGTATACGCTATAAAGCCCGCCATCCCCAAACTCAACCCATGGTCGGCCTGTCCGATCACCTTTGATCGCAGGGATCATCCGAATAGTATCCGTCACGGGGGCTCGGCCGCCTTAGTGCTCGACCCGATAATCGACGGATATCACCTCACCCGAGTCCTCAATCTGATATATCAGGACACTGTCCACAAGATGGGGATAGACCCATCAAGAATTAAGCAAAGCAGCACTACCTTTAAAGGAGTGATACCAGGCGTAGAGGCCGCAGCAGTGGCTCCCTGACATTGCAAGTTGTATTCGGTTCTCCCGATAACTTTTGAAGCGAAGAACTAATCTTCGATATTGCTCCATTCCGTAGCGGTTACCATGCACTACTGGGAAGAACGGCATTCGCCCGCTTCAATGCAGTCCCGCATTACGCTTATCTTAAACATAAGATGCCCGGTCCACGTGGCGTCATCACAATCAACGGAAACACGGAGCGTTCCCTTCAAACGGAAGAATACGTCGCGGCTCTAGCAGCCGAATCATGGAGTGACCTCTGCAAAACAAGCAACTCATCGGTTCTCGAAACCACGGACACAGTTAGACGTGTTCGGCGCACACCTAGGTGTAGCAGCTCTGATAAACCTGAGCTAGATTAGTGGCTATACCCCCAAAAAAACAAGAAGAATATACATGTCTCCGTGTATATAAAATAGGGCTTCACAACTCCCTGTTTGGTGTGTGGGGCCGCACGCATATAAAGGGTCCATAGTTCGGCTTGACCCTATTCGGACTCAAAAAATATATCTTCATGGTTCTTTAAAACAAACGAATCCTACTAACGATAACACCAGATCCGGTCACCTAGTTCTTTCTCTATTTCAGGTGACCATCACTCTTTACCCTCAAGGACACAGGCGCAATGGAGATAAAGGCGTAGACATGCAGCAGGGCCCTGTTCTAAGGTTTCTTTTTAGATTAAGCCCCTCCGTAAACCTTTTTTTACTATCTTTTGTTGTTTTCATATCCTCCTGGCTCTTAAAATGACCCACAAGGATGTCGGCTTTATCGTCATGCCGAATAGACCTGTACCTTGAAATCCAGGGTTATTACCAAGGGCTGTCATTCAGCCCGGTATATTTGTAAAGACCTAATACCTTCGGGAGTGTTCGGCGTCGCGAGTTTGGCCTTATATGCATCAGCTCCGAATCATGTCTTTGGTCAAATGTTGGGTTTGCCCGGCTCCCGCGTTTTGCTACCTTACGTTCCGCACCATCGGCTAAGGAAGCATGGGGAGAACTACTGCGATTGTGCCCTGGTTCATCCGGACGAGCACCTTAGTAGAGAAAGCCGAAAACTGACTGTCATGATACAGCGAGAGACTGGTCAACCACTCGATGACTCAATGGAATCCTTGAGATCCCTCCGCATTAACGAAGGACCATTTTCCGGTCACATATGTAAATGCACCATTTTCGGATAAAACGCGAACATACCAGGGGCTATGTAGTAGCCCCACCATCAAACTCCTATGGCTAAGTGAAAGTGTTAAAGCTTTATAGTCTGATTGCCTTGTTCGCCGCACTATCACCTCCTCAAATGGACCAAGACGTTGGATCAAGTGTGACTATGTGCATTTTTTCGAACACCCACGCGTTCTCCGCAAAGGGGTTGAAGCCGACGACAGCAATCTTTCATGTTATATATATATATACATAAACGGCCGCACAGGAGGCACTAAAATACTTTACGGGCAAAAGTATAAATATAGACTTTATTATCAAAAGCATTGTCTTTACAAATTCAGACACATGTCATTCGAACATGATAGTCTTCGAGCACCGAGCCTCTATCAGGCGGGCACCTTCTAAGACCTCTTCAAAATAGTGCTCCGGCAGGTCTTGGCCTCCGGTCGGACCACGTGTTGCAACACCGGTGGCCTCCATTCCCGCCCAGTACATTTTAACGCGGGCGAGGGCCATCCGCGCACCCTCTATGCATGTCGACCGCTTGATAGTGGCGCGGCACAGCACGAATAAATCATTTCACCAAACCAAAATAACTACTCGGGCTTGGTTGCCCCGGCCACAAGGAGTCCACGACAGCCTTCATGGCAAGTCTGGATAGCCTATGGAGCTCTGCCCATTTGGCCATCTGCTCGTTTAACAGCAGCAGACGCTTTGGCATGCTGAACTATGACCAAAATAGTCTTTCCACTTCATGATCTTCTTGGTCCTGGGAGAACTGCATCGCATCAGCGACACTCTTTGACAAGTCTAAATACGCGTCGTGAGAACTCCACATTTGATCAAGAGGGGCATACTTCGGATCGCTGAACTTCCGTCTGCAAGGCCCTTTTCAGGTCCTCCATTTTTTCTTGGCTCTCCTTCTTGAGCAGCTCATAACGGTTAGCCGCATCCTTCAGCTCAAGAGCCATATTGGCTATTTTTTCCTCACTTCGGTGATGAGCAGCCTGTTCGGCTTTCAATTCACTCGCTGCCTTTTCGGCAGCCGCGTCGCTTACTCTGGCTTGCTCCTTAGCACGCGCAAGCTCAGCCCGAAGAGTCTCCGCGGCGGCTGCACCATCTGCAGACAAAGCATATTGTAAGTCCCAGGGTCATACTGTAATAAAAATTACTGACCGCCCAGAAGACATACCTTCCACCTCATCAAGACGCTTATTCACGAGCGCGATGTCCTCATCCGCCACATCAAGTTGCCGCTTCAATTCGGCAAATTCGGCAGGCCGCGCAGTTGTCGGGCTTGCAGCCGCCTGTGTACAAAATTGGCAAAATCCTTTCCTGAGATTACTGATATTTTTGATCCTCTGATCGCTCCGTTCGGAGAGCAACCAGAGTCTCAGGGGCTACTATCTACACACAGTGCACCTTGCATTCTGCAAATTCAAAAATAACAAAAATTGTCATATTACGTACCTCGAAGCCTCTTAACAGGCTCATAAAGGCTTCATCCAGTCGGCTTTTCACGGACGAAATTCTTTTGATCACCGTACCCATTAAGGTACGACGTTCCTCTGAAATGGGCGCCTGCCGCAGAAGACTCATTAATGTGTCTGGTTGTACGTCGGACAGTCCGGGGTTTTTGTCTATGGTCTCTTTAGGAGTCGAACACCCCGGACTTCGGGTGGCCGAAGATTCACCTTCTGGCCCCGTCCTCCTTCGGGGATCGGGAGAGATCCTCCGAGACGACACTTCGGGGTCGCCCTCCTTATGGGGCAGGGAAGTATGAGGAGGCAGCTCGCTCTCCATCATCTCCGAAAGAAGATCCCCCGAGGACGAAGATTGCTGCGGAAGGTTATAGGCCGGACTGCCAAAACATACGTTTCATATATTACTATAATAAATAGGAGAAGAACATGGTAGGCTCACAAAACACTCTTGTTCACTTACATATTGGCTAGCGGCTGGTCCCCTTGAGGGCGCTGTTCAACGACGTCGCTCCCCGAGATGGGATCCCTTGACAGGGATTTCTTCCCTTGCTTGGAGGCCTCCGCCTTCAAGTCTTTGGGGGCGACCCTTTTCTTCCCGCGGGGGGAGGGAATATTTGATTCTCCTCTCCGATTACTCTCCGACACGGGAGTTCCAATTTCTCCGGATACAGTACGCAATGTACCACCTAAGTGGAGGCCACTTTTGACCTTCCCGCTCCCCTCCTTGTCTTCCCCCGATGGCACTTGACGTGGCACACGAGCCAGCATCCTGGTTAACACCGGATCCGCTGAGTCTTCGGGAAGAGGCACCGAACACCTGATCCTCTTTGTCTTCCGTATCCAACCCTGGCCGAGGACAATTTTCTCAGGATAATGTCATGATAAATATAATGATAACATGTTCGATTACGGGGTGCTCACTGGGTATCTGGATGGTTGCAGTCAAGGCCTGCGTCTTTCGTGGTGTCCACACACTTTATTCGTGATCCGAAGAATGATTTGTACATCCCTTCGAGCGTCATGCCGAAGAAGTGTTGAACGGTTCGGGTCCTTCCGGATTGAACTCCCACATACAGAGAGGTCGCGTTGGCATGGCAGGACTCATCGAACTAGCATTACCTGAATTACCTTTACAAGACCAATATCCTTCTTGATAAGATCTCGGATGCGGCTTTGCAGCGTCCGTACATCGTCAGCCGACCCCTAGTCCAGCCCCTTGTTGACCCATGACGCAAGCTGTGGCGGAGGGCCGGAGTGGAAGGCAGGAGCAGCCGCCCACCTTTTTCCTCGGGGAGCTGTGATGTAATACCACTCCCATTGCCACATGTCGAAAACCTCTGGGAAGGAACCCTTTGGCCATAAAGCATTGGCGCATTTGCTTATTCTAACCCCTCTACACTCCGCGTGTTTCTCGTTGATCATCTTCGGTGTTACATTAAAGGTTTTTACCATAGGCCGAAGTGCGGAACAATGTGGAGGAAGGCCTCACACACTATGATGAAGGACGAGATGTGAAGGAAGGAATCCGGAGCTAGATCATGAAAATCTAGCCCGTAATAAAACATGAGCCCTCTAATGAAGGGATGAAGACTGAGGCCTAGCCCTTGGAGGAAGTGAGAGATGAACACGACACTCTCGTCGGACTTGGGAGTAGGGATGACCTGACCTTGAGCAGGAAGCCTATGGGGAATTTCCGCTGTCAAGTACCTCACCCCCCTAAGCTTCTTGATATCCTCCTCTGTGGTGGAGGAGGCCGTCCACCGACCTTGAAGGCTGGATCCGGACATGGTCGGAAGTTTGGAGCGTTTTGGCTGAAGCCTTGGGTGTTGGAACTCGAGGTAGGAGAAGGAGGGGGTTAAGCGTAGAGGGAAAAGACAGGCCTTGATCTCTTTATAAAGAGGATGAATACCAAACGTCCCCCGCATGGCCTCTTCGGAACATGCCTATTCCCAAGGAATCCTATTCGTGGAACTGTTGGGTTACCCACGCCTGTATTGATGAGAATCTCATAATAAAGGGACACAATCTCTGCTTCGACAAGACGTGCCAATAAAGCCGCCTCGTGAAACATGTCGTGGCAGGCTGATAAAATGGTTCGGATAAAAACTGGGTCATGTTGTGATGTCATGCTGTGAATAAACTGTCAGCAGATTAGATTCGTGAAAAATTATACTCTCTATGGTGGTATGTGGAATTTGTTTTTGCAGAGCCGAACACGATTCTTGTGTTCAAGATCTACTTTGGAGTATTCGGAGAAGGAACCCTCCTTGCAATGACGAAGACAATCTGCGCGCCGGACTCAGTCGTCATTGAAGCCTGGTTCAGGGGCTACTGAGGGAGTCCTGGATTAAGGGGTCCTCGGACAGCCGGATTATATACTTTGGACGGACTGTTGGACTATGAAGATACAAGATAGAAGACTTCGTCCCGTGTCCGGATGGGACTTTCCTTTGCGTGGAAGGCAATCATGGCGATTCGGATATACAGATTTCCTTATTTGTAACCGACTCTGTGTAACCCTAGCACCCTCCGGTGTCTATATAAACTGGAGGGTTTAGTCCGTAGGACCAAGAACAACAATCATAATCATAGGCTAGCTTCTAGGGTTAGCCTCATCGATCTCGTGGTAGATAAACTCTTGTAATACTCATATCATCAAGATCAATCTAGCAGGAAGTAGGGTATTACCTCCATAGAGAGGGCCCGAACCTGGGTAAACATCGTGTCCCCCGCCTCCTGTTACCATTAGCCTTAGATGCACAGTTCGGGACCCCCTACCCGTGATCCGCTGGTTTTGACACCGACAATCGTCAGCAAAGCGCATGTCCTTCTCATGATGGGCATTTGTCGTTCGACCGGTTTCTCTGGAGCGGCCGTCGGTCCGGCGATGTCACGCCCAATATGCGACCCTATCCAAAAGGAACTTGAAGGTCCCACCAAGGATAGACCCGCATATTGAAACGCTTTTGCAAGGTGGATATCATTACATCAACATTACATAATAGATGGGGATACATACATAAGGCATACAATGCCACACGAATACAACATCACAATACATAAGAGCATCATCCGACTATGGATGAAACACAAAGAGAAACTCAAACGACATCCACCCTGCTAGCCCAGGCTGCCGACCTGGAACCTATCCCCTGATCGAAGAAGCAGAAGAAGAACTCAACGCAAGCAAGCATCGCTCTCACGTCATGATCATCGCATAACTTGTACCTGCAACTGTTGTTGTAGTAATCTGTGAGCCACGAGGACTCAGCAATCCCATTACCATGGGTATCAAGACTAGCAAAGCTTAAAGGGAAAGGAAGGGGTAAAGTGGTGAGGTTGCAGCAGTGACTAAGCATGATATGGTGGCTAACATACGCAAATAAGAGCGAGAAGAGAGCAAGCGGAACGGTCGTGAAGCTAGCAATGATGAAGAAGTGATCCTGAACTCCTACTTACGTCAAACATAACCCAAAGACCGTGTTCACTTCCCGGACTCTGCCGAGAAGAGACCATCACGGCTACACACGCGGTTGATGCGTTTTAATTCGTATCTGGTGTCAAGTTATCTACAACCAGACATTAACAAATTCCCATCTGCCAATAACCGCAGGCACGGCTTTCGAAAGATTATACCCTGTAGGAGTGTCCCAACTTAGCCCATGATAAGCTCTCGCGATCAACGAAGGATATACCTTCTCTCAGGAAGACCCGATCAGACTCGGAATCCCGGTTTACAAGACATTTCGACAATGGTAAAACAAGACCGACAAGACCGCCCGATGCGCCGACAATCTCGATAGGAGCTGCACATATCTCGTTCTCAGGGCAACACCGGATGAACACTACGTACAACTAAAACCAGACCTCGAGTTTCCCTGAGGTGGCGCTGCAAGTGGCTCTGGTTCGGACCAACACTTAGACAAGCACTGGCCCGGGGGGGGCTAAAATAAAGATGACCCTCGAGAGAGCGACTCCCAAGGGAAAAGTAGGTGGTGGTGAGGCAAATGGTAAAACCAATGTTGGGCCTTGCTGGAGGAGTTTTATTCAAAGCGAACTGTCAAGGGGGTCCCATAAATCACCCGACCGCGTAAGGAACGCAAAATCCGGGAACATAACACCGGTATGACAGAAACTAGGGCGGCAAGAGTGGAACAAAACACCAGGCAAAAGGCCGAGTCTTCCACCCTTTACCAAGTATATAGATGCATTAATAATAATAAGAGATATTGTGATATCCCAACCAAAATCCTGTCCACCATGGAGCAATCTTCAACTTCACCTGCATCTAGCAATGCTATAAGAGGGCTGAGCAAAGCGGTAACATAGCCAAGCAACGGTTTGCTAGGAAGAGTGTCAAAGGTTAGAGGTTCATGGCAATTTGGGATGGCTTGAAGAACAAGTGATAGGTAGCGCAACATAGCGATAGAATGAAACAACTAGCATAGCAATGATAGTAGTGAGATCCAGGGTAGCGTTCATCTTGCCTGAAATCCTGCAAGGAAGAGGAACGAGTCCATGAAGAAGACGAACGGATGAAGCCGAACCAAGCGTAGACGAACGAATCCTCACGATCGCAACGAAACGGGAACTATCGATAAGAAGCACACAATATAGTAAACACACCACACATGAACATGACATAATGCACAACAAGCATGATGCATGACAAAGCTACATGAAGCTACTCATGGCAAGAGATGATGCAAACAAGAGAAACACATCAAGGCAAGTTTAAATGAGGCCGGGAACAACATATAACAATTCCGGTAAGTCCTCGTATGCATATTTCGAAATTGGTCCAGATCTGAATAAACCTTATGTTCAAGTTGTTAAACAGCAAGTTAATATGCACAAAGATGATCTACACGAAATTCTAGTCAAGTTACATATAAAGTTCATTTAGTTCGGAGCTACGGCCTAGAAGATATGAGCAAAACAAGTTAAACATGGCATTGATGCAAAAAGCAAACACACCAAAACATGGATGCAACATGATAATATGAAACTACATGCAATTGTAAGCAAGTTTCATAAAAAGCACACTCAAAACGGAGCAACGGTTCAACACACACACATGAAACAAGTTTAAAGGACAAGCTGTCCGAAACAGCAACTAGGCATCTTGCGATCATCAAAACAACATGCTACAGCATCTCAACATGAAAACAGAAGACATGGACATGATGTACAGGTAAAGCATAACAAAACATGAACACTGAGCTATCTCCAGAAATCACTAGAACATGCTCAAACACACATGGTAAGATTGCAAACAATAACAGTTTCAGACTTTGCAGTAAATAACATCAGGTTGCAATGTTCAGAGCTATCAAACAACATGTTACAGGAACTTGTCATGGCAAACAAAGGCATTGAATGAATCTACTAAATTCATAGAACAAAAGTCCCTTACTGACCATGAGCCAAAAAGGACCAGAAAATATGATGGCACCCATGTAAACATAGCAAGTTATAATACAGATTCAAACATGGCAAGAACAACAATAAGTAGGCATGTTTGTGAGCTTGTACCACTCACCACAGAGCAAAGCATGGCATGGCAAGGCAACCAACAGTAATGAGATATGTTTGTGAAGCTAAGCATGGCAAGAGCAAGTTCATAGGGTGCATGGAACACTAGCAAAACACATGGCAACAACTGAACTTAATGTTAACAGGCTGACAGCAACATTATTGAGCAACTTTGGAGCAAGATAACAAGCTACAGCAGGCTATAAAATGCAACCAGGGTCATGAATGGATAGAGCATGACATGTATAACAAAACACCCTTAGTGAACATCTCCAGATTATGCATAGAATGACTTGTAGCAGCAGGTTTACATAGCATCACGAAATAACAGATTCAGCCTAGCAAAACAGTAACAGCAAGTACACTACTTAACAAGCTCGATTCACTCACCACAAGTCATTGCATGACAAGATAAGCATAGAATCATCAAGAAGACATGTTTATGAAACAAACCAAAGCAAGAACAAGTTCATAGGATGCAATGATCAACTACAACAACCTTGGCAAAATTGAATAACATGTAAACAATCTGCCAGGAAACATTTGAAGCAAAAGTAGAGCACGAAAATGACATGCTAGACTACTCTATAATTGCAAACAGGGGCATGAATGGATAGACAATAACCATATGTTCAAAACATCCTTACTGAAGTATCTCAAAATATACATGGATCTCTCTCTAGCATCAAGTTTACATGGCATCAAAATAACAGCAGAACAAGGACTAAAATCAGCAACATCACGATGCCTAGTTTGCATGCTTGTGCTAGTCACCACAAAGATCACAAAAATACATGGCATACACCCCTGTAAAGATGGCATGGCATAGTTCAAAACATACGTAGGGCTCATGTTCATAAGATGCACACATCAATCATGGCAAAAATGACAAAAGAGCGAGTTATAACAGTTTCAGCAGATTAACAGCAACATGCACTCTTGCAACGATGATTCGGGCATCGAGATGAACTCAAATGAACATGATGCAATGGAATGAAATGAAGTACTCATCGATACGAACAATTTGACATATTGTACACACATAACGGAGCAATACGCACAAAGATACAGCAGGTCAAAGATGTCTATATGATGCTGAAATTTAGGGACTTAGCAGTTTTCAGGAAAAAAACGGATCGAGCGCGGTATAGCTAAATTGTGCATGGCGCGAGGGATAGGGCTGCTCACCCTGGGCTTGGCCCAGTTATCGAAGAGGCTGACTGGGCCGGTGGGAGCTGGGCCTGGGGGGCTGCGGGGCCCACGTGCAGCCCACTCATGGTGGTCGTGCGGTGCGCGCGGGACGAGCAGCTCCTCTGCTCGTCCCGAGCAGGGACAAGGTGGCGGCGGTGGAGGTCCGTCGAGGGCGCCGGCGCGGCTCCGGTGGCTGGAACGCCGAGGGAACGAGGGGAACGGGAAGATCCGGTGCGGGAAACCCCGGATCTGGCGTCGGCTGAGGGAGAGGGGGCCGGCGACGAGCTGACGACAGCGGCAAGGTCAACTACGGCGACGGTTCGCGCGTCCCCTGCGAGAGAGAGAGCCGGGTCAGGGAGAGAGGAAGGAGAGGAAGAGGGGCGACAGGGCATCGACCTATGGGGGAGGCACGGCGAGGCAGAGGGAGAGGAGGCCGAGGCGATGCGACGGGCGCCGGCGTGGGACCTGTCGCGGAGGCGGCGGTGCACGATGGAGGGCGGAGGCGAGCGGGCAGCTCGGGCGGAGCGAGCGGGAGAGCGCGGCGGCGCGGTTCGGGCCGGGCAGGCACGGTGCGGCCCTGGGGCGGGTCGGATCTGGGCCGCGGCGAAGTGGGGCGATTGGGGCGACGTGGCCAGGCCACATGGCGGGCACCGGTTGGCCCTGACGGCGGCTGGCGACGGCGCTGCCCACTAGGATGGCGCCACGTGGCGGCGGACGAGCGGGCTGGCGTGGAAAACGATGAGGGGCGGCGGCTAGAGGTAGGTGGAGGGCTAGGGGTGCCCAAAATGGCAAGGGGGGCTTCTTAAATAGGCAGGGGTCTAGGGTTAGGGGTTTTGGGGGGGGTGGTTTCGGGCCGTTTCGGAGCCTCCGATCGTGATCCGACAGATCTGATCACGAGGGGGGGTTAGGCAGGCCTAGGTGGGCTGTGAAGAGAGTGTTTGGGCTGAGGGGAGAGAAGAGAAGTGAGGCCCGGCGACAGTTTCGGAGACCGAAACATCCGACGAAGGTACCGAGAGCGGTACCGCTATATGTTTAACGGTTGGGCAGTCAAACGGACTCCGAATGCGACAAAACTTGACAGGCGCTCTGTCTACACTATAATAAGACCGCAAGCCAAGCTTCAACCCATTCCGAGAACAATTTTATGCCACTTATAAAATAATATTTCGGAGGTGCCGCGGGCGCGTGCGAGTGTGTCCGGACTCGGAACGGACAACAGAGAGAACCGGCGGAACCCGAACGGATGCAAGTTTTGAAAAACATGCAGATGAAATGCAGATGATGACATGGCAAAATGCAACACGCAAGCAAATGACATGGCAACTACGGCGAATAACTGGCAGACACCTGGCGCATCGAATCTGAGGCATTACAGGCGAGCACAGGGTCATCGGTCGCCCGGCCTAAGCACAGCCAGTCGCCGTCATCCCGGACCACGCCAATGTCGCCCGGCTTCCCCCCGCCAAGGCATGACGGACATACCCGTTTCTTGGGGTCGCCGGACGTGAGCGCGATCCCGCCGTCCACCCCGCGCACGGCGGCCGTCATCGACGTCAACGTCACCCCTGGTTCCAGCAGCGGCGGTCGGCCGTCCATCGAGATGCAAAGAAAGCACGCACGGCCGCCATTTACGGGCACCATGCCGTCCACCCGTGTCTTGTTCAACGGAATGCCAACACCAACGCCACCAGTCGACGACCCCTACTATGACCAGTTCATGGAGGAAGTGATCTACGAGGGTGGGCACGTCCCTGTCTATGACCCCGACGAGACCCAAAGTCAGGATGGCCGCGGCCAGTTCACTGCCGATGAAGACGCAGACGACCGTGCTGACTACGACCATGGTGACTCATGGCATGAGGACGATGACATCTATGTCGAAGGTGATGGTGATGAAGAAGAAAGCAATGACGTGGATATTAGTGGCGAGCCATTGTTCATCGACGAGCTCACCCAAAGAGCGGAAGCACAAAAGAGAAGGAAGAGCATTCACACGGGTTCATATACACAAGAGGAGGACAAGTTGATTTGCCAATGTTGGATGGAGATTAGCCAAGATCCGAGGACAGGCGCTCAACAAAAGGGCATAGTTTTTTGGACGAGTGTCCACAAAATTTTCCATGAAAGGAAGATGTTTGAGCCCTACCAAATCACAAGCAACTGTGGCATCACCTTGATTCAAAAGAGGTGGTTCTTCATCCAACAAGAGTGCAACAAATATTGCGCCGCATTTGAGAGCGTTGAAGCACGACCCATGAGTGGTCTCGGCGTTGGGGACATGGTATGCTCTCCCCATCCTAGTTCTTTTCCTTGCCGCGGCCAAGTTACTTCGGCCTTGTGCATGTTTGCATGTCCAATTCTTGTTGATCTTGTGGTGTGAGCATTTTAATCTTTGGAAGCATTCAAGGCCCGGCACAATCACAAGTCATTCACTCTTACGCATTGTTGGACGATCATCAACATGTGCCCAAAGTTCAAGGATCAATACCGTGAGCTACAAAGGAAGAGAGGCAAGAAGACGGCCAAGTTCGCCGGAGGTGGAGATGGCGAGGCGTTGAAGAGGCCGAGGGGCAAGACCAACTCCAAGATGGACGACATACATGATGCTTCATCCATGGCCTTGCATGAGACGTTGCATGGCATGATGTCTCAAAAGGATGTAAGGGATGAGAAGAAGCGGCAAAGCAAGGACGAGCAAATGAAGCAATACCTAGAGCTTCAAAGACAGAGCTTGAGATGGAGGAGGCGGCCAAGAGATGGAAGATAGACATGCAGGAGGCGGCGCGGCAAAGGCAGCTCGACATCGAGGCCGAGAACGTCAAGGCCACGCAGAGGCAGCTCGACATAGAGGCCACCAATGCCTCAACCAAAATGAAGGAGGTCGCCCTTGCGATCATGAGCGTGGACTTGAGCAAGATGAGCGACAACATGAGGAGCTGGTTCGAGGCCAGGCAGAAGGAGATGTTTGACGCTGACGGCCTGAACTAGGTCGTCCGATCGGCCGTGGCCGTTCTTTTTTGGAGGCTGGCATGGATGCCGCCCGCTGGGCCGCTGGCTGTGTGCCGGCGAGAACCTGGTTCATTCTGAAGGCTGGCTGTGTTATCGGCGAACATAACTATTCATTTTGGAGGCCGGTTGTGTTGCTGGCCGCTGGTTGTGTTGCCGGCGAACAAAACTATTCATTTTGGAGGCCGGTTGTGTTGCTGGCCGCTGGCTGTGTTGCCGGCGATGACGTGTAGGCCGCTGGCTTTGTTGCCGGGCGTGAACTATGGCCGCTGGCGTGAACTAGGCCGGCCGCTGGTATTTGAAACGTTGTTGTTTGAAAGAGGCGGACATGATGGGGTAAAAGGATGCGGCCGCGCGCTGGGCGCACAGCCACCACATCACAGGACAGGCCCGGACACGACCCTATTGCCCTATCTAAACAAATAAAATCCAAACAAAACGAACGTCCGTTTGAGGTCACGCGATGAAGATGGCCTTAGCGTCACCAGCAGTCCATAGCCACTAGCGAGTCGTTCGTTGCGGAGCTGGTCGTTTGCGTCATACATTTCACGCCGGTATTTTCCGTGTTCATTTCCTATCTGGACCTGCCCACGAAATCAGTCCATCCATTGGCGGTAGCGTGCTACAAAAATAGCCACCTGCAACGATCAGCTGCGAGGTGGCCGGAAAAAAAAACCTTGTTTCAGTTACAAGTCGGGCAGGGACGACGAATGAGCGATGACAGAACCATTTGGAGGCCACCTTTGACTCCATCCTCCCAAGTCTTTCCTGCTGTACTGCGCTTTACCTTTTTACCGAACGTAACACCCAGAGCCAGCCGTAAAGTGGTAACTACCGCACGTCCTCCCAGGCCAGTGACCACCCCTAGGGCGGCAGGTAAAACAGATTACTAGTCACTTTTTTACCGCGGAGGATCCGAGTCAGATGACGCAACGTCTTACCGGGCGGCAGGCGCTGCGTGCATGCATGCACGCGCCCATCCACGAGAGAGACGGCGATACCATGTGCCTGCAGCGACTGTGTGTGTAGCGTATACACACACACCGTGCGTCTCTAGGCTGTAGCCTCGCTGTAACTTTTGGTGTTATTACCCTAGTGGCCATGGCCATGGTAAACGTCGCGTGCTAGCCCGGGGGCGGGAGCGCGGCGGATACGACAGACTGAAATTTCCAAACGTTGCCGCCGCGTATGCCTCACTGTAGCACGTACGTCTCGCCGGCGCCACCGCTCGCCTCTCCGCCGCTCAGTCGTGGCGGCGGAATGGCGTTTTTGGTTCCCCTCCCAAACGAGTTCATCCGCTGGGCTCTGGGCACAGCATGCAACATTACTTACCGTAAGCACGTCTGATTTTTACCACGCTCGTGCTCCGTTGCTGCACGTAGTAGCATGTAAATATTCTATTTTTAATAACTGGTTGGTGCAGGGGAGTGACGGGTGACGAGACATACCATCTGCGAATCGTATCGGAGGGCGTAAAGAAATGGAGGCAGCCTAGCCTGCTCATCACAAGCCGCTCGGATCACATAGCCCCTGGACGGAGAGGCCAGACTGGACATCAAGCTCAAGAAAACTCGCCCGAGACATAAATACTCGCCTCTTCGGGCTCGGGCGTGGGGGACATAAATTAGGCCAACCTAACGGACGCCTACAGATACGATCGATGGAGATTTATTTTTGCCTCTGGCTGGTGGTCATTGTTAAAGAATCAATCGGCTTGAATGCGCAGGTGCCCAAGTCCGGAAAGTTACCGACCTTTCCGCCCGGCAGTAAAAAGTTGCATTGCATGGTGGCAGGGGTAGGAGTAAAAGCCTCCCTCGGCCTTTAAAGCTCGTTCAAAAAAGATCTGCTCCTCCAAATGCTTGCTTGACCAAGAAAAAAGATTGAAAAAAGAAACCCCTTGAAGCGGCAGGCCAGTCGCCCGGTGGTACTCCCCTCCCCTTTTTAAAGAGCTCCACTCCAAAACCAGAGACCAAAACCCTGCCTGCTCTCTTTCTCATCACCAAAACCCCAACCAAGAAACCTTCAGACCTCTCTCCTCCCCTTGCACCGTGCTGTTCTAAAGCAGCGAGATCAGAGGGGAAAGGGGGGAGGAAGGAGAGGCAGAGGGAGAAGCAGAGCAAAAGGGACGGCAGGGGTGGTGGTCTTGTGTGGAGGGGCGTAAGCTTTTTGCAGTTGGTGATTGGAATGCAGCAGCAACACCTGATGCAGATGAACCAGAGCATGATGGGGGGCTACGCTTCCTCTACCACTGTCACCACTGATCTCATTCAGCAGGTCATCTCATCATCCCCCCAAATCTCTCTCTCTCTTTTCCCCTCTCTTCTTTCTTCTTGTGCATATATACATACTCTTATCTCTCTCTTTCTCTCTCTTTTTTCCTGCCTATTGCTTCCGTATTCTTCTTCATTTCTTCTGGTTCTTGAATCATTTCTCCGTTCTACCCTGCTCTATCCTGGCCTTCTCAACTTCTTTAAGTTTTTCGCAGTTTCTTTTCATGTGGTTCTTGAATCATTTCTCTCTCCCCCCCTTTTTGTTTTCGCACTTTTCCAGGAGTATTTGATCTTTGTTCAGGAGATTTGTGAGGAGCTCTAGTCTAGGGCACGCTGAGTTTGACCCCCTCTTATTCTTCATGCTTATTCTTCTCCCCACCCTCCGGTCTAGCCTAGATACCCTTCATGTGTATTTTTATATTAAGATCTGTTCTGTTCTCCATGGTCCCTCACGCCTGATTTCATCTGCAGTTCAAACTGTTGCTGTCTTTCTTGTCCCCTTTTATTTTCTTGCTCGTTGCGATATGATGAGAGTATTTCCACATCATTTCCCCCCCTTCTCGCAAAAATCCTAGTACTATTTTCAGCTTGTTTTGGTCGGTGCCGCGGCGCCCATGATCACGCCAGTATTTTTTGGCAAAGTAGTAACCATGCCAGGCCTGCGTTCCCTGCATCTGGCCTGCCAAACCGCCATTAAATCTTGCCCCCTTTTCTTAGCAGGTGCATCATGTGCAATCTTCTATCAAAGGAAACGAGTAAAGGCCGTGCTATTTCCATAAATCTTTCCACTAATCCAACGTGCAAATCTGAATGTTTTCCCAGGGATATGTCAAGGCATATCTTGGTAGAAAAAGATTAGTGGTCAGAGTGGCCTTATTGGCCAGGCCGAGCCAGACATGATCTGGTCCAAGTTCATGTGGGTAGTCGGAATGTAGGTTCGCTTGTGCCATTGGTATTTGACTGCTAGATCCCTAAAGCTGGCTTCACGGCTGTGCGCGTGCTTGTCCTTGCCTCTGTGATAAACTGCTTACATGCTACCGTGTCAGTCAATGATTGACCCTGGGCTTGATAGGATAGGCTGTTGGGAGTCAGATCTTTTGTATCTATGCATGCAACACCCTAATCTCCTGTCTGGCACCTAATTGGTGATACATGATTGTGTTTTCATATGCTGCGCTTGACTGACTGATATGGGAAAACATCCAGAACATGGAGGTGTTGGCACCCAGCTGTGATGCAGTACTAGTTGTATTCAGTATAGTATTCAAGATATGCTTTTACTGAAATGTGTTACTAACATGAAAAAGTTTCTTGGGCGTTGGAACTGTGCAGTACCTGGATGAGAACAAGCAGCTGATCCTGGCCATCCTCGACAACCAGAACAACGGCAAGGTGGAGGAGTGCGCACGGTGAGTCCGATCCCTGATCTGATCTGATCTGGTCTGATATCCTTGTAAACTACCTCAGCAACTGTGCTGTTGGAGCACTGCACTCGTGATGGAATGCTGCAGTGCTTTATGTAGTTTTTGCTATCTTAGCTGTTTTTGGTAACATCATATCAGTTAGTAGTAGTGTTAGGAACAATTAGAATATGCTTTGGTCGTCTAATAGAGAGAGATTCAAGGGTCTTCCCAGTTTGGACAATCAAATGTGTTCACAAATGACATCCACTCGTTGGTCGTACTAGGTCCTAATGGTGATGCTACTGATTTTAGTACGTTGGTTGAGACCCAAGTTGATTTGATTTGTGCTAGTTATAGGCTGATGAAAAAATATGTTTATTTATGAAAAAAGTATCTGTCTGATATAGACGTGATTACTGTGTAGAAAAGTACCACTGTTTCTTGTTCAGCGCACTGTTTCTCTGCTTCCCTACTGTCAGTGCCGCGCAACAGTTTCATCTTTATTTTTCAGTCATACTCATGCGTGTTCTGTTCATGTGCATATGCTTACTTTGTGGTGACAGGGAGCGCATCTTTGGTTTCCAATCACTGCACAATCCTCCCACATCTTTTCTTTGCTTAATGTTCATTGCCCAACAGGCTACAGCGGCCTCACGCTGAGCCTTGTTTTGCCTACCGCTTACTGCTCCGGTGCTGCAGGAACCAAGCTAAGCTCCAGCAGAACCTCATGTACCTCGCCGCCATCGCCGACAGCCAGCCTCCGCAGACGGCATCGCTGTCTCAGGTGAGTTCTCATCGCGGCTGGCCTCGTTGCGATTCTTGTTTTTCTGGAGTTGTTAAGAGGACTGAATGAACTTCTTGATCGCTTTGGCGTGGTTGCGCGCAGTACCCGTCCAACCTGATGATGCAGTCCGGGCCGCGGTACATGCAGCAGCAGTCGGCGCAGATGATGTCGCCGCAGTCGCTGATGGCGGCGCGGTCGTCGATGATGTACGCGCAGCAGGCCATGTCGCCGCTCCAGCAGCAGCAGCAGCAGCAGCACCACCAGGCGGCCGCGCACGGCCAGCTGGGGATGTCCTCCGGCGCGACCACCGGGTTCAACCTCCTGCACGGTGAGGCCAGCATGGGCGGCGGCGGCGGCGCCACTGGCAACAGCATGATGAACGCCAGCGTCTTCTCGGACTATGGCCGCGGCGGCAGCGGCGCCAAGGAGGGGTCGACCTCGCTGTCGGCCGACGCTCGCGGCGCCAACTCTGGCGCGCACAGCGGCGACGGGGAGTACCTCAAGGGCACCGAGGAGGAAGGAAGCTAGGCCAGCGGCGTCGTCGCTAGCACCGGCATCGCAGCTGCAGCAGGAGGAGTAGCAGGTAGTGTTCGAGGATGGTAGTAGCGGATTAGCAGTAGCTAAGGTTGTTGCGTTGGCTAAGGTTAAGGTGGGTGAGTTTCCATGGAACCTGGAGGTGGTAGTGGCGTCTGCATGCAGGCTCGCTTGTTTTGGATGTGCATGGCAGGTTCTCGATCAATCCTAATCAAGATGTAGTGGCGATGGTTTGTGAACACTCCCTATGTAGTGCTGAATGATCATGGTGTTTTCTTCTTCACATGCCTTCTCTAGTCGTGTTCATTGTGCCGTGGATCATGAGTTATAGTAAATCGGAAGAGTAGCTCAACTCCGTTTCACCACTATGAGCAAAAGATCTTAATTATGACAGCATTTTGCATATCATTTATAACACGTTTACTCAAATGCATGCATGTAAACCACCAGTCCTTCCTTAATGCTCACAAAAAAAAATATCACTCCGTTTCTCTTTCTAGAGATTTCAATATGGACTACATACAAGGCAAAATGAGTGAATCAAAACTCTACAATACGTCTATATACTACATCCATATGTAGTCTATAATGAAACCTTTAAAAAGACTTATATTGAAACAGTTTGGCTAATTCACATTTAGATGTTTTTTAAGGATGTCATATCTAATCTCCCATAAATAACACAGCAACAAGGAAAAAAAATCTGAGACAAAAAAAAACCACAAGCATAGTGGACATGACGTTAGATGTGACATAACGATGTCAAATCTAGATGTGTCCTAGACAGACCCATATTGAAATCTCTAAAATTAATCTTGGTTCAGTTAGATTTTTTGCACCATTGATTTCTCCTCAGAGATTTGTGTATTTTTTCTGGGCTGTTTTGTGAGCTGGACTGCTTTTTTGACTGGCTGGTTAAAGCCCATTAACTATACTGCCCAGTCCTCCCTCTCTCCCTTTGTTTCTTTATGTTTTTCTGTTTTGATGCATTTCTCATTTTGTTTTTTTGTTTTTCTTTATTAATTGTTTCTTTTGTAGGTATTTTAGGATGTTGGATGAGTGTAAATGTTTATACATGAATACAGTGCCCTTTGTTTCTTTATGTTTTACTATTTTGATGCATCTCTCCTCTTGTTTTTTTGTTTTTCTGTATTAATTGTTTCTTTTGTAGGTATTTTTAGGATGTTGGATGAGTGTAAATGTTTATACACGAATACAATCCAATATGTGCGAAAATTACACTATTATATGATTGTTTTTTTATATACTATCAAAAGTGCAATTAGACAGTTGTGTGCAAGTTTTTTTTAGCCTTTTTCATTATCTTCCTTCTTAAATAGTAATACGAATGACGCCAATTCATTGTTCCTTATAAACTTTATTATTATTTTGATTTAGATATTATTTCATTTTCTTTCTTCTTTAAGGCTAATACCAATGCCACTAATTCATTATTTTTTAGAATTTATTTTTTTACAAAAAAATCACTATTTTATGTTTATTCTTGCCTATTTTTAAAAAGCGCAATTTTTGTGTATACTAGAACAATGCCCGTGTGTTGCAACAAGATATAAATATTCTAATACGTTAGCTTGTGATTTACCTAATAATGTGAATGTGTAAATAAATGTTCAACAAATTCTCACCGTGGGTTATTTTATATTTTGATTAGAAGTTTGGTAAGTAATTAAAGTCGAATTGGTTCACAACATAAGTAAAAAGGTGATTGATTATCATATACATGGAAGGTTGGACGAAGGGGTGGTGGGAAGAAAGGTGAAATGGGAACCTTACATTCTTTTTGAGTACTAGAGATTGTGTGCACATTTTTTTAGATTCTTTTTTTATTTTCTTTCTACTTAAAGGGTAATACCAATGCCAACAATTCATTATTTCTTAGAAAATCTGATTATTTTTATTTTTTTATTTTTTACTTCTTTTCTTTTCTTCTTAAATACTAATACTAATGCCACTAAGTCATTTTTCCTTATAACAACTTCATTATTTTGTTTTTTAGTTACTATTTTACTTTGTTTCTTTTTTAAGGGTAATACCAATGCCCCTAATTCATTGCCTCTTAGATAATTCTTTTTTGCAAAAATCCCACTACCATATGCATATTATTGCATGTTATTGAAAGAGCAATTTTTTGTCTATATTGTGTGCAAATTTTTCTATTTTTATTTTTTATCATTTCTTTCTTCTAAAAAGGTAATCCAAATGCCACTAATTCATTCTTACTTATAAAACTTCAATATTTTGATTTTGTTTTACTATTTATTTCACTTCTTTCTTTGGAAGCGTAATACCAGAACCACTAAGTCATTCTTTCTTACAAAACTTCATTATTTTGTTTTTGATTTAGTATTTATTTCTTCTTTAATGGTAAAACCAATGTCACTAATCCACTCCTTCTTAGGAAACTTTCTTTCTTTGTAAGAATTCTACTATTTAATGTTTCGTCTTGCATATTATAAAAAAGTCCAACTTATTTGTAAATTATGTGTAATTTTTCTCATTGTTTGTTCTATTAATTTTTATTAAGTTTCTTCTTAAAGGGAAATACCAATGCCACTAATTCATTCTTTCTTAGGGAACTTTCATTATTTTGATTATGTTTTAGTTTTTATTTTATTTCTTTCTTCTTAAAGTGTAATACCAAAGCTACTATTCATTCTTTCTTAATAAAACTTTGTTATTTTATTTTTGATTTGTTTGTTATTTTATTTCTTATTTAATGGTAATTACAGTGCCACTAATTCATTCGTTCTTAGGAAATTTCCTTATTTGCAAATATTTCACTATTATATCCTTATTATTGCATATTATTTAAAGCATAATTTCTGTGTAAAATGCGTGCAATTTTTGTCATTACTAGTTTTTCCCCTTTTTCCTTAAAGTGTAATTGCAATGTCATTAATTCATTCTTTTTTTAGAAAAAAATCATTTTTATTATGTTTTGCCTTTTTGCTAAATTTACTTTCTTGTTTTAAGGAAAATACCAATGTCATTCATTCATTCCATCTTAGAAAACATTTGTATACGATGATTCCACTATTATATATTTATTCTTACATATTATAGAAAACACATTTTTTATGTAAATTGTTTTATAGAAAACTTCACTATTTTGATTTTGTTTTAGTTTTGATATTATTTTCTTTTTTAAGGGTAATGCAAATACTATTCATTCATTCCTTCGAAAATTTCTTGTTTTGCGAAAATTTCACTATTCCTTCTTGGAAAACCTTTTTTTATTTCCATTCTGGCGCGGAAGCCATGAGTGTCAGACAGTGCTGCTATCCTCTCACGACTTGGCCTGGATATGAAGCTGCTGCTATCCTCTGCGTGTGTGCGCACGCGTGTCTACGTGTGTGCGTCTGTGTGGTGTGTGTACGTGTTCATATGCGGCATGGCGTGTGCATATACTACGTCGGATGATTAACAAACCGCATGCAACACCGTATGGTTACCTAGTCTCTATACTATTTAAAAGAAATAAGGTTCTCATTTTAGCTTTCTTTACATCATCCTTCCGTCCAACCTTTCATGTATGTGATAATTGATCACCTTATAAAACAATTTCACTTTAATTTACTTACCAAATTTCTAATCAAAATATAAGGTAATTCACGGGCAGAATTTGATAAATATTTATTTACATAATCACATTATTATTGACAGGTAAATCAAAAGCTAACGACTAGAATATTTATATATCCCGTTGCAACGCACGGACATTGTTCTAGTTGAATTAAAAATTACTAGATCATGCACCTCAAAGAAAAATTACTGGACCATGTGACCAGGATCTGTCCATGTGTGCGTCCGCCGCCGCCCCACGTTGATCAGCGTAGTAGTCTTTTTTAGAGAACGTCGGCCTTTATGATCAAGCAACAAATTTACAAAGAGTCTTCCGGATGCACCACGGAGCAGAATGAAAAGTACAAGGACAAGAAGAGTTCAAACTTGATCTAGCTAAAACATGAGCTAAGATATTGAAGTGCCGACGAACTTGCACGAACGAGGCATCAGGAAGATCACTTGCCACGACCTTGATATCATTCACAATGGAGCCAACGACAGAACGATCCCTGGCCGAAGAAGCCAACCGTTGCACCACAGAGAGGCAGTCCGATTTGAAGACCAGATCAGCAAAGCCTCCATCTCGCGCAAACCTGACCGCGCGGCGAAGCGCCAAGGCTTCAGCCACTTCAGGATTCAGAATTCCGTTAAGAGTTTCAGAGCAAGCAGCCACACACCGACCCAAATGGTCCAGAATCACAACACCCACTCCAGCTTTATTCAGATCTTCAAAAACGACAGCATCAGAGAACACAACCAGCTTACCTACCGGCGGCGGGGACCTGAGAGGATTCGACGAAGAGGTCTCACGCCTGTGATCAGGTACCGGTTTGTACAAGTGCTGGATGATCAACTCAATATAGGCATGGGTCCTAGCTGCTGTGCGCTTCAGATGTGGGGCTTTCGGTTCATTTCTCGCAGTGTTGCAAGCCTCCCAAATATGCCAAATCGTCACCGTTGCTTCCCAAAAAGAGCATCGGGATACATAATCGAATAGCCATTGCTTAGGTGATGCGAAGGACGACCGACATAGTTTGATTTCAAAAGTCTCCTTGATCGCCTCTCAAACTGCACAAGCATGAGGACAGAATAGTAGAATGTGTTCCACACTCTCCGGCCTGCCACAGAAGAAGCAATCAGTCCAAGTCAGGACATGGCGAGGGCGCAGTTGCTCGCCTGAGGGAAGAAAATCATGAGCCAAATGCCATAACACAATTTTAATTTTGTTGGGAGCCTTGACTCTCCATAGTGCTTTCCATAACTTTTCCTCCTCCGGCCAATTTGAACTCTGGCCCTGTCCTTTGCCATTGCGAGCCATTGAGAAATGTCTTGTTCTTGCCAAGTTATAAGGAGACCAGACAGACATAATCTGGACTGCCTATCCCGTGAATTGGAATATGAAGGATCTCATAAGCCACTCTTTCAGAAAAGAAAGCCCTCACCATTCCTTCATCCCAGCATATGTTCTCTTTGTCGACAAGACAATGGACCGTGGTCGTCGCCGGGATGGGTGAAATAGTGTGCAGCACTATCGGTGGAGTAGACGGTATCCAATGATCAGACAAAATATGAACGCTTCTTCCATCACCAACACCCCACTGTACACCTTGTTTCAACAGCTCTCGGCCATGAAGGATAGCACGCCAAGTTGCCGATGCAGTCCGAGGTGCTGAGGCACTCCAAAAGTTCCCAGTCGGAAAATACCTTCCTTTCAAGACACGGGCGCATAAAGAATCAGGTTCCGTTAGAAGTCTCCAGCCCTGCTTACCGAGCATCGCTTGATTAAACAATGACATATCCCGGAAACCCATACCACCAAGTGGCTTTGGGGTTGAAAGCCATGCCCAAGACCTCTAGTGAAGTTTCTTCTTTCCATCCTCTCGACCCCACCATTGATCAGCCACAATTTGGCGAAACTTCTCAGAAGTAGCAATACGGAGGCGGAAGCCGCTTGATATAAAGGTGGGAATAGTCTGTGTGATAGATTTCAACAAAGTTTCATTCCCAGCCCTAGATATAGGCCGATCAGACCAACCGTGACTATTTTGCCAAGCTCTGTCCGTCAAGAATTTGAAAGTGCTTGTTGGGGATCTGCCAACCTCGGTGGGCATACCTAGGTAATGTTGGGGAACGTAGCAATAATTCAAAAAAATTCTACATATCACCAAGACCAATCTAGGAGATTCTAGCAACGAGAAAGAGAGAGAGGGAGTGCATCTTCATACCTCTTGAAGATTGCTAAGCGGAAGCGTCACTAGAATGTGGATGACGGAGTCGTACTCGCGGCGATTCAAATCGCGGAAGATCCGATCTAGCGCCGAACGGACCACGCCTCCGTGTTCAACACACGTAGCAAGGGGAGAGGAGAAGTTGAGGGAGAGCTCCGGCAGCACGACGGCGTGGTGGTGGAGCTTGTGGTATTTCTGCAGGGCTTCGCCAAGCTCTACGAAGGAGGAGGAGGTGTTGGGGAGGGAGGGGCTGCGCCAAGGGAAAGGTGTGGCTGCCCTCCCACCCCCTCACTATATATAGGGGGAAGGGGAGAGGGGGCCGGCCCCTCTAGATGGATCTAGAGGAGGGAGTGGGCGGCCAAGGGAAACCCTAGATGGGTTTGGGCGCCCCCATCCCCTAGGAAACTTGCCCCCCAAGCCGGGAGGGCGGCTGCCCTAGGAGTGGCGCCCCCACCTCTCCGGCCAATAACCAATAGCAGGATCTGGATACCCATATTGGCTCCCACATGTTCCACGATGATCTCATTGGATGAACCACAATGTCGGGGATTCAATCAATCCCGTATACAATTCCCTTTGTCCACCGGTATGTTACTTGCCGGAGATTCGATCGTCAGTATCCCTATACCTTGTTCAATCTCGTTACCGGCAAGTCTCTTTACTCGTTCTGTAATGCATGATCCCGTGGATAACTCATTAGTCACATTGAGCTCATTATGATGATGCATTACCGAGTGGGCCCAGAGATACCTCTCCGTCATACGAAGGGACAAATCCCAATCTCAATTCGTGCCAACCCAACAGACACTTTCGGAGATACCTGTAGTGCACCTTTATAGCCACCCAGTTACGTTGTAACGTTTGATACACCCAAAGCATTCCTACGGTATCTGGGAGTTGCACAATCTCATGGTCTAAGTAAATGAAACTTGACATGAGAAAAGCTTCAGCAAACGAACTATGCGATGTTGTGCTATGCTTAGGATTGGGTCTTGTCCATCACACCATTCTCCTAAGGATGTGATCCCGTTATCAACGACATCCAATGTCCATGGTCAGGAAACCATAACCATTTATTGATCAACGAGCTAGTCAACTATAGGATTACTAGGGACATGTTGTGGTCTATGTATTCACACATGTATTACGGTTTCCGGTTAATACATTTATAGCATGAATAATTGACAATTATCATGAACAAGGAAATATAATAATAAACATTTTTATTATTGCCTATAGGGCATATTTCCAACAGTCTCCCACTTGCACTAGAGTCAATAATCTAGTTCACATCACTATGTGATTGTAATGAATCCAACACCCATGGGATTTGATCATATCTTTCTTGTGGGAGAGGTTATTAGTCAACGGTTCTGAACCCTTCAGATCCGTGTGTGCTTTACAAATCTCTACGTCATCTTGTAGATGCGGCTACCACACGCTATTTGGAACTATTCCAAATAACTGTTCTACTATATGGATCCGGTTTACTACTCAGAGTCATCTAGATTAGTGTCAAAGTTTGCATCATCATAACCCTTTACGACGAACTCTTTTACCACCTCCATAATCGAGAAAAATTTCTTAGTCCACTAAGGATAACTTTGACCGTTGTCTAGTGATCCATTCCTGGATCACTCTTGTACCCCTTGACTGACTCATGGCAATAACACAGCCAAGAACTCCTTCTTTGCCGATCTATTTTGAACTCCTTCAAAATCTTGTCACGGTACATATTCATTTGAAAGTATTATCAACTGATTTTGATCTATCCTTATAGATCTTGATGCTCAATGTTCAAATAGCTTAATCCAGGTTTTCCATTAAAAAATACTTTTCAAATAACCCTATATGCTTTCTAGAAATTATACATCATTTCCAATCAATATGTCAACAACATATACTCATCAGAAATTCTATAGTGCTCCCACTCACTTCTTTGGAAATACAGGTTTCTCATAAACTTTGTATAAACCCAAAATCTTTGATCATCTCATCAAAGTGTATATTCAAACTTCGAGATGCTTACTCCAGTCCTTAGAAGGATTGCTGTAGCTTTGCATACTTGTTAGCATCTTTTAGGATTGACAAAACCTTTTGGTTGTATCACATACAACCTTTCCTCAAACAACTTGTCGAGGAAACAATGTTTTGACATCCTATTTGTAAGATTTCATAAATAATGTAGTAATTGCTAATATAATTCCAACCGACTCTTAGCATCGCTACGAGTGAGAAAGTCTCATTGAAGTCAACTCCTTGAACTTGTCAAAAAAGATCTTAGCGACAAGTCGAGCTTTCTTAATGGTGACACTTACCATCATTGTTTGTCTTCCTTTTAAAATCCATTTGCACCCAACGGCCTTACGACCATTAAGTAGTTCTTCCAAAATCTACACTTTGTTTTCATACATGGATCCTCTCGGATTTTATGGCCTCGAGCCATTTGTCGGAATCTGGGCCCACCATCGCTTCTCCATAGCTCGTAGGTTCATTGTTGTCTAGCAACATGACCTCCAAGACATGATTACCATACCACTCTGAAGCAGTATGCGTCCTTGTCGACCTACAAGGTTTGGTAGTGACTTGATCCAAAGTTTCATGATCACTATCATCATCTTCTACTTCAACTGGTGTAGGCGCCACAGGAACAACTTCCTGTGCCCTGCTACACACTGTTTGAAGTGATGGTTCAATAACCTCATCAAGTCTCCACCATCCTCCCACTCAATTCTTTCAAGAGACACTTTTCCTTGAGAAAGGATCCGTTTGAAAAAACAATCACTTTTGCTTCCGGATCTGAGATAGGAGGTATACCCAACTATTTTGGGTGTCATATGAAGATGCATTTATCCGTTTTGGGTTCGAGCTTATCAGGATGAAACCTTTTTTTTCACATAAGCGTCGCAGCCCCAAACTTCAAGAAACGACAGCTTAGGTTTCTCTAAACCATAGTTCATACGGTGTCATCTCAACGGAATTACGTGGTACCCTATTTAAAGTGAATGCGGTTTTATCTAATTCCTAACCCATAAATGATAGTGGTAATTCGATAAGAGACATCATGGTATGCACCATATCCAATAGGGTGCAGCTATGATGTTCGGACACACCATCACACTATGGTGTTCGAGGCGGTATTAGTTGTGAAACAATTTCCACAATGTCTTAATTTTGTACGAAACTCGTAACTCAGATATTCATCTCTATGATCATATCGTCGACATTTTATCCTCTTGTCACGACGATCTTCAACTTCACTCTGAAATTACTTGAACCTTTCAATAATTCAGACTTGTGTTTCATCAAGTAAATATACTTAGCATCTACTCAAATCATCTATGAAGTAAGAACATAACGATATCCACTGCGTGCCTTAGCACTCATTTGATTGCACACATCAAAATGTATTACTTCCAACAAGTTGCTTTCTTGTTCCATCTTACCGAAAACGAGGCTTTTCAGTCATCTTGCCCATGTGGTATGATTTGCATGTCTCAAGTGATTCAAAATCAAGTGAGTCCAAACAATCCATCTGCATGGAGTTCCTTCATGCATACATACCAATAGACATGGTTCGCATGTCTCAAACTTTTCAAAAAAACGAGTGAGTCCAAAGATCCATCAACATGGAGATTCTTCATGCATTTTATACCAATATGACTAAAATGGCAGTGCCACAAGTAGGTGGTACCATCATTACTATCTTATATCTTTTGGCGTGAACATGTGTATCATTACGATCGAGATTCAATAAACCAATCATTTTAGGTGCAAGTCCATTGAAGGTATTATTCAAATAAATAGAGTAACCATTATTCTCCTTAAATGATAACTGTATTGTGATAAACATAATTCAATCATGTCTATGCTCAACGCAAACACCAAATAACAAATATTTAGGTTTTAACACAAATCCCGATGGTAGAGGGAGCGTGCGATGTTTGATAACATCAACCTTGGGAATACTTCCAACACACATGGTCACCTCGCCTTTAGCTAGTCTCCGTTTATTCCGTAGCCTTTTATTTCGAGTCACTAATACTTAGCAACCGAACCGGTATCTATTTCCCTGGTGCTACTAGGAGTACTAGTAAAGTACACATTAATATAATGTATATCCAATATACTTCTGTTGACCTTGCCAACCTTCTCATCTACCAAGTATCTAGGGTTGTTCTGCTTCAGTGACCGTTCCCCTCATTACAGAAGCACTTAGTCTCGGGTTTGGGTTCAACCTTGGGTTTCTTCACTAGAGTAGCAACTGATTGGCCGTTTCATGAAGTATCCCTTCTTGCCCTTGCCCTTCTTGAAACTAGTGGTTTCACTAACCATCAACAATTGATGCTCCTTCTTGATTTCTACTTTCGCGGTGTCAAACATCACGAATAGCTCAAGGATCATCATATCTATCCCTGATATGTTATAGTTCATCACAAAGCTCTAGTAGCTTGGTGGCAGTGACTTTGGAGAAACATCACTATCTCATCTGGAAGATTAACTCCCACTCGATTCAAGTGATTGTAGTACTCGGAAAAATCTGAGCACATGCTCAATGATTGAGCTTTTCTCCCTTAGTTTGTAGGCTAAGAAACTCGTCGGAGGTCTCGTACCTCTTGACGTGGGCACGAGCCTGAAATCCCAATTTCAGCCCTTGGAACATCTCATATGTTCCGCGACGTTTAAAAAAACCCGTCTTCGGCGCCTCAATTCTAAACCGTTTAGCATTCCACAATGAACTATCACATAGTCATAAAAACGTGTATGTCAGATGTTGGACATCCACATACAACGTTCAAGGTTCAGCACACCGAGTGGTGCATTAAGGACATAAGCCTTCTACACAGCAATGAGGACAATCCTCAGTTTAAGGACCCAATCCGCATAATTGCTACTATCAACTTTCAACTAAATTTTCTCTAGGAACATATCTAAAACAATAGAACTAAAGCATAAGCTACTACATAATTTTCAAAGACCTTTTGACTATGTTCATGATAATTAAGTTCATCTAATCAAATTATTTAATGAACTACCACTCAAATAGACATCCCTCTAGTCATCAAGTGATACATGATCCGAATCGACTAGTCCGTCTCCGATCATCACGTGAGACGGACTAGTCATCAACGGTGAACATCTCCATGTTGATCGCATCTACCATACGACTCATGTTCGACCTTTCGGTCTCTCGTGTTCCAAGGCCATGTTTGTACATGCTAGGCTCGTCAAGTCAACCTAAGTGTTTCGCGTGTGTAAATCTGGCTTACACCCGTTGTATGCGAACGTTAGAATCTATCACACCCGATCATCACGTGGTGCTTCGAAACAACGGACCTTCACAACGGTGCACAGTTAGGGGTGACACTTTCTTGAAATTTTAGTGATGGATCATCTTATTTATGCTACCATCGTTCTAAGCAAATAAGATGTAAACATGACAAACATCACATGCAAATCATAAAGTGACATGATATGGCCAATATCATCTTGCGCCTTTGATCTCCATCTTCGAGGCGTGGCATGATCACCTTCGTCACCGGCATGACACCATGATCTCCATCATCGTGTCTTCATGAAGTTGTCTCGCCAACTATTACTTCTACTACTATGGCTAATGGTTAGAAATAAAGTAAAGTAATTACATGGCGTTTACATTGACACACAGGTCATACAATAAATTAAGACAACTCCTATGGCTCCTGCCGCTTGTCATACTCATCGACATGCAAGTCGTGATTCCTATTACAAGAACATGATCAATCTCATACATCACATATATCATACATTACATCCTTTTGGTCATATCACATCACATAGCATACCCTGCAAAAACATGTTAGACGTCCTCTAATTGTTGTTGCATGTTTTATGTGGCTGCTATGGGTTTCTAGCAAGAACGTTTCTTAACTACGCAAAAGCCACAACACTGATATGCCAATTGCCACTTACCCTTCACAAGGACCCTTTTCATCGAATCTGATCCGACTAAAGTGGGAGAGACAGATACCCGGTAGCCACCTTATGCATAAAGTGCATGTCAGTCGATGGAACCTGTCTCACGTAAGCGTACGTGTAAGGTCGGTCCGGGCCGCTTCATCCCACAATGCCACTGAATCAAGATAAGACTAGTAACGGTAAGCAAATTGAACAAATCATCGCCCACAACTACATGTGTTCTACTCGTGCATAGAATCTACGCATAGACCTAGCTCATGATGCCACTGTTGGGGAACGTAGCAATAATTCAAAATTTTCCTACGTATCACCAAGACCAATCTAGGAGATTCTAGCAACGAGAGAGAGAGAGAGAGAGGGAGTGCATCTTCATACCTCTTGAAGATTGCTGAGCGGAAGCGTTACTAGAATGCGGATGATGGAGTCGTACTCGCTGCGATTCAAATCGCGGAAGACCGGATCTAGGGCCAAATGGATGACGCCTTCGCGTTCAACACAAGTACAGCCCGGGGACGTCTCCTCCTTCTTGATCCAGTAAGGGGAGAGGATAAGTTGAGAGAGAGCTCCGGCAGCACGACGGCGTGGTGGTGGAGCTTGTGGTATTTCCGCAGGGCTTCGCCAAGCTCTACGGAGGAGGAGGAGGTGATGGGGAGGGAGGGGCTGCGCCAAGGGAAAGGTGTGGCTGCCCTCCCACCCCCTCACTACATATAGGGGGAAGGGGAGAGGGGGCCGACCCCTCTAGATGGATCTAGAGGAGGGGGCGGTGGCCAGGGGAAACCTTAGATGGGTTTGGGCGCCCCCACCCCCTAAGAAACTTGGCCCCCAAGCCGGGAGGGCGACTGCCCTAGGGGTGGCGCCCCCACTTCTCCGGGTTACATGAGATGGGGTGGAAGGGGCGCACAACCCCTTAGTGGGCTGGTTTGCCCCATACCCTTGGCCCATAAAGCCCCCCAACACTTGCCTTAGTGGGGAAACTCCTTTCGATCACACTGGTCATCACCCGGTACCCCCGGAACAATTTCAGACTCTAATACCCTTCGTCCAATATACCGATCTTCACCTCTGCACCATTCCGGAGTTCCTCATCACATCCGAGATCTCATCCGGGACTCCGAACAACCTTCGGTAACCACATACTATTTCCATTACAACTCTAGCGTCACTGAGCCTTAAGTGTGTAGACCCTACGGGTTCGGGAACCATGCAGACATGATCGAGATACCTCTCAGGCCAATAACCAATAGTGGGATTTGGATACCCATATTGGCTCCCACATGTTCCACGGTGATCTCATCGGATGAACCACGATTTCGGAGATTCAATCAATCCCATATACAATTCCTTTTGTCCATCGGTATGTTACTTGCCCGAGATTCGATCGTCAGTATCCCTATACCTTGTTCAATCTCGTTATCGGCAAGTCTCTTTACTCGTTTTCTAATGCATGATCCCGTGGCTAACTCGTTAGTCACATTGAGCTCATTATGATGATGCATTACCGAGTGGGCCTAGAGATACCTCTCCGTCATATGGAGTGACAAATCCCAGTCTCGATTGTGCGAACCCAACAAACACTTTTGGAGATACCTGTAGTGCACCTTTATAGCCACCCAATTACGTTGTGACGTTTGATACACCCAAAGCATTCCTACGGTATCTGGGATTTGCACAATCTCATGGTCTAAGGAAATGAAACTTGACATTAGAAAAGCTTCAGCAAACGAACTATGCGATCTTGTGCTATGCTTAGGATTGGGTCTTGTCCATCACATCATTCTCCTAACTATGTGATCCCGTTATCAACGACATCCAATGTCCATGGTCAAGAAACCATAACCATCTATTGATCAACGAGCTAGTCAACTAGAGGATTACTAGGGACATGTTGTGGTCTATGTATTCACACATGTATTACGGTTTCCGGTTAATACAATTATAGCATGAATAATAGACAATTATAATGAATGAGGAAATATAATAATAACCAGTTTTATTATTGCCTCTAGGGCATATCTCCAACAGGTGAGAGTCATGAAAGGCCTCATTATGCACTCCAAACCTGGCCTTCACTCCATTCTTAACACTCTCAGGACAGTGACATCCAAAAAAGATTGAAGACTTCTCCTTATTGATTTCTTGACCAGAGCCCTCACAATGTAATTTTAGAACTGAATCCAACAAGTCCACACTACGGCGATCACTCTTAGCAAAGAAGATGCTATCATCCGCGAATAGGAGGTGTGAGATAGGTGGACCTTGACGGCCATTTCAGATCCCATGTAGCTCACCAGAACTCTCCTTCTAAACCAGCAGATTAGACAAACCTTCAGTGCATAAGAGGAACATGTAGGGACTGATTGGATCTCCTTGGCGGATGCCCTTGGAGGGTACCACCAAATCAGTAAGCTCCCCATTAATTCTAACCGCATAACGAACATTCGTCACACACCTCATCACAGAATCAATCCACGCTGGGGCGAAACCCAACTTGCACAAGCATCCATGCAAATAGCTCCATTCAACCCGATCATACGCTTCATCATGTAAATTTTCATCGCGAAGAAAGGTTGCATCACACGCTGCTGACGGATGGTATGCAAACACTCATAGGCTATGAGGGTGTTATCAGTAATCAGTCTTCCCGGGACAAAGGCACTCTGACATTCAGACACCACAACCGACAGCAGTTCCTTCAACCGATTTGCCAATACCTTGGAAGAAATCTTATAGAGAACGTTGCAAAGACTGATTGGACGGAAATTTTTCAAATGCTTCGGTCTAGTCATCTTGGGGATTAGAACAATCACAGAATCACAAAACACCTCTGGAATAGGTCTTCCCTCGAGGTATCCCCTCACAACTTGGCAAATATCCTCTTCCAGGAAATTTGAATGAGTTCGGTAGAAAAGAGTCGGGAACCCTTCAGGACCCGGGGCTTTCGTTGGACCCATTTGAAAAAGGACAGTCCTAATTTCCTCATTACTATATGGTTTGCACAACTCTTCATTCATCTCCACCGTGATCTTTTGAGGAATAGCTTCAATGACCTCGTCAGCTTTTGGACATGGTTCAGAAGTGAATAGCTTGTCATAAAAACTCTGCACCATGCCTTTAATTTCCCCTTGGGAGCTGCATATAGAACCATCCTCACGGATAAGCGACTAAATTATGTTCGTCCTCCATCATGTAGTTGCTCGAGCATGGAAGAATTCGGTATTTCGGTCTCCCACCTTATGCCAGTCGATGCGGGAACGCTGCCTCTCCATTATATCCTCCCGCTCAAAAAGCTCACAAAGTTGGCTCTCGATAGACCGCTCCTCCGAAAGCGAAGAAGGGGAAGGGGGCGAGGCCCTAATAGAAGCAAGGCGATGCTCCAACTTTCCAATCTTCCGCCGGATATTACCAAAAGCCTCCCTGCTCCAAGTCCTCAAAGAACCAGCTACATGCATTAAGTAAGACCATGTAGACTGCAGGGAAGGGATGCCATCCCTACCATCCGACCATGCCTATTCAAAAGTTTATTTGTAATTCTCCGCGCGTAGCCACATAGCTTCGAACTTGAAACCTTGTTGGACTGGTATAGGGTGGCTTTGAAGATAATTAAAGCCCAGGGAAATAAGTATGGGGGAGTGATTAGAGGTAGTGGCTATTAGATTCTCCACTCCACATAGATCAAAAAAACTAGTGAAAGCTCCATTTGCCACAGCCCGGTCAAGATGGCATTTGACATGGCAGTTCGAATCCTGCTTGTTACACCATGTAAATTTGGGGCCTGAGAAGCCCAACTCACCTAAACCACAGTCCATTAGGCAATCTATAAAGGCCGACACCTGAGGTCCAGAGCGATCCCTAGGCCCACAATGTTCATCATGTGAGAGAACTTCATTAAAATCCCCACAACATATCCACGGGCCCTCCCAAACAGGCTGCAAGCAACGAAGAAAATCCCAGAACAAATGTCTATCTTCACGTTTGGGTTCCCCATATACGAAGGTCGCACACCAAACCTCACCATCATCCAGCTTCACATGGGTGTCGATGCATCGCTTGTTAAAAGCTTTGACTGAAACATCAACAGTAGATGACCAAAACAAGGCCAGCCCCCCACTGAGGCCCTCGGAACTAATTGCAAAGCAACCCTTGAAACCCAGAGACCACATAAAATTCCTCACTCTTGAGTCCCTCATCTTTGGTCTCCGATAGAAAGAGGAGGGAGGGTCGGTAGAGCTTCACAAGCCAGTGAAGCTCGCCAACTATCGAGTCCGACCCCAAACCTCGACAGTTCCAGCAAATGATACTCATTGCGTCTGGCGGGGCTGCTCTGCAGCCACCGTCGGATCCGCCGGTCGAATGTCTGAGGTACGTTGCTTCTTGTAGCAGGCAGAATCAGAGACCTTCTCCCCCTCGGTGCAGCCCATAGGACCTCCATAAGAAGGCACTAGGGCAAGAGCATTAGTCTCTACAGGTCCAAGGGCCGTAGTCGAAGCTTGGGCTTTAGCAGATTTCCTCTTCTGGCCAGTTGTACTAGTCTTTAGAGAGTTGCACAGGGAACAACTCTCTGCCTGAGCCACCATCTCGCCCTTTTCCCCATCCATGAGTATGGCATCCTTGGCCCCGGGCCGACCCTCCTTTCTTGAGAGGAGATGACACCTCCCCATCCCCACAAACCGAGCATGTCTGGTCTCTAGGCTTGGACCGGTTTGAGGAAGATGAGCGAGCACCAATATAGCTTTCCTCCCCATCAGCAGACGTTGATGCATTACTGGACTTTGAACCTCCCGATTTCCTCGGATTGACATCCTTCACACACAATTTCTTTGAGGCATAGGGTAGGTCCCCATTTTCATCTCTGACGCCTGGATTAGGGCACAATATCGAAGAGTGGCCAAGGATACCACAGGAGAAGCAGTGAAACGGCAGCCGCATATCGAACAATCGGCTCGTGTACAGCAATCTTAGCTCTCACCCTCATAAAACCTCCCCAGCAGCGGTCATCTGCATCAGACTCCTACTTGGAGATTCGACCAATTGGTTTAGAAAATTGCATCCCAAGTTTTTCCTTCATCAATCTTGGAGGCAACAGCATAATTCGGGCCCAAATGTCCAAACGATCAAACTGAACGTGAAGAGGATGTACATTCAGATCGAATACCTTTAGCAGCACTGCATGTTTGCCCAACATCCATGGTGAGCCTTCGACCACCCTAGCTCTGTCTGCCTTGGTGCCAAATTCAGCCACGAACACATTGTCACCCGCGGGGTGGAACAACAAGCCTTTTGGGTTGCCCCACACCGGTCTCATCGCCAAAAAGATCGTATGGATGTGGAGCGTGTTGGGGTACAAGACCTTCCCCAGCAGGGAACAATCCGGAGCCACCAGGTCGACCTTGTCTTCATCATCGAGGATCACCAAATTTGCCTCTGTCGCCGTGAGGCGCAGCCGCTCCAACATCTCGTCCACATGGCCAGCAGAATAGGAACCACCCTCTAAAGAAGACGCCGCTCCAACCGCCGCCATGACGGACCACCATCGCAACCCTGTGCAGGAACCACGCCCTCAAGGGCAATGCGCCTCACCCCATCTCGGACCTCCGCCATGTGAGAACCGGCAACCCTCGAGCAACCACTACCAAGGGTGGGAAGCGATACAACGAACGCCCCTGGATCACCCCGAACAAAAACGAGAGGAAGAATTACCCGGAACCAGATGAGGCAGGAGGGATCAGCAGGATATGGAAGGAAAGATTGGATCTGCGAATCACAATCACGGACCATCACGAATCGCCGCTCTCAAGGGAGTCGCGAGAGCCTAGGAGAGAGAACATAGTGGTTGTAGCTTTCTGCTCGTGTATTTATCGGCGTAGTAGTTAGTTGCACATAGCTATAACGCACGCACTCGTCCAGGTCAGGCGGTCAGAGTTGACAAGAAAAAAGTGACTGACTCAAATATTATTTTCAGTCGATCGACACCTATCCATCCCCAAAAAATAATTCTAGAAACAATCCATACTACTCCCTCTAGTGGAGTTTATATGTCTCACATGCATTTTGATAAAAAAGTTTAACCATTAATTTGGCAAACAAAATATTAATTACATGTCACCAAAACTATATGAGAAGTTCTCGGTGGTATAATTTTTATAACATGTAACTCATATTTTGTTGATCAAATTCATGGCCGAAGTTTTTCTTAAAGCGCGTGCGGGACTTCTAAACCCAACCAGATGGAGTATAAAGTTTGGCTAGCAAACTCAATTTTATACCCTGTATTGACAAGAAATGATGGCGTTTACAGGTTTATCACAATGCACATTTTGAGGCTCATTTCACAAGCAATAAACATTATGATATGCTTATTTTAGAATCTATGATTAAAAGTTTGTCATAAATGTAGTTTAAAAATTCATCCACGAAAATAAATAAATAAAAGGTAGCCAAAAATGAGATAGATGAACACTAATTAAATTAGTAGAGTTGATTGGGAAAATGAGGTTATAATAATCAATTGTAATGCAAACACGACCTAAGCTAACTCGACACCTTTTATGTGCTTGGTGTAAACGATATATTGTCTAGTGGTGGTCATGAGGTGTTAGCGATTCTGATGGTGTTCGCGAAGAAACGAACTTTAGCTTATGACCATACTTTCTTCGGTTATAATTTCACATCATAAAATCTTTTACCAGTACTCTACAAATTATGATTGGCATCGAACTTCGATGGTTTGTGTGACATATGTCGAAGCTACTTGATGTTGAAAGTCTTCTAAAAATACATTTTGTGGTTTCTGTTGAGTTGAATGGACAATTTGAAATTGTTGGGTACTTAGATGCCTTGAGCAATTAAACCGATTAACTACGAAAGAAGGGGCGATCGATGGGATGAGCCACATGGAGATTGCGCACAGTGCAAGGAGGATAAAATGATCCCCAAGCCAGTGATTGGGTGGTTGATTTTGTCTTACCCACGAAGGCAACCCATAATTCACCTCCCCAATCCGCTCAGATACATATGCCCTCCATCTCTCTTTCTCTTCCACTTCTCTTGCCTTCCCCATGAAGGCTCCTCTCAACAAAGACCATGGGTGGGCGAAGGAGATAAAGCATCAGGCTCGATCTGGTCATGCACACGCCTCTCTAGTGGAGGAGGATGGGTAGAGGTCCTCTTCTTCCTCGTGAGTCAGAGACTAGCATCGGCAGGGCTATGGGCTTCGATTGGACACTTATATGGGAGCTACATGGGAGTAGTACTTTGGAAGTTGGATGCTCTAGTTGACGTGGATGTTTTCCATTCACCATGGTGTGTATGATACCGTGGGTCAACCGAGATGCTGGATCAAGGAAGAAGATGGTGTGGGGATGAGATGGTGGACTAAGGAAGAGGGTGATGCCGGCTGGCGGAGGGGGCAGACCTGGATCCAGGGCGGTTCCTCGTGAGTTTGATCTATTCGACAACAACCGTGGTGGTACCGTTGACATGTGCGAGATCCATTACGGGGTGTCTAGCCTTAGGAACCTTGCGGGGCATTGATGCTCTGCGGCTCTACTTTCGGGTAAACCTGATGTCACGCTCAATATGCGACCCTATCCAAAAGGAACTCGAAGGTCCCACCAAGGATAGACCCGCATATTGAAACGCTTTTGCAAGGTGGATATCATTACATCAACATTACATACTAGATGGGGATACATACATAAGGCATACAATGCCACATGAATACAACATCACAATACAAAAGAGCAACATCCGACTACGGATGAATCACAAACAGAAACTCAAACGACATCCACCCTGCCAACCCAGGCTGCCGACCTGGAACCTATCCCCTGATCGAAGAAGAAGCAGAAGAAGAACTCAACGCAAGCATCGCTCTCGTGTCATGATCATCGCATAACCTGTACCTGCAACTGTTGTTGTAGTAATCTATGAGCCACGAGGACTCAGCAATCCCATTACCATGGGTATCAAGACTAGCAAAGCTTAAAGGGAAAGGAAGGGGTAAAGTGGTGAGGCTGCAGCAGCGTCTAAGCATATATGGTGGCTAACATACGCAACCAAGAGCGAGAAGAGAGCAAGCGGAACGGTCGTGAAGCTAGCAATGATCAAGAAGTGATCCTGAACTCCTACTTACGTCAAACATAACCCATAAACCGTGTTCACTTCCCGGACTCCGCCGAGAAGAGACCATCACGGCTACACACGCGGTTGATGCGTTTTAATTCGGATCTGGTGTCAAGTTATCTACAACCGGACATTAACAAATTCCCATCTGCCTATAACCGCAGGCACGACTTTCGAAAGATTATACCCTGCAGGGGTGTCCCAACTTAGCCCATGACAAGCTCTCGCGATCAACGAAGGAATAGACCTTCTCCCAGGAAGACCCGATCAGACTCAGAATCCTGGTTTACAAGACATTTCGACAATGGTAAAACAAGACCAGCAAGACCGCCCGATGCGCCGACAATCCCGATAGGAGCTGCACATATCTCGTTCTCAGGGCAACACCGGATAAGCGAAGCGTACATGGTCCCGCACGGTGCTCTAGTTTGGACTAACACTTAGACAAGCACTGGCACGGGGGGGCTATAATAAAGATGACCCTCGATAGAGCGACTCCCAAGGGAAAAGTAGGTGGTGGTGAGGCAAATGGTAAAACCAAGGTTGGGCCTTGCTGGAGGAGTTTTATTCAAAGCGAACTGTCGAGGGGGTCCCATAAATCACTCGACCACGTAAGGAACGCAAAATCCGGGAACATAACACCGGTATGACGGAAACTAGGGCGGCAAGAGTGGAACAAAACACCAGGCAAAAGGCCGAGCCTTCCACCCTTTACCAAATGTATAGATGCATTAAAAATATAAGAGATATTGTGATATCCCAACGAAAATCCTGTCCACCATGGAGCAATCTTCAACTTCACCTGCAACTAGCAACGCTATAAGAGGGGCTGAGCAAAGCGGTAACATAGCCAAACAACGGTTTGCATGAGAAAGGTGTCAAAGGTTAGAGGTTCATGGCAATATGGGATGGCTTGATAAACAGCTGATAGGTAGCACAGCATAGCGATAGAACGAAGCAACTAGCATAGCAATGATAGTATTGAGATCTAGGGTAGCGGTCATCTTGCCTGAAATCCCGCAAGGAAGAAGAACGAGTCCATGAAGAAGACGAACGGATGAAGCCGAACCAAGCGTAGACGAACGAATCCTCACGATCGCAACGAAACAGGAACTATCGAAAAGAAGCACACAACATAGGTAAACACACCACACATGAACAAGACATGATGCACAACAAGCATGATGCATGACAAATCTAGATGAGACTACTCATGGCAAGAGATGATGCAAACAAGAGCAACACATCAAGGCAAGTTTAAATGAGGCCGGGAACAACATATAACAATTCCGGTAAGTCCTCATATGCATATTTCGAAATTGGTCCAGATCTGAACAAACCTTATGTTGAAGTTGTTAAATAGCAAGTTAAAATGCACAACGATGATCTACACGAGATTCTAGTCAAGTTACATATAAAGTTCATTAGATTCGGAGCTACGGCCTAGAAGATATGAGCAAAACAAGATAAACATGGCATTGATGCAAAATGCACCCAAACATCAAGCAAACACCTCAAAACAAGGATGAAACATGATAATATGAAACTACATGCAATTCTAAGCAAGTTTCATATAGAGCACACCCAAAACAGAGCAACGGTTCAACACATGCACTCTATCCAAGTTTAAAGGACAAGCTATCCAAAACAGCAACTAGGCATATTGCAAGCATCAAAACAATAAGCTACAACACCTCAACATGAAAACAAAAGGCATGGGCATGATGTACAGGTAAAGCATTACAAAACATGAACACTGAGCTATCTCCATAAATCACTAGAACATGCTCAAACACACATGATAAGATTGCAAGTTATAACAATTCCAGACTTTGCAGAAAATAACATCACGATGCAATGTTTAGAGCTATCAAACAACATGTTACAGGAACTTATCATGACAAACAAAGGCATGGCATGAATCTACTAATTGCATAGATCAAGAGTCCCTTACTAACCATAAGCCAAAAAGGATCAGAAAATATGATGGCGCCCACGTAAACATAGCAAGTTATTATACAGATTCAATCATGGCAGAAACAGAATTATGAAGGCATGTTAATGAGCTTGTACCACTCACTACAGAGCAATACATGGCATGGCAAGGCAACCAACAGTAAGAAAGCATATTTGTGAAGCTAAGCATGGCAATAGCAAGGCCATAGGGTGCATGGAACACTAGCAACAATCATGCTAATAACTGAACTAAATGTAAATAGGCTGACAACAACATTATGAAGCAACTTTGGAGCAAGATTACAACAAGCTACAACAACCTATAAATGCAACCAGGGGCATGTATGGTTAGAGGATGACATGTAGATCAAAACATGTTTATAGAATATCTCCAGATTATGCATAGAATGATTAGTAGCAACATGTTTACATGGCATCATGAAATAACAGATTCAGCCTAGGAAAACAGCAACATCATGTACACTACTTAACAAGCTCGATACACTCACCACAAGTCATTGCATGACAATATAAGCATAGCATCATCAAGAAGACATGTTTGTGAAACAAACCAAGTTAAGAAAAAGTCCATAGCATGCAAGGATCAACTATAGCATCCTTGGCTAAATTGAATATGTAAACAATCTGCCAGGAAACATTTTGAAGCAAAAGTAGAGCATGAAAATGACATGCTAGACTACTCCATAATTGTAAAAAAGGGCATGAATGGATAGACAATAACCACATATTCAAAACATCCTTACTGAAGTATCTAAAAATATGCATGGATCTCTCTGTAGCAACATGTTTACATGGCATGAAAATAACAGCAGGACAGGGACTAAAACCAGAAACATCACGATGCCTAGTTTGCATGCTTGTGATAGTCACCACATTGATCACAAAAATACATGGTAAGCACCTCTGTAAAGAAGACATGACATAGTTCAAAACACCTGAAGACATCAATCTTATAGGATGCACACATCAATCATGGCAAAAATGACAAAAGAGCTCGTTCTGATAACAGACAGCAGAAAATATTATGAAGCACTCTTACAACAAAGATTCAGGCATCAAGATGACCTCAAATGAATATGATGCAATGGAATGAAATTATGTACTCGTCGAGACGAACAATTTGACATATTACACGCACGAAACGAAGCTACGGATGCAGAGATACAGCATGATGAACATGGCATGAAAATATAAGCAGATTCGGGGACTTAGTCGTTTTTCGGGGGAAAAAACAGTGTAAGCGGTTTGAAACTAAAAGGCGCACGAGCGGGGTATAACGGGGCTGCTCACCATGGGCCAAGCCCAGTATAGGATTAGGCGAACTGGGCCGGGGAAGGAGGAGCTAGGCCCTGGCCCACGTGGTCCCGGTCAACGGGGTGCAGGGTCGAGCGGCTCCTCCGCTCGACCCCGACCAGGGCGGCGGCGATGGCTTCCGCGGCGGCGCGGCCGAACGGAGGACGACGGGGGGGGGGGGGGGGGGGGGAACGGCGTCGGACGGGCACCGGGGCGGCGAGCTGCGGATGGCGGCGGGGTGAGGCGCGCCCGGCGGGGCGGCGCAGCTTGATTCCCGCCCTGATCTCGCCGGATCCGGGCGCGGCGGCGGCCATGGCAGCGGCGCACACCGGCGGCGGACACGGCGGCGGGACGGAGCTTCGGGGGAGGCGCGCGCGACGAAGCGGCTCCGGCGAGCGGGAGCAGGCGGCGGGGTCCGGTGGCTGCGCGGGGCGCGGGGCGCGGCGGCGGGCGGCTCGGGCCCGGGCGGGCCGACCGTGGGCTCGCGAGCCCGCGCGGCGGAGGAGAGAGAGAGGGCCGAGGGGGGACAGGTGCGCGGCGCGGTTGGAGGAGAGGGGCGGCGGTGCGACGTGGCAGATCCTGATTGGTCCGGGTGAGGTGGAGGTTGGACGTGTCCGGCGGGGCTGGACATGTCCGGCGCGCGAGGGGAGCGGGGCTAGGGTTTCGTCTGCGAATTCATCCGTGAATTTCGGGGGAGGGGCTAGTTTTATAGGTAGAGGGAGGTAGGAGAGTCCAAATGAGGAGCGGTTTTCGCCCACACGATCGTGATCGAACGAACGAGAGCATGGAGGGGAGATAGATGGGTTTTGGGCCAGTTTGGAAGGGGTGTTGGGCTGCAAAGAGAAGGAGGCTTACGGTTACCCGGTTAACCGTTGGAGTATCAAACGACCTCCAAATGGCACGAAACTTGACAGACGGTCTACCGGTGCTATACCAAGGCCACTTGGCAAGCCTCGGGCCATTCCGAGAAAGTTTAACACCCACTCACAACGAGAGGCGAAAGGGGAACGCCGGAGGGCATAGGAGCGCCGAATTGCAAAACGGACAACAGGGAAAATGCTCGGATGCATGAGACGAACACGTATGTAAAATGAAATGCACATGATGACTTGATAAAATGCAACACGCAAGCAAATGACATGGCAACAACGGCGAATAACTGGCAGACACCTGGCGCATCGAATCCGGGGCGTTACAACACTCCTCCACTAACAAGAGATCTCGTCCTGAGATCTTAGGACCGAGACGGAAGGGAAAAGGGATGAGGTGAAACAAGAACTCAAGAGAAGAGCAAAGAATCGAGAGCACTCAAGAGTACGAGAGGAAGGACGAGAATGACGAGAATTGAAAGCTCACTGAATCAGATAGACTATGAAACCACTCCGATTAGAACGAGATAAGAAACGAATAAGACTAAAAGGATTTAGGCAGCACTCCGGTTGAAAATGGAAGGACAAGAACAAGAACTTCACAAGACGGGATGACACTTGATGAAATGAGCAAGGCAAGACCTCCGGAAGAATTGAAAGAATTGAAAAGAACTTAGAAGGAAGGATTGAACGGATTTGAATATCTGAGAAGAACGAAGAAATGCAAAACTCCACTTCAAAAGAAATACGGAGAATTAATTGCACTTAAAAAATCAAGAAGGAAAGGTACTAGAGCTCCTTTGATAAGAATCTTGATGAACTCTTGAAAGAATGAATTAAATCATGACGAGCCACCGTGAAGAACTCCGGTAAGAAAAGGATGACGAGATAGAATGAAGGACGGACGAATAAGATGAGCGTTGCGATGATTTAGATGGGTGTTCTGATGAAATGGCTGAGGGAATTTGAACTCCGGAAAAGAAAAGATGAAAACACTTGGAACTAGAATTTATTCATTAAGAATAAACTCTGAAGGAAGGGATTAATCACTTGGATCAAATAAGAATAAGATTTATTGTATGCTTATCCTTCAGCAAATTAAATTGATGACAAGCAATGGATTTTGCATATTACTTATTCCTCTTGAAAAAGGATTGAGAAGTGACATATCGAAGTCTTGAGAAAGTCTTCATGAACCACCGGTAGGATTCGAAAGAACGAATGGATTAATATGATAATCAAAGAAAAGAATCTTGGATGAACCACCGTTAGAATTCAAAAATGACTGATGAAAGAGACTTAATCACCGGGAAGAATTAGAAGAACCACTATGCTCGAGGGGATTTAGATGCAAAAGAACAAGGAGATCACGAGCTGATTAAAGAACACTTGAACGAAGCACCTGGATAAATAGAGAACAATAACTAGAACGATGGCCTCCGGTGAAAAGAAACGGGAAAACAACTTCTGACATACTCCGGATGGGTAAGAAAGAATATCTGACAAACTGAAATAAATCGAGAGGATGATATGAAGCTAGAACCACGAATCTTCGAGAGGACGGACAAGATTTAGAGGAGAACTCTTCTTCGGTCTATAAATCTGAGAAAGACGACGAGAAACACAACCAAAATTACCGAGGTACTCCGGTAGAATAAAAAGCGAAGAGGTTGAGCCAACAATGAAAAGAATTTGAAAACGATCTTGGAAAGGCATCTGACTGATGAAATTCATTCTTATGTCAGACTTGAAAAGAATTTAGAATAACTCCGGGGAAATTAGAAGAGTCAGGTAAGATCCTGGAAAAAGACCTGTGGGTTAGGGCCCACTAAGAGATAACACCGTTGGAAAAGGATTATGAACAAATAGATGAAGCACCGGAACAATTGAAATATTTTAATGAGGTGACAACCTCGAATTAATTCGAACACAGACGAATCTTCTGAGATGTGTTGAACACTCCGGAATGATAAACTGGCGAGAGGCGAACAAGCAGGGAAAATACTTGATCGAAGGGAAATAATATAAGATCAACCCGAAAAACTTGAATTGAGTCCAACGGAGAAGAAAAGAGCTGAAGAATGTCCACCGAGACGAGAATTCACCGGTTGAAATAATTGATGAAAGACTGAAGAGGCTCCACACGAATGAAATAGATGGTCGAAAGAGATTCAAGCTCTGGGAAGAAGAGGGTGGGAGGGCGGGAAAAACAAAGGCAACTTGGGAGGGGAAACGACGGATATCTTGAAGAGAAAACATCGGTTGAGAAAAGAAAGCAAAGACTTCGCACGAGTAGGAAGGGTACTCGATTACGGACTCCGGTTCCGAGAAGAAGAAGGGTGGGTGGGTGGGAAAAGAAAACAACTGAGGATTGAACTCAAAGATGAAGAGGCTCGAGTCAACTTGACGAGAAATGCACCGGATAAAAAGAGCTGAGGAACAACGACCGGAAAACTAACTGCGTGAACCTAAAGAAAAAATTTGAAGGGGAAGAGAAGTAATTCAAAACACCTACGTCAAGATTCCTCACCAGAGCGACGAAGGGATTGAGGAGTAAAAAGAATTCCTACTCTCCGATATAACTAGACTCCGAAAACAGTTTTCTTCTAGACTCAACAGCGGCCAAACTACACGATCAATCAAAGGGGCTCCTAGGGTCGGTCGAGGCTCTGATACCAACTTGTCACGCCCAATATGTGACCCTATCCAAAAGGAACTCGAAGGTCCCACCAAGGATAGACCCGCATATTGAAACGCTTTTGCAAGGTGGATATCATTACATCAACATTACATAATAGATGGGGATACATACATAAGGCATACAATGCCACATGAATACAACATCACAATATAAAAGAGCAATGTACGACTACGGATGAATCACAAACAGAAACTCAAACGACATCCACCCTGCTAGCCCAGGCTGCCGACCTGGAACCTATCCCCTGATCAAAGAAGAAGCGGAAGAAGAACTCAACGCAAGCATCGCTCTCGCGTCATGATCATCGCATAACCTGTACCTGCAACTATTGTTGTAGTAATCTGTGAGCCACGAGGACTCAGCAATCCCATTACCATGGGTATCAAGACTAGCAAAGCTTAAAGAGAAAGGAAGGGGTAAAGTGGCGAGGCTGTAGCAGCGTCTAAGCATATATGGTGGCTAACATATGCAACCAAGAGCGAGAAGAGAGCAAGCGGAACGGTCGTGAAGCTAGCAATGATCAAGAAGTGATCCTGAACTCCTACTTACGTCAAACATAACCCAGAAACCGTGTTCACTTCCCGGACTCCGCCGAGAAGAGACCATCACGGCTACACACGCGGTTGATGCATTTTAATTCAGATCTGGTGTCAAGTTATCTTCAACCGGACATTAACAAATTCCCATCTGCCTATAACCGCAGGCACGACTTTCGAAAGATTATACCCTGCAGGGGTGTCCCAACTTAGCCCATGACAAGCTCTCGCGATCAACGAAGGAATAGACCTTCTCCCAGGAAGACCCGATCAGACTCGGAATCCTGGTTTACAAGACATTTCGACAATGGTAAAACAAGACCAGCAAGACCGCCCGATGCACCGACAATCCTGAGAGGAGCTGCACATATCTCGTTCTCAGGGCAACACCGGATAAGCGAAGCGTACAGGAACCGACGAATCCAAGTTGCCAAGGAAATGGTCCCGCACGGTGCTCTAGTTTGGACCAACACTTAGAGAAGCACTGGCCCGGGGGGGGGGGGCTATAATAAAGATGACCCTCGAGAGAGCGACTCCCAAGGGAAAAGTAGGTGGTGGTGAGGCAAATGGTAAAACCAAGGTTGGGCCTTGCTGGAGGAGTTTTATTCAAAGCGAACTGTCGAGGGGGTCCCATAAATCACCCGACCGCGTAAGGAACGCAAAATCCGGGACCATAACACCGGTATGACGGAAACTAGGGCGGCAAGAGTGGAACAAAACACCAGGCAAAAGGCCGAGCCTTCCACCCTTTACCAAATATATAGATGCATTAAAAATATAAGAGATATTGTGATCTCCCAACCAAAATCCTGTCCACCATGGAGCAATCTTCAACTTCACCTGCAACTAGCAACGCTATAAGAGGAGCTGAGCAAATCGGTAACATAACCAAACAACGGTTTGCATGGGAAAGGTGTCAAAGGTTAGAGGTTCATGGCAATATGGGATGGCTTGATAAACAGCTGATAGGTAGCGCAGCATAGCGATAGAACGAAGCAACTAGCATAGTAATGATAGTATTGAGATCCAGGGTAGCGGTCATCTTGCCTAAAATCCCACAAGGAATAAGAACGAGTCCATGAAGAAGACGAACGGATGAAGCCGAACCAAGCGTAGACGAACGAATCCTCACGATCGCAACGAAACAGGAACTATCGAAAAGAAGCACACAACATAGGTAAACACACCACACATGAACAAGACATGATGCACAACAAGCATGATGCATGGCAAATCTAGATGAGACTACTCATGGCAAGAGATGATGCAAACAAGAGCAACACATCAAGGCAAGTTTAAATGAGGCTGGGAACAACATATAACAATTCCGGTAAGTCCTCATATGCATATTTCGAAATTGGTCCAGATCTGAACAAACCTTATGTTGAAGTTGTTAAACAGCAAGTTAAAATGCACAACGATGATCTACGCGAGATTCTAGTCAAGTTACATATAAAGTTCATTAGATTCGGAGCTACGACCTAGAAGATATGAGCAAAACAAGATAAACATGGCATTGATGCAAAATGCACCCAAACATCAAGAAAACACCTCAAAACAAGGATGCAACATGATAATATGAAACTACATGCAGTTCTAAGCAAGTTTCATATAGAGCACACCCAAAACGGAGCAACGGTTCAACACATGCACTCTATCCAAGTTTAAAGGACAAGCTATCCAAAACAGCAACTAGGCATATTGCAAGCATCAAAACAATAAGCTATAGCACCTCAACATGAAAACAAAAGGCATGGGCATGATGTACAGGTAAAGCATTACAAAACATGAATACTGAGCTATCTCCATAAATCACTAGAACATGCTCAAACACACATGATAAGATTGCAAGTTATAACAATTCCAGACTTTGCACAAAATAACATCACGACGCAATATTTAGAGCTATCAAACAACATGTTACAGGAACTTATCATGACAAACAAAGGCATGGCATGAATCTACTAATTGCATAGATCAAGAGTCCCTTACTAACCATAAGCCAAAAAGGATCAGAAAATATGATGGCGCCCACGTAAACATAGCAAGTTATTATACAGATTCAATCATGGCAGAAACAAAATTATGAAGGCATGTTAATGAGCTTGTACCACTCACTACAGAGAATTACATGGCATGGCAAGGCAACCAACAGTAAGAAGGCATATTTGTGAAGCTAAGCATGGCAATAGCAAGGCCATAGGGTGCATGGAACACTAGCAACAATCATGTTAATAACTGAACTAAATGTAAACAGGCTGACAACAACATTATGAAGCAACTTTGGAGCAAGATTACAACAAGCTACAGCAACCTATAAATGCAACCAGGGGCATGTATGGTTATAGGATGACATGTATATCAAAACATGTTTATAGAACATCTCCAGATTATGCATAGAATGATTAGTAGCAACATGTTTACATGGCATCACAAAATAACAGATTCAACCTAGCAAAACAGCAACATCATGTACACTACTTAACAAGCTCGATACACTCACCACAAGTCATTGCATGACAAGATAAGCATATCATCATCAAGAAGACATGTTTGTGAAACAAACCAAGTCAAGAACAAGTCCATATCATGCAAGGATCAACTATAGAATCCTTGGCTAAATTGAGTAACATGTAAACAATCTACCAGGAAACATTTTGAAGCAAAAGTAGAGCACGAAAATGCATGCTAGACTACTCCATAATTGCAACAAAGGGCATGAATGGATAGACAATAACCACATGTTCAAAACATCCTTACTGAAGTATCTCAAAATATGCATGGATCTCTCTATAGCAACATGTTTACATGGCATGAAAATAACAGCAGAACAGGGACTAAAATCAGAAACATCACGATGCCTAGTTTGCATGCTTGTGCTAGTCACCACATTGATCACAAAAATACATGGTAAGCACCTCTGTAAAGAAGACATGGCATAGTTCAAAACACCTGAAGACATCAATCTCATAGGATGCACACATCAATCATGCAAAAAATGACAAAAGAGTTCGTTCTGATAACAGGCAGCAGAAAACATTATGAAGCACTCTTACAACAAAGATTCAGGCATCAAGATGACCTCAAATGAATATGATGCAATGGAATGAAACTATGTACTCGTCGAAGCGAACAATTTGACATATTACACGCACGAAACGGAGCTACGGATGCATAGATACAGCATGATGAACGTGGCATGAAAATATAAGCAGATTCGGGACTTGGTCGTTTTTCGGAAAAAAAACAGAGTAAGCGGTGTGAAACTAAAAGGCGCACGAGCGGGGTATAACGGGGCTGCTCACCATGGGCGAAGCCCAGTATAGGAGGAGGCGAACTGGGCCGGGGAAGGAGGAGCTGGGCCGCAGCCCACGTGGGCGCGGTCAACGGGGCGCAGGGTCGAGCGGCTCCTCCGCTCGACCCCGACCAGGGCGGCGGCGATGGCTTCCGCGGCGGCGCGGCCGAACGGAGGACGACGGGGGGGGGGGGGGGGGGGGGGGGGGGGAGGGCCGGGAACGGCGCCGGACGGGCACCGGGGCGGCGAGCTGCGGATGGCGGCAGGGCGGCGCAGCTTGATTCCCGCCCGGATCTCGCCGGATCCGGGCCCGGCGGCGGCTGGGAGCTCCGGGACGGCGGCCATGGCAGCGGCGCACATCGGCGGCAAACACGGCAGCGGGGCGGAGCTTCGGGGGAGGTGCGCGCGACGAAGCGGCTCCGGCGAGCGGGAGCAGGCGGCGGGGTCCGGCGGCTGTGCGGGGCGCGGGCCACGGCGGCGGGTGGCTCGGGCCCGGGCGGGCCGACCGTGGGCTCGCGAGCCCGCGCGGCGGAGGAGAGAGAGAGAGGCCGAGGGGGTGGGGACAGGTGGCGCAGCGAGAGGGGCGGCGGGGCGACGTGGCAGATCCTGATTGGTCCGGGTGAGGTGGAGGTTGGACGTGTCCGGCGGGGCTGGACATGTCCGGCGCGCGAGGGGAGCGGGGCTAGGGTTTCGTGTGCGAATTCATCCGTGAATTTAGGGGGAGGGGCTAGTTTTATAGGTAGAGGGAGGTAGGAGAGTCCAAATGAGGAGCGGTTTTCGCCCACAGGATCGTGATCAAACGACCGAGAGCATGGAGGGGAGTTAGATGGGTTTTGGGCCAGTTTGGAAGGGGTGTTGGGCTGCAAAGAGAAGGAGGCTTACGGTTACCCGGTTAACCGTTGGAGTATCAAACGACCTCCAAATGGCACGGAACTTGACAGGCGGTCTACCGGTGCTATACCAAGGCCACTTGGCAAGCCTCGGGCCATTCCGAGAAAGTTTAACACCCACTCACAACGAGAGGCGAAAGAGGAACGCCGGAGGGCATAGGAGCGCCAGATTGCAAAACGGACAACGGGGAAAATGCTCGGATGTATGAGACGAACACGTATGCAAAATGAAATGCACCTGATGACATGATAAAATGCAACACGCAAGCAAATGACATGGCAACGACGGCGAATAACTGGCAGACACCTGGCGCTTCGAATCCGGGGCGTTACACCTGAAGAACACATTCTGTGTGAAATGGTTGTTGCAATGATCTTACCAATTGTAGTGGCAATGCAATACATATGGGTGTTTAGTTTCGACATGTCCCTAACTCCGACAAAAAACACAGTAAAACACTACTATTTCAGATGTACGATGTCGGTCGGTCAGGCTAAATCAGCAAGGAAGAGATGGTATCAATGCTTCGGAGTAAGCATGAGAGACACTACTACATGTAACAAGATGCTAGTTGGTAGGTTCAAGAGGGTTTTGGTTAACAAACTATATGACTTGATGTAGGTTGTGACTAATGGACACTATATTTCATGAAAAAATAATGTTCTTTATAACTTGATATAGATACATTGAGGAAGATACATTGAGTAGTTTGTTTGACTTCATTTTTGTTTGTTATTGGCCTTGGTGAGGAGATCTAAGAGGTGGTGATGTAGCTGACGCCGGGAGGTGATATCTCACGGGCAAGGCTAGTTGTTGATGTGAAGAACATGCAATGAGATGATATATCCCTCGAACCAAAAGGCGAGTTAGCATATATTCCAGCAAACATACTTACTCATCAGTTTTCATCCTATATTAGTAAGTTCAAGGGACAATTCCACCCCCCTTAATTTGCGCCCACTCTCATCAGTGATGGAATGTTGCAGTGCTTTATGTAGTTTTTGCTATCTTAGCTCTTATGGTAACATCATCAGTTAGTAGTAGTGTTAGGAACAATTAGAATATTCTATGGTCGTCTAATAGATATTCAAGGGACTTCCTAATTTGGACAATGAAATGTGTTTACAAATGACATCCACGCAGGTCGTAGTAGGGTCTTAATGGTGATGCTAGTACTAATTTTGGGCGGACAATCAAATGTGTTCACAAATGACATCCATGGATGTCATGACTATACATTAGTAAGTATTAATGGAGAATGGACACAGGGGTCATAGGTTCACTAGTGGCATCTCTCTTGAAAGCATGTAATGGCATGCTAAACAATTTATTGTTGGGCAATTAACATAAACATAACATTCATAAGTATGATCATTCATGGCATAATCTTGTATAGGCATTATATCAATGATAAATAGAACTTAATCTGGCTACTTCTACTACTATTACTCCACCATGAAACTGCTATCCAGCATGCATCTCAAGCTATTGAGTTTAATGAAAAATAGAGCAGCACAATGAGCAAGTTGATATAATATAAGCAGAAAGAAATCTAGCAATAATATTAAACCCCGTCGTTTTATCCTTAGTGGCAACAATATGAATTCATGTCTTCTCCCCATTCGTTCAATGGGATATAGAAATCACCGCAGAGTTGAACCTAGTGGCGAATTCACTAGGCAGGCTTTGATAGGCTCAAGCTTACCCTAGGCTTCATTCTCTCTTTTAGGCCTAGCCCAGATAAACTAGCCCAACAACTAGCCCATTAAGCAATCACGGTGACTGCAACCACCAGCACGCTCATGCACGCACGAGCATGTAGCCACAACACGCGCATGAACAGCGGCCACCCAGTAAACCTAGCCGCCGACGCTGCCTCCCCATCGGACGCCTCCTCCCCGCTAGACGCCAGATGCTGCATCCCCTTTCGGCGCCACCTCCTCGTCGGATGCCATCATTAATCGAACCTGCACCGAGGGACTAAGGGAGCAGGGATGCCGTCTGCCGGGGAGCTCATCACCTAGGGCCCTATGCAACTCGTCGACACTTTTGTCGTCTATCGCTCGTCTCAGCCTTGAGGTCCAACTAGTCTAGAGGTCCGATCGAAGGCGCAAGGTGTTTTGCTTTTGTTCTATCTCTAAATCTGTCTAATTTCTTAGTACAATGTAGTGCTTTAACTAGTTGCAGTTGCTAGTTTAGTTAATTTATAGTCAGTAGCTAGTTTTGTTCTAGTCAGTACTGGTTCTAGTTATAATTAATTCATGAACTAATTTCTATCATTGTTTCATTTGTTTGTAGAAATGAAGATAAAGAAGACTTTGCACAGTTAGTTTGCAAAGCTGTTCAAATACACATCCTATTGTTCCCGAATCCATTGTTGCCCCAATTAATGTTATTGTTCAACATACCCTCATTATGAAAATAACCCCCCATGATCCAACAAAGGAGAGCACTAATCCCTCAGTTGATGAGAGCACCAATCCCATTTCAAAAAATCTAGAAAAGTTGTAGTAAACATACATGTTTCCAGTAATAATCCAGGAAAGTTTGAGCCTATTTGGACTAATGGATTTGATGATAATGGGTATCTTGCTAAACAAATTCAAAATTTTTGTCAGGACCCCAATCCTAAGTCACACCGATCTAGCATGTAACACCTCGTATCACTTTGCAGCCTCACGCATGGTATCCCCATGGGTGTCACCTTACCAGGTGAGTGAATCCTAGATTAAGGGGTCCTCGGACAGTCGGACTATATGCTTTGGCCGAACTGTTGGACTATGAAGATACAAGATAGAAGACTTCGTCCCGTGTCCGGATGGGACTCTCCTTTGCGTGGAAGGCAAGCTTGGCGATTCGAATATGTAGATTTCCTTCTCTGTAACCGACTCTGTGTAACCCTAGCCCCCTCCGGTGTCTATATAAACTGGAGGGTTTAGTCCGTAGGACAAGGACGATCATAATCATAGGCTAGCTTCTAGGGTTAGCCTCCTCGATCTCGTGGTAGATCAACTCTTGTAATACTCATATCATCAAGATCAATCAAGCAGGAAGTAGGGTATTACCTCCATAGAGAGGGCCCAAACCTGGGTAATCATCATGTCCCCCGCCTCTTGTTACCATTAGCCTTAGACGCACAGTTCGGGACCCCCTACCCGAGATCCGCCGGTTTTGACACCGACATTGGTGCTTTCATTGAGAGTTCCACTGTGTCGTCATCGTAAGGCTTGATGGCTCCCTCAATCATCTATAACGATGAAGTCCAGGGTGAGACTTTTCTCCCCAGGAAGATCTTCGTATTCGGTGGCTTCGCACTGCGGGCCAACTCGCTTGGCCATCTAGAGCAGATCGATAGCTACGCCCCTGGCCATCAGGTCAGGTTTGGAAGTTTGAATTACATCGCAGACATCCGCGGAGACTTGATATTTGACGCATTCAAACCCACGACAGCCGGTCCCTGCAGCCACGATGAACATGACTTAAATCTGTCATCGGACTATGCTCAGGAGACATCGCATGTGACTGTCCCGACCCTAGATCCGGAACAGATTGCATCGTCCGCAGACGGGGGGCTGGACCCCATCACAAAAGCCGCATACTCTACGGCGCTTGAGCCGAACACAGATTCAACCTCTAGCGAGGCCTGTGCCATTGGATCCTCAGACTTGTCTCCGGATATAGGTTCCAAATCGCGTGTGTCCGCGCCCGTCAAATCTGATTGGGCGCCGATCTTGGAGTTTACCTCCGCGGACATCTTCCAACACTCACCCTTTGGCGATGTGTTAAATTCATTAAGATCTCTCTCCTTGTCAGGAGATTGTTGGCTGGCCTATGTCTGGCTTGAGTGGGAAACGGACGACAAAGAATTTCGCTGCCTACCCACCACCCACTTCATAGCCACTGTCGATGGCTTGACTGACATGCTTGACTTCGACTCCGAAGACATCGATGGTATGGACGATGATGCGGGAGAAGAAGAGTAACCACCGCCCATAGGACGCTGGACAGGGGATGAGCATGACTTAGATCTGTCATCTTGTCGTACTCAGAAGACAGCACCTGTAACTATCCTGGCCCTAGATCCAGAGCAGAACACGTCATCTGAGGACGGAGGGCTAGACCCCACTGCGGAAGCTACATACTCAATGGCGCTTGAGCCGAACACAGATCCAACCTCTGACGAGGCCTGTGTCATCGGACCCTCGGACTCCTCTCCGGATATAGAATCTGATTGGGCGTCGACCTTAGAGTTTACCTCCATGGACATCTTCCAGCATTCGCCCTTGGGTGATTTGTTAAACTCTCTTAAATCTCTCTCCTTGTCAGGAGACTCTTGGCCGAACTATGTTCGTCTTGAGTGGGAAGCGGACGATGAAGAACTTTGTCACCCACCCACCACCCACTTGATAGCCACTGTCGATGACTTAACCGACACGCTCGATTACGACTCCGAAGACATCGACAGTATGGACGACGATGCAGGCGACGAACAGGAACCACCGCCCACAGGGCGCTGGACAGCCACCTCCTCATACGACATATATATGGTGGATACACCTAAAGACAACAATGGCGAGGACAAAAAGGACCCAGTTGAGGATAAGCCTCTTGAGAAGCAGCCGAAGCGCCGACGTCAGCGGCGCCGCTCTAAACCATGCCATTGTAAAAATAGCAAGACCGGCACAGGAGATAATACCCCGGACAATGCTGAAAACAATGAAGACCTCGCAGACCCAGCCATGAAGCAGGACGAGCAGGGAGACGACAAACACAGTCCGGGGCCGCTATTCGATCACAGCGATGTCGAAGACACCACTTATCAACCTGTCTCCGAAGAAGAGGACAATTTGGATGATGACACATTTATCATCCCTGATACACAAGTGGAATGAGAACGCCTCCAGCAGAGACTTATCGCCACTGCTAGGAGCTTGAATAAGCAGAAGCAACGGCTTAAAGCCGCACAGGATATGCTCGATGACAAATGGAACAAAGTGCTCGACACTAAGGAAAAATATGGTGGCAATCACCAAACAAAGAGCTATCCCAAACGTAAACTACTGCCCGAATTCGACGATGAGGCTATAGCGCCCATACCGCCGAATAACCGTACGGACGACCAACAGGACCGACCACCTAGTGGTCGAGACAGAGCAACTAATAACGCCGCACACAAATCCGCACCCCCGCTCCATAAAGAAAGGGAGGTAGCGACCCAGAACCAGCAACACGATTTACGTGAAGACTTGGATAAAAGGGCTGGCATAACAAGGTCCATTTATGGATCTCGAGGATATGCCCCAACGCAGGATCGTGACCACCAAAACAAATATGTCGGTCGCTCTCCAGCTCGGAACCAACACCGAACACTACAACCGTCGGACTCACTCCATGGCATAACCAAATACAGGGGCGCTGCTCACCCACTGTGCTTCACCGATGAGATTTCGGATCATGAATTTCCAGCAGGGTTTAAACCCATAAACATCGAGGCATACGACGGAACGATAGACCCTGCAGTCTGGATAGAGGACTTTATTCCTCATATCCATATGGCACGCGGAGATGATATCCACGCCATCAAATACTTACCCCTCAAGCTCAAGGGACCAGCTCGGCACTGGCTGAAAAGCCTCCCCGACAATTCTATCGGAAGCTGGGAGGAGCTCGAGGACGCTTTCAGGGCAAATTTTCAAGGGAGTTATGTCCGACCTCCGGATGCAGACGATCTCAGTCATATAACCCAACAACCTGGAGAGTCCGCCTGTAAGCTTTGGAACAGATTTCTGACCAAGAAAAACCAAATCGTCGACTGTCCGGATGCCGAAGCTTTAGCAGCTTTGAAACACAGTATCCGAGATGAATGTCTTGCCAGACACCTCGAGCAAGAAAAGCCCAGGACAATGGCAGCTCTAACCACCCTCATGACCCACTTTTGTGAAGGTGAGGATAGCTGATTGGCCCGTAGCAGCACCAGCAACCCAGGCACATTCGAAATCAGGGATGGCAACGGAAAACCACGACGCAATAAAAACAAACGTCGAAACAATGAAGACATCCCAGAAAATATAGCGGTAAACGCCGGATTCAGGGGCTCCAAACCTGGTCAATGGAAAAAGACATTTAAAGGCAGCCGAGAAGGTCCATCCAGCTTAGACAAAATTCTCGACAGGCCCTGCCAGATTCATGGTGCCCCCGATAAGCCAGCTAACCACACCAACAGAGAATATTGGGTCTTTAGACAGGCCGGCAAGCTCAACACCGAACACAAGGGGAAGGGTCGCTAAGTGAAGACGAGGACGAATCCCGCCAGCCAAAAACAGGTGGACAGAAAAAATTTCCACCGGAGGTTAAAACAGTGAACATGATTTACGTCACTCATATCCCAAAAAGGGAGCGCAAACACGCACTCCGAGACGTATACACTATAGAGCCCGTCACTTTCGATCGCAGGGATCATCTAGTATCCGTCACAGGGGCTCGGCCTCCTTAGTGCTCGACCTGATAATCGACGGATACCACCTAACCGAGTCCTCATGGACGGCGGCAGCAATCTCAATCTGATATATCAGGACACTATCTGCAAGATGGGGATAGACCCGTCAAGAATTAAGCAAAGCAGCACTACCTTTAAAGGAGTGATACCAGGCGCAGAGGCCCGCAACATTGGCTCCCTGACGTTGGAAGTTGTATTCGGATCTCCCAATAACTTTCGAAGCGAATAACTAATCTTTGATATTGCTCCGTTCCAAAGCGGTTACCATGCACTACTTGGAAGAATGGCATTCACCCACTTCAATTCAGTCCCGCATTGCGCTTAACTTAAACTTAAGATGCCCAGTCCACGTGGCGTCATCACAATCAGCGGAAACACAGAGTGTTCCCTTCGTACGGAAGAATACGTCGCGGCTCTAGCAGCCGAAATCATGGAGTGACCTCTGCAAAACGAGCAACTCTTCGGTTTTCGAAACTGCAGACACAGTTAGACGTGTTTGGCGCACACCTAGGTGTAGCACCTCAGATAAACCTGAGCTTGATTAGCGACTATACTCCCACAAAAACAAGAAGACTGTACATGTCTCCTTGTATATGTAAAATAGGGCTTCAAAACTCCTTGTGTGGCGTGTGGGGCCGCACGCATATAAAAGGTCCATAGTTCGGCTTGACCCTATTTGGAGTCAAAAAATTATATCTTCATGGTTCTTTAAAACAAACCAATTCTACTCACGATCACATCAGATCCTATCACCTGGTTCTTTCTTTGTTTCAGGTGGCCACCACTCTTTACCCCTCAAGGACACAGGCGCAACAGAGATAAAGGCGCAGACGTGCAGCAGGGCCCTGATGACCCACAAGTATAGGGGATCTATCGTAGTCCTTTCGATAAGTAAGAGTGTCGAACCCAACAAGGAGCAGAAGGAAATGACAAGTGGTTTTCGATAAGTAAGATAGTTTTGTGATAAGATAATTTGTAACGGGTAACAAGCAATGAAAGTAAATATGGTGCAGCAAGGTGGCCCAATCCTTTTTGTAGCAAAGGACAAGCCTGGACAATTTCTTATAATGAGAAAAGCGCTCCCGAGGACACATGGGAATTATCGTCAAGCTAGTTTCATCACGCTCATATGATTCGCGTTCGGTACTTTGATAATTTGATATGTGGGTGGACCGGTGCTTGGGTATTGCCCTTACTTGGACAAGCATCCCACTTATGATTAACCCCTATTGCAAGCATCGTCAACTACAAAAGAAGTATTAAGGTAAACCTAACCATAGCATGAAACATATGGATCCAAATCAGCCCCTTACGAAGCAACACATAAACTAGGGTTTAAGCTTCTGTCGCTCTAGCAACCCATCATCTACTTATTACTTCCCAATGCCTTCCTCTAGGCCCAAATAATGGTGAAGTGTCATGTAGTCGACGTTCACATAACACCACTAGAGGAGAGACAACATACATCTCATCAAAATATCGAACGAATACCAAATTCACATGACTACTAATAGCAAGACTTCACCCATGTCCTCAGGAACAAACGGAACTACTCACAAAGCATATTCATGTTCATAATCAGAGGTGTATTAATATGCATAAAGGATCTGAACATATGATCTTCCACCAAGTAAACCAATTAGCATCAACTACAAGGAGTAATCAACACTACTAGCAACCCAGAGGTACCAATTTGTGGTTTTGATACAAGAGACGACCTAGGTTTTGGAGAGGAGATGGTGCTGGTGAAGATGTTGATGGAGATTGACCCCCTCCCGATGAGAGGATCGTTGGTGATGATTTCCCCCTCCTGGAGGGAAGTTTCCCCGACAGAACAGCTCTGCCGGAGCCCTAGATTGGTTTCGCCAAGGTTCTGCCTCGTGGCGGCGGAGTTTCGTCCCGTGAGCTTCCTTATGATTTTTTTAGGACGAAAGACCTCATATAGCAGAAGATGGGCACCAGAGGGCCGCCAGGGGGCCCAGGAGACAGGGGCGTGCCCAGTAGGGGGGGCGCCCCCACCCTCCCGGCCAGGGTGTGGGCCCCCTCATGTACTTACTTTGCTCATAAATTCTTATTAAATCAAAAAATGACTTTCGTGGAGTTGCGGGACTTTTGGAGCTATGCAGAATAGGTTTCCAATATTTTCTCCTTTTCCATCCAGAATCTCAACTGCCGGCATTCCCCCTCTTCATGGTAAACCTTGTAAAATAAGAGAGAATAGCCATAAGTATTGTGACATAACGTGTAATAACAACCCATAATGCAATAAATATTGATATAAAAGCATGATGCAAAATGGTCATATCAGGACCCGCTCTAAGGTTTCTTTTTAGATTAAGCCCCTGCGTAAACCTTTTTACTATATTTTGTTGTTTTCATATCCTCCTGGCTCTTAAAATGACCCACAAGGATGTCGGCGTTATCGATGAGCTTATGACTCGGCGTATTTCTGATTACAAAAGCAGCAGTCGGTGTGTTTTGGAGATCTATGTTCTCACCACATGTGCTCTTTCGTCACGCCGAATAGACCTGTAACTTCAAAACCAGGGTTTTATTACCAGGGGCTATCATTCAGCCCGGTATATATTGTAAAGACCAAATACCTTCGGGAGTGTTCGGCGTCGCGAGTTTGGCCCTATATGCTTCAGCTCTGAATCATGTCTTTGGTCAAATGTTGGGTTTGCCCGGCTCCCACGTTTCGCTACCTTATGTTCCGCACCATCGGCTAAGGAAGCACGAGGAGAACTACTGCAATGGTGCCGTGGTTCATCCGGACGAGCGCTTGAGTAGATAAAGCCGAAAACTGACTGTCATGATACAGCGAGAGATTGGTCAACCACTCGATGACTCAACGGAATCCTCGAGATTCCTCCGCATTAACGAAGACCAGTTTTCCGGTCACGTATGTAAACGCACCATTTTCGGATAAAACGCGGACATACTAGGAGCTATGTAATAGCCCCACTGTCGGTGTCAAAACCGGCGGATCTCGGGTAGGGGGTCTCGAACTGTGCGTCTAGGCGGATGGTAACAGGAGACAAGGGACACGATGTTTTACCCAGGTTCGGGCCCTCTTGATGGAGGTAAAACCCTACGTCCTTCTTGATTGATATTGATGATGTGGGTATTACAAGAGTAGATCTACCAAGAGATCAAGGAGGCTAAACCCTAGAAGCTAGCCTATGGTATGATTGTTGTTTGTCCTACGGACTAAAGCCATCCGGTTTATATAGACACCGGAGAGGGCTAGGGTTACACAGAGTCGGTTACAATGGTAGGAGATCTACATATCCATATCGCCAAGCTTGCCTTCCACGCCAAGGAAAGTCCCATCCGGACACGGGACGAAGTCTTCAATCTTGTATCTTCATAGTCTTGGAGTCCGGCCGATGATGATAGTTCGGCTATCCGGAAACCCCCTAGTCCAGGACTCCCTCAGTAGCCCCTGAACCAGGCTTCAATGACGACGAGTCCGGAGCGCATATTGTCTTCGGCATTGCAAGGCGGGTTCCTCCTCCGAATAATTTATAGAAGATTGTGAACACCAGGATAGTGTCCGGCTCTGCAAAATAAATTCCACGTACCACCGTAGAGAGAATAATATTCACACAAGTTCAATCTGCTGACGTATTTGATGGCGTGACGTCACACCACTACCAAGCCTTTACTCGAATTGTTTTTATTGTACCACCTCAGCGCGTTTAGCGAAGCGGTTTCCTTGGCACGTCTTGTCGAAGCAGAGATCGTGTTCCCCTTATTCCGGGATTCCCATCAATACGGACGTGGGTAACCCAACCGCGCCATTGATTGCGGCGCTTGGGAGATAAGCGAGTTTTATCAGGCCGGTGGGGACACATGTTTTTGTCCGCCCATATAAGGGGATAAAGATCCAACCCTTTTACCTGCGCCTTCTTCCTCCTTGGCTTATCCGTCTCCGCGAACTCGAGCTGCAGCACCCAAGTCCGCACATCTCACCTCAACCTTCTCCAACTATGTCCGGAGCGGGAGGCAAGTGGATGGCCTCCTCCGTCACGGAGGGGCACATCCAGAAGCTGCGCAGCGCCGAATATTTGTCCAGCAACATCGCGCACCGGCTCCCCAACGAGGGAAGGCTCATCCCCACCCCTAGGCCCCATGAGAGGGTAGTATTTCTTCCCCATTTCCTCCGCGGACTAGGCTTCCCACTCCATCCCTTTGTCCGGGGGCTCATGTTCTACTATGGCCTGGATTTCCATGATCTGGCCCCGAATTTCATCCTCAACATCTCGGCGTTCATCGTCGTGTGTGAGGCCTTCCTCTGCATCCAGCCCCACTTCGGCTTGTGGCTCAAGACCTTCAGTATCAAGCCGAAGGTTGTGAAGGGCAGTCAAGCGGAGTGCGGAGGCGCCATGGTGGGCAGGATGTCCAACGTTACTTGGCTTGAGGGCACTTTCGTGGAAACCATTAAGGGGTGGCAGTCGGGGTGGTTCTACATCACCGAGCCGCGTGACCCTGAATGGGCAGCGGCCCCCGAATTCAGATCTGGCATCCCCACACGGCTCACCTCCTGGAAAGAGAGCGGCCGGACATGGGGTGATTCGGAGGAGCTGACCGGACTCCAAGCCTGCATCCAAAAGCTAGTGGACAAGAAGCTCAAGCTTGTCAACGTAGTCCAGGTCATGCTCATCCGCCGGATTCTTCCGTGCCAACGACGGGGCTTCAATATGTGGGAGTTCGATCCGGCGCAGCACCAGACTTTGAGCGGGCTCTTCGACACTACATACGAAGATGTCTGGAGGGTGCTGTTTAAGGGTGCCGAGGCCCCCGCATCCGCTACCGAAGATCGCGGATTCAGCTCGCAGCGTCCAACTGACGAGGTAAGCGATTTTGCCCTTTACGAGACGCTTGTTTTCCATAGTTTGACTCTATGCGGGATCTAAACTCCCTCTCCTTTGACAGGACTGGCTGAAGAAGGCTGAACAGACTATCTGTCCAGCCCCATTGCCAGAGGACCCAGCGGACGCCCGCTTAACGGGGCTGCTGGCTCCGGCACCCCATGTGGTGCCGGAGAAGAAGTCCAAGAAGAAGGCCACGGGCACTCGGAAGAGTTCCCGTTTTCAGGTGTTATCGAACGATGACTCCGAGGCAGACTCCTCCCACAAAGGCGAGGAGGAGAAGAAGAAGGCCTCTCTCCCAGCGGGGGGAGGGAAGAAAAGGAAGGCTTCCCCAACGAGGGAGGCCGAAGGATCCAAGAAGGGAAAGACTATTCCCCCGGACTGATCTGCCAACGCCAGTGATGACGACAAGGATTGGCCTCCAAGGGCCAAGCCCCTGGCGAGATCGTAAGTATCCGGACTCCCGAATAACTTCATGGTTTTTCTTTTCACCACATAGTGTCTTTCTAATGCCGCATACAACCCTGCAGTCCGCCCAAGGATGATTTTCCCGCTTCGTCGAGCGGGTCCTTGGGTGCGTCGGATATGGATTCCCTGCCGACCGCCTCCACCCCTCGTGATGCGGACGATGCCGAGGTGGGATCCCGGGAAGGGACCCGCCAGGAGGATGAGGCACCGGAGGTGCCGCAGGGCAACCTCCCGGACTTTGCGCCGGACTCGCACCGGAACCCATAGTGGCTCCGGAGTCCGGCGGGCGGCCCCTTCGTAAGAAGGGCAAGACCGTGACGCCGACGGCCTCCGTCCAATCGGAGGCGCCGGATAGCTTGCTGGAGGCGCTCAACGGCGCCTCCATTGAAGAGGAACACCGCACCTTCATGAGTGCGGTGATTCAGAAGGTTCAGCTCGCCAAGAGCGGGCTGACCAAAGCCTGCAGCAGCCTTCTAACAGGCTTTGAGGTAAGAATTTCAATATATGTAAAATAGTACCACATAGACAGTAGCCCCTGATACTCGGTTCAGTGTTCGGAAAGAAAAGCCGGACAGAGGATCTAAAAAGATATACGCAGGAGTCATAAAAAATATGTCAATATGGGATTGCAGGCCGTGCTGCTGACCTCTGCCGCACTAACTGCAAAGGTCAATACTTTGAAGCAAAGCCTCGAGCGGTCCGAGAACAAGCTCGGCCGTGCCAAGAAGCAGCTCGAGGACAATGAAGGTGAGTAACACCTTATTAAAATTGTACCTTACAGAAAAGGATTTTGGTTGCAAGAAGAATGACAAGGATAACATGGGTATTGCAGGGGCCACAAGCAAGGTGGCGACCCTGAAGGAGGCGGTGTCTGCGGCCGAACGTAATGCGGCCGCAGAACGCACCGAGCGAGAGAGGCAGAACGCACCGAGCGAGAGAGGCAGGAGGCTCTCGTGGAAAAACACGAGAGTTTGGAGCGTGACTCGAAGACTCGAGAGTCTGAGTTTGCAACGACTCTTGAGAGTGCCAAAGCCGCTAAGGCAGAAGCGTATAAGGCCCTCCAGGAAGTCGAGGCGTTGAAGAAAATAGCGGCGGGTAAGGCATTTTTCATGCAAAGTAAGCATGTGAGTGTGAATTACCTATCACTTACCCGAATTCGGAGCTCTCCAGGAGTGTTCGCTAATCTGCCCTGCAGCGTGTCCGATGTTGCCGCTTTCTACAGGGCCGAGGAGGGGAGCTCGACGGAGAAGGTCTTCTGGTCTCAGTATGCTGAGGCCGGACATCCGGTGCCCCTTAGCGACTAGCTGAAGTAGCTGGTCGAGCTCCACAAGGTGGCCGAACAGGCCATGAAGGGCCTCATAGTTCGGCTATGGCCTAAGGAGGCCATGCCTGGGAGCTACTTCGGCCTGGTGCGGCGGCTGGTGGATGCGTGTCCATGGGTTGAAGTCATCAAGCACTCCGCCTGTATTGAAGGTGCCCGTCGGGCCCTTGCCCGCGCAAAGGTGCACTGGGGCAAGATGGATGCTCAGAAGCTTGTGACGGACACGCCACCGCAGGGCAAGGAGCATCGCACGCCCGAGATGTATTATAAGAGTGTCCTGAAGGGTGCCCACATTATTGCGGGTGAGTGCTCCAAAGATGTAATATTTGAGTAGACTCGCATTTTGTTATCCTGTGCGCTGAAAACTTAGTTCATATGCGCTAAGCAACGCTTGTTAATTTAAAATATTACCTTCTGTGCGGCTTTTTATAAAATCTGAGAGATGGCAAGTCATCGGCTTTAGCCCCCATGCCACGAGTGCTGGGGTGTTCGGGATAAATTTGAGCACTCTTGTTCCCATTTTTGGGTCCATCTAGTGAGGCGCTCAACAGAAGGAACCAGGCAACCGGACTTATAATGCTTGAACACTCTCACTTAGCCATAGAATTCTATAATTTTAAATTTCGGCAAAGCCCCTAGTATTCGGAAGGCCGAATTTGGGGCGCTATCCACGCCTGGGCCGGACAAAGCCGGCTCCTCGCTCTAAGCGGCATAAGTATTTAGGGACTCGCAAAAAACCTCTCGAATAGCGACCAGCTCTCGCCTTATCATGACGGTCAGTTTTAGCTTTCTCCACTGAGGCACTCGCCCAGCTCAACTGGGGCGCAATCGTAGTGGTTCTCCCAGTGCTACCTTAGCCGATACAACAGAACGTAAGGTACCAAAACATGGGAGCCGGGCAAACCCAACTATTGACCCAAGACATGATTCGGAGCCGATGCATATAATGCTATAAGTTCGGGGTGCCACACTTGTGAAAGTGTTCGAACTTATCACACCATGATGCGGGAAACATAAGCCCCTGGTGTATTTAGCCGTACCAAAATGTACGGATGCAACATGTCATAAATGAACATATGTATAAGAAAGAAATGCAATTGGAAGCAAAAAGGTGCTGCATTACTTATTCAAGAAAAATTGCTGTGAATGCAGAACGATACAAATGGTGCGATAAGCAAGTGATGGGACTATTAAACATGTCCCCCTCCAGGGGTAGGCTGCGGAATGGTGTATAAAACAGATTTAATGCTCGTAATGGAGACCACCTGGATATTCGTTGTAGCCTTTCTCCTTCCCTGGCTGTTGCATCGTGAGTTCGGCAGGTCTGCTGCCGGACAGGGCCTCTGACAAACGGAGTCCTGTGGGTAAAAAAAAAAGGAAAAAAAAAAGAACAACACACTTGAGAACCCCTGGTGTGGTTGAGCCGCATTCTGGGCCTATCGTGGTCGTGCCCCTCTCCCCATGCCCATGGTATCTCCAAAGCGTAATGGTGTACGCGAAGGACCTGTCTTGACATTTTGCAGGGACTGGGGTTGGGGCCGCACTGCTACGCATGCTCGGAACGTGCCAGGTGATCTTGTTGTAGGTTACTCCGAGCGCGTTTAGCCGTGTCCGGTCGCTTAATGCCCGGACTCGAGAATTGCCTTAAGAGGCTGCACTGTACTTCTGCCGCGAGAGCCGCTGTATGTTCTTCCGTTCGGAGAGAGCATTCAGTGTTTCCGTTGACCGTGATGACTCCTCAAGGGCCTGGCATCTTGAGCTTGAGCTATGCGTAGTGCGGCACCGCGTTGAACTTTGCAAACGTGGTACGTCCGAGCAGAGCATGATAGCCGCTGTGGAACAGAACTAGGTCGAAGATTAACTCCTCGCTTCGGAAGTTATCCGGGGATCCGAAGACCACTTCCAGTGTAACTGAGCCTGTACAATTGGCTTCTACACCTGGTATGACGCCTTTAAAGGTCGTCTTGGTAGGTTTAATCCTTGAAGGGACTATGCCCATTTTGCGCACTGTATCCAGATAAAGCAGATTCAGGCTGCTGCCGCCGTCCATCAGGACTCTGGTGAGGTGAAATCCATCGACGATTGGGTCTAAAACTAATGCGGCGAATCCGCCATGGTGGGTGCTGGTGGGGTGGTCCCTTCGGTCAAAAGTGATTGGGCAGGAGGACCATGGATTGAACTTCGGGGCAACTGGCTTCATCGCGTATACATCCCTGAGTGCACGTTTCCGCTCCCTTTTGGGTATGTGTGTTGCGTATATCATGTTCACCGTCCGCACCTGTGGGGGGGGGAACCCTTCTGTCCTCTATTGTTCGGCGGTCGGGTCTCTTCCTCGTCATCGCTATGCAGCCCCTTGTCATTGTTTTCGGCAATTAACTTGCCTGCCTGCTTGAATACCCAACAGTCCATGTTGGTGTGGTTGGCTGGCTTTTCGGGGGTGCCGTGTATCTGGCACGAGCAGTCGAGTATTCGGTCCAAATTGGACGGACCCGGAGTAGTTCTTTTGAATGGCTTTTTCCGCTGACCGGGTTTAGAGCCTTTGAATCCGGCATTGACTGTCGTATCTTCAGTATTATCGCCATTAATGCGGCGTTTGTTTTTGTTGCAACGCGACCTGCCATTACGGTCCTTGATATCCGGACTGCCAGAATTTTTGCTGAGGTTGTTGCTGCGTGCTAGCCAGCTGTCCTCACCCGCGCAGAAGCGGGTCATGAGTGATGTGAGGGCTGCCATAGATTTCGGCTTTTCCTGTCCCATGTGCCGGGCAAGCCACTCGTCGCGGATGTTATGTTTGAAGGCCGCGAGGGCCTCCGCATCCGGACAGTCGACGATTTGGTTTTTCTTGGTTAAGAACCGTGTCCAGAATTGTCTGGCCGATTCGTCTAGCTGCTGAATTATATGGCTTAGGTTGTCAGCGTCTGGTGGTCGCACATACGTGCCTTGGAAGTTATCGAGGAATGCGGCTTCCAGGTCTTCCCAACTCCCAATTGACTCTGTTGGCAAGCTGTTAAGCCAATGCCGGGCTGGTCCTTTAAGCTTGAGTGGGAGATATTTGATGGCGTGAAGATCATCACCGCGGGCCATGTAGATGTGAAGGAGATAGTCTTTGATCCAAACCGCTGGGTCTGTTGTGCCATCGTAAGATTCAATATTCACGGGTTTAAACCCTTCGGGGATTTGATGATCCATTACTTCATCTGTGAAGCATAGTGGGTGTGCGGCGCCTCTGTACTGGGTGATATCACGACGGAGCTCAAAAGAGCTTTGTCTATTTTGTTCGGCCCGGCCGGACTTACTGTGTCCGGCGCGACGGTTGTCGTCACGTATCATGGGGCGCCCACGCGATCCATAGATCGATCTTGATTGTCTTGCCTTATCCTCCAATATATCTCGCAAGTCCGGAGCATTCCCCTGTGGCCTTGTGCTTTTCGAGCGATGCCGGGGTACGGTTCTAGTGAAGGGCCTAGAGGCCTCTCTGTCGCGACCACGGGGTGGTCGGTCAGCCGTATCGTCTGCTGGTGATGCAGGTTCATATGCCTCCTCCTCTAATCAGGGGAGCAGCTTGCGTTTAGGGTAGCTTTTGGAGGGGCGTTCGAGCTCATGCTCTTCGGCCGCGAGGACTTCAGTCCATCTGTCGGCTAGCAGATCTTGATCAGCTCTAAGCTGTTGCTGCTTTTTCTTGAGGCTGTTTGCCGTGGCCATAAGCATGCGTTTAAAACGCTCTTGTTCGACGGGATCCTCAAGCACGACGAATTCGTCGTCGTCGAGGCTTGCCTCATCTCCGGAGGGAGGCATGTAATCCTCTACCTCTTCTTCTGCCGCTCTCTCATGAGGGCTGGCGTCTCCGTCCTCCTGTGCTGAATCTTGCTGGAGGGGGTTGTCTTTGGCACTGTTTGGGGTGTTATTATCTCCGGTGCCGGAATCTCCATTCTTGCTTTGGCGGGATTTAGAGCGGCGCCGCTGGCGCCGCTGACGCCGGCGCTTGGGCTGTTTCTTGGAGGGTGTCGGTGTCAAAACCGGCGGATCTCGGGTAGGGGGTCCCGAACTGTGCGTCTAGGTGGATGGTAATAGGAGACGAGGGACACGATGTTTTACCCAGGTTCGGGCCCTCTTGATGGAGGTAAAACCCTACGTCCTGCTTGATTAATATTGATGATGTGTGTGACAAGAGTAGATCTACCACGAGATCAAGGAGGCTAAACCCTAGAAGCTAGCCTATGGTATGATTGTTGTTCGTGCTACAGACTAAAGCCATCCGGTTTATATAGACACCGGAGAGGGCTAGGGTTACACAGAGTCGGTTACAATGGTAGGAGATCTACATATCCGTATCGCCAAGCTTGCCTTCCACGCCAAGGAAAGTCCCATCCGGACACGGGACGAAGTCTTCAATCTTGTATCTTCATAGTCTTGGAGTCCGGCCGATGATGATAGTTCGGCTATCCGGACACCCCCTAGTCCAGGACTCCCTCAGTAGCCCCCGAACCAGGCTTCAATGACGACGAGTCCGGCGCGTATATTGTCTTCGGCGTTGCAAGGCGGGTTCTCCTTCAAACTTCATGTTCCTGTCGAATAGTGTCCGGCTTCCTTATAAATGTTGCGCTCCTTGGCTTCTACGCCCAATAATGGCCTTCTTCCACGTGTCGTATGAATGCGAAAAGCTAGGGTATTTTTACATTTTTTCCCCTAGCCGTGCGAACGAGCCGCCTATAAGAGAGGCGAGGATCTAGATCCAACTCACACCATCCTCCTTCCGCAAGTACTCATCGAAGCGCCTCTGACAAAAATCCATTCTATCATGGATAGTCGACGCGGCTCCTCCTCTCGCGCTCCCAGCCCTAAGCCAGGAGATTGGGGGAGATGCTCAGTTCCACACAGCGAGCTAGTGGCGCTCCAAACCGAGGGATATCTTCCCCCAGCCTTCATGGTTCCGGTTCGAGCCGGACTGGCCACCTTCAGGGGTGGAAAGCAGGCGGAGAGCGTTCCCAACCCCTCCAAAGGAGAGCGGGTATGCTTTGTCCCTTATTTAATAAGGGGACTCGGATTTCCCATACATCCGTTTCTCCGGGGGCTCCTGGAGTTCTACGGACTCCAGCTTCACCACCTTACACCTGCCTCCATTTTGCACATCGCGGGCTTTGTAGCTCTTTGCGAGCTGTTCTTGGGCATCGAGCCCCATTTTGCGCTGTGGAAGAGATTGTTTTGCCTCGTACCCCGTTCTCACGAGGGGTCGATATATCAAGTGGGCGGAGCCGAAATATGGCGCATCGCCGGGACCGGATATCCATCCGGCACCCCGAAGAAGGCGTCCGAAGACTGGCCTTCGGAATGGTTCTATATGGAGGACGCCCCTCTGCCGGATCCAGTTCAGATCGGCCTCCCGGAGTTCAGCAATGCTCCCTTGACGAAACGCCTGAGTTGGCGCCCGTGGAGCCCTCAACGGGACGATGATGGGAGCGTCCATTATGTGATGGGCCGGATTAGGTTACTGGCCCACTCCAGATTGACCATGATTGGAATCATGGCCACGTGCATTATGCGAGGGGTGCAGCCGCTCCAATATAGGGGCCACCCCATGTGGGATTTCAACGGGGAGAACGACGCCACCCGTCATGGCCGCAAGGGGCCGGGATCGGCCGCGGATCTGGTGAAGATCCTGTCCGGCTTGTACAAGGGGGAGAAGGAGGACTTTCTCTAGACGAGCCCATTGAATGGGTTCTCCGTGAATAACCCTCAGAGCTGGGTAAGCGAACGTTTATTCATCCGACCCGTGCTTTCAAAGTTAAATGCCTTACTTTATGATTTTGACGCAGGAACTGCGTCGGGATGTGGAGGGCATACACAGTCCGGCTCCACAACCCGAGGATCCGGGAAGATCCCTTGATTCGGCCTCCGAAGAGGATCCAGACATAAAGGTGGATTTAATTGACGGGGTGTTCCACCAGCTCAGCATAGATAATGCTTTGGTCGCCATTACGGCTGACTACCCCGGTTTGTGTCCGGCTTCTCAGGTAATTATGACCGGAGTTCTGACACCATTACTTCGGCCTTGCGCATTTCAGATCACCGTATACCAACAGTGTCTTGCAGGAGGTGCCTTCAAGGCGAGAAGCCGAACCCGCGGCGGCTGACCAGCAAGGGTCAGTTCGGCCCAGCAGGCGGAAAAGGGGTGCGACGCCAATCGAAACGTCGCAGCAACGGTACGGCGCGCCGCTGTTCTTAAGGGAAGGATCCCTAGGAGGTATATATTAATGCTCATAACTTTTCCAGGAGAAAGGGCGCTCGCTGGACAATGTCCGGAGAGGTTGCCAATCAAGCCTCCGCCAACCATGCTCCAACGCGTGGTCCGGAAGGGGAGGCGAACACAGGGCATGAGCCGGATGCTCCTCCAACGGAGGATGCCGACAGGCTGTCCGCCACCCGTTCTGAGGTGGAGAGCGCCATGAATCACAGGCGTCGCTGGACAGTTCTTCGTGACGCGTGCTTTTCGCCGGAGGCGTTGAATGCCTTTGAAGCGGGAGACGCGCACCTCCGTGCCGCTCAAGATGGTTTAACCAGAGCCACGGAGCAGTATGTGAAGGACATACGGGTAATTAATTTTAATAGTTATATATGCCAGTAGCCCCCGAGACTTAAAATAGTTAAAATAACTGATTTAAGGATCATTTATTATGCAGGATCTTACGGAGAAGAATACCCACCTGTCCCGGGAGCTTCAAGAGTGCAAGGCCCAACTTGAGGCCGCCACAGGGGGAGCCACCGAGACCCCCGCTGGTAATACGTTCTTCGAAAAGATAAGTAGTTAACAAAGTGCGGCGTGTGTGTAAATCTGACAATAATATTGCAGAGGGCGCCGGACTAGATCCGGACAAGCAACAGCTACTGCGTCAGCTAAAGGCCGGCGAGAGGGTGCTTATGAAGGTGCAGCAGGAGAGGAACAAGCTCTAGGATGCCCACACCCAGCTAGGAGAAGAGCTGAAAGATGTTCGGGCCCAACTGTCTGGCTCCATGAAGGAGAATCATCGGCTTCGTCGCGGCATTTATAGTAAGTGCTTGAGAAAATTCCTTTGAAAAGAAGAATTCGGCGAGGAAGTCGATTGACAGAAATGTGTCTTTAGGTGTGCTCACAGGTCGCCCTGCGGAGGAAATGCCCGGTTCAACAGGTGACCAACTTCCCGAGCTTGTGCAACTGCTCGAACGTGTTCGACAGGCGATGAGTGGCATCGTTCAGGCCTTATGGCCTTCTGTCTCCCTACCTGAGGGCCTTGGAGGGCTTGCTGAGAAGCTGCAGGGAGTACGGCGACGCCTCCGTCTATGGAAGATATCGGCCTGCCGTCAAGGCACCAGGGAGGCCTGGGCCATGGTGAAGACGCGGTACCCGAAGGCTGACCCAAACCACATGGCCGAGGTCGGACCTGTGGGCCCTGATGGGAAGGAGATCCCTGTGAGCTTGATGTACGACCAAGTAGAGCTGGCCGCGAAATATTCCCAACAGGACTGTAAATTAGACAGCCTGTTAGATGGGATTGAAGAGGAGTACAATCAGTCAGTTTGACGATGTAATTTTAAAATGACATGTAAAATGCCTTCTAGCCGGATTGTAGATCGTTTGCCTTTGCGGACCTTTTCGCTTCAACCTCGGGACCCAACAGTCCGGAGTGTGTCCGAATACCCTGACGGTTATAAAAGAACCGGGGCATGCATGGAGACAAGGCGTAGGGGTCATAATTGCTTTATCAGACAAGTGCCCAACTAGCTATGTTATATTACATGGTTAGTAAGAAACATCTTCCAGGGAGAATAGTTCCGTTAAGGGTTCCTTTCCCTGGGAGGCATGCCCTAAAGTGCATGTCCGGACTGCGAAAATAGCAGAAAAAGCATCTGGGGGCAGATAAATAAGTAAGTAATAAATCATCTTTCAGGTCACCGACCGAATATTCCCTTAAGAACGCTAGCCTTCGGCTTCACCCAGTCTGAGGTACACATCCGGCTGACCCGGCAGTAACAATCGCAGAGGTGCTCCCTTTACCTCCTAGCCGAACAATCGGGAACGTAGGGGTAAGCACAGGAGCCAGGCAACCCGGCTTGGCCAAAACTTAAGTCATATCGATGCATATAATGGTGATCAAAAGGTACATGCGGAAGTGTGACACATGTGTTGGGCATGAAGCCCATATAAATAAGCTTCTGTTAAAGAAGCCCCCAGGTATAACGAGTGCGAGTAGCACATCGAGTAAGTGCGAACAAAGCGCAGATCAGCCCTCAAGAGGTTTGTACTGAAGAGGGGAGGAAAAGGAGGGAAAACAAAGACAGCAAAAAAATATGAAAGGTGGACGGAGGAAGGAGACGAACCCTGAGTCCGGCGCTAGGCGTAAAATCTTTGAAGACGGGCTGCGTTCCATGGGTTTGGCTCGAGTCGGTTGTGAGATGCGTTGCGTAAACGGTATGCACCGCCGGTAAGGACTTGGTCGATGATGAAGGGACCTTCCCATTTGGGCTTAAGTTTGTCCTTTTTCTTGTCCGGCAGGCGTAGAACTAGCTCGCCAACATTGTAAGTTTTGGCCCGTACTTCTCTGCTTTGATATCTTCGAGCCTGCTGTTGATAGAATGCGGAACGGGATTTTGCCACGTCGCGCTCCTCCTCTAAAGCGTCCAAACTGTCCTGCCGATCCAACTCGGCTTCCCTTTCCTCGTACATGCACACGCGAGGTGAGTCATGAATTATATCGCAGGGCAAAACTGCCTCAGCGCCGTATACCATAAAAAATGGTGTGAATCCGGTTGTGCGGTTTGGCGTGGTCCGCAGCCCCCAGAGTACGGAGTCGAGCTCCTCTACCCAGTGCGTGTTAGATTCTGTGAGGGACCGCACTAATCTGGGTTTGATGCCGCTCATGATTAGACCATTTGCTCGTTCCACTTGACCATTAGTTTGAGGGTGGTAGACTGAAGCGTAGTCGAGCTTGATGCCCATGTTTTTGCACCAGAGTTTAACCTCGTCGGCCGTGAAATTCGTGCCGTTATCAGTGATGATGCTGTGGGGGACGCCGAAACGGTGTACTACCCCGGATATGAAGTCTATCACAGGTCCGGATTCTACCGTTTTAACCGGCTTGGCCTCTATCCATTTGGTGAATTTATCCACCATGACCAGTAAGTATTTGTGCTTGTGGGTTCCCCCTTTAAGGGGTCCAACCATGTCAAGCCCCCAGACCGCGAACGGCCAAGTAATGGGTATAGTTTTGAGGGCGGTGGGTGGCATGTGGCTCTGATTGGCAAAGAGCTGGCAACCGACGCATCGTTGGACTAAGTCCTGAGCATCTGCCCGGGCGGTCGGCCAATAAAATCCTGTACGGAAGGCCTTGCCTACAAGGGCCCGGGCGGCGGCATGGTGCCCGCCGAGTCCGGCGTGAATTTCAGCCAGGAGATTTCGCCCTTCCTCTTCGGAGATACACCTTTGAAGGACTCCGGTTGTGCTTTTCTTATAAAGTTCTCCCTCATGGACCTTGTAGGCTTTAGATCGCCGAACTATGCAGCGGGCCTCATTTTCGTCTTCGGGAAGTTCCTGCCAGATTAGGTAGGCTAGGAATGGTTCCGTCCACGGGGCAATTACTGCCAGTATTTCGTGGGCTGAATCTGTTATTTCATTGGCCGAGCCACCGATTGTGTCAGAATGTTCTGCGTTAGGTGATGCAGTTGGTTCCGGATTGTTATTTCCGGACTCCTCTTCCCATAATACGGATGGCTTAAAGAGCCGCTCCAGGAAGATGTTTGGAGGGACGGCGTCGCGTTTTGCGCCGATGCGTGCCAACACGTCTGCTGCCTGGTTATTATCCCGGGCTACATGGTGGAATTCGAGTCCTTCGAACCGGGCTGACATTTTTAGGACAGCGTTTCGGTAGGCTGCCATTTTCGGATCTTTGGCGTCAAAGTCTCCATTTACTTGGGATATTGCGAGGTTTGAATTCCCGCGCACCTCTAGGCGTTGAATACCCATGGAGATTGCCATCCGTAGGCCATGTAGAAGGGCCTCGTATTCGGCTGCGTTGTTGGAGTCCGTGTACATTATTTGAAGTACGTATTGGACTGTGTCTCCGGTTGGGGACGTCAAGACGACGCCAGCCCCCAAGCCAGCCAACATTTTGGAGCCGTCGAAATGCATGATCCAATTGGAGTATGCGCCGTACTCTTTAGGGAGTTCGGCTTCGGTCCATTCGGCGATGAAGTCAGCCAGAACTTGTGACTTGATAGCTCGTCGTGGTTTGTAGGTTATATCAAATGGTAAGAGCTCAATGGCCCATTTTGCAATCCTGCCCATCGCGTCGCGATTGTTTATAATGTCGTTGAGAGGTACTTCGGAGGCCACCGTTATGGAACACTCTTGAAAGTAGTGTCGCAGCTTCCGGGATGCCATGAACACCGCGTACGCTATCTTTTGATAGTGTGGGTATCGGGACTTGCATGGGGTTAAGACAGTGGATACATAGTACACTGGTTTTTGAAGAGGGAATTTGTGCCCTTCTATTTCTCGTTCGACGACAAGTACCGCGCTGACAACTTGATGTGTTGCTGCGATATATAATAGCATTGGTTCGCCCAGGTTGGGCGCGGCCAGGGCCGGATTTGTTGCCAGTACGGATTTAATTTCTTCGAGTCCGGCCGTGGCAGCATCCGTCCATTCGAAATGTTCGGTGCGCCGGAGGAGGCGATAGAGGGGCAGTGCCTTTTCTCCCAGACGGGAGATGAAGCGGCTTAGAGCCGCCACGCATCCGGTTAGCTTTTGTATTTGCTTGAGGTCTTTTGGGATATCCAATTGTGACAGAGCTCGGATCTTGGCTGGGTTTGCTTCAATTCCTCTACCGGATACAATGAAGCCCAAGAGCTTTCCGGCTGGTACGCCGAAAACACATTTTTCCGGGTTGAGCTTAATGTCATATGCTCGGAGGTTGTCGAATGTCACCCTCAAGTCGTCTACTAGAGTTTCGACGTGTTTGGTCTTGACGACCACATCGTCTACGTATGCCTCGACTGTTTTGCCTATCTGGGTGGCCAGACATGTCTGAATCATGCGCTGATATGTTGCGCCGGCGTTTTTGAGTCCGAAGGGCATTGTGTTGAAGCAGAATGGTCCATATGGAGTAATGAATGCCGTTGCAGCCTGGTCTTTTTCCGCCATCTTGATTTGATGGTATCCGGAGTATGCGTCGAGGAAGCACAATGAATCGTGCCCTGCGGTAGCATCGATGATTTGGTCGATGCGAGGGAGAGGGAAAGGGTCCTTTGGACAGGCCTTGTTAAGGTCTTTGAAATCGACGCAAAGGCGCCAGGATTTGTCCTTTTTTGGTACCATTACCAGATTGGCTAGCCAGTCCGGATGTTTTATATCTCTGATGAATCCGGCTTCTAAGAGTTTGGCTAGCTCCTCTCCCATTGCCTGTCTTTTGGGTTCGGAAAATCGCCGAAGAGCCTGTTTGACTGGCTTGAATCCTTTTAGGATATTTAGGCTGTGCTCTGCCAGCCTGCGTGGGATTCCTGGCATGTCTGAAGGGTGCCAGGCAAAAATGTCCCAATTTTCCCGAAGGAATTCTCGTAGTGCGGCTTCTACATCAGGATTTAATTGTGCCCCAATGGAGGCCGTCTTTGTGGGGTCCGTTGGATGGACCTGGAATTTGACTATTTCGTCTGCTGGTTTAAAAGAGGTGGACTTGGACCTCTTATCGAGTATCACATCGTCCCTATCCACCGTGGAGCGCAGCGCAGTTAGTTCCTCTGCCGCTAGGGCTTCGGATAATGCCTCTAGGGCCAGTGCGGCTGTCTTATTTTCAGCGCGGAGTGCTGTATCTGGATCACTGGCAAGAGTGATTATTCCATTGGGTCCGGGCATTTTGAGCTTCATGTACCCGTAATGGGGTATAGCTTGGAAGATTGTGAATGCCTCTCGCCCTAACAAGGCGTGATATCCGCTGCCGAATGGGGCCACTTGGAATGTGACCTCTTCGGACCTGTAGTTGTCCGGCGAGCCGAACACTACATCTAGCGTGATTTTTCCTGTGCAGCGTACTTCTCGACTAGGGATTATTCCCCTGAAGGTTGTGCTGCTTCGCTCAATGCGGCTCCAGTCAATTTCCATTTTTTGAAGGGTTTCTTCGTAGATGAGGTTTAATCCGCTGCCGCCATCCATGAGTACCTTGGTAAGACGAAAGCCGTCCACTATCGGACTGAGGACCAATGCGGCTGGTGCTCTAGCTGTTCGGAATTTAGGTTCGTCGCTGGCATTGAAGGTGATAGCCGTGTCGCTCCATGGATTTGCTGTTGCTACTTGGTAGACTTCGGCGAGGCTGCGGATTGTTCGTTTCCGCATGTTATTTGATGCGAAAGTCTCGAAGACTGTTAATACCGTACTGGTACTGCTGGGCTGGTTGCCCGGGGCTAAAAAGCCTTCGCCACTTTTGGCCACCTGCCGTAGTATCCAACATGCTCGAAGGCTATGTGTTGGAGTGGCGCCCTCCGTACTGTGGATTTTGCAGGGTCCGTTGAGCCATCCCTCCAGTACGGTTCCGTACCCTTTAGGGGTTTTTTGCTTTTTGGTTTTTAACCCAGGTGCTTGAGTATGACGCACTCTTTTATTTCGGACTGGGGTTGTATTCAGGGCCGGATTGTCCCAGAACCTAGTTTCGGTTTTCCAGGCACTCTCCATCGCACAGTATTTTTGTACAATGGTCGCTAGGTCGGCGAAGCGTGTAACTTCGCGACGACTGATGGCGTTTATGATTCCCTTGTCCGTGCAATTGTTGCAGAAAATTGAAATCGCGCTTTCTTCACGGCAGTCCTTTATCCTGTTCATAACCAGGAGGAATCTGGCCCAGTAATGATGTACTGTTTCATCGGGCTCTTGCCGTATTTGAGATAGATCGCTTATGTTTGGGTGGGCGGGTGGAATTAAGTTCGGAACCCCGCCCGATCTGAGGCTCAAAGGCCAAGAAGCTTCCGGATTTGGAAGCTTGGTTTGTTGGATGCTTTCCAACGAATCTGGTCCGATGCCTGACTCTAGGTTCAGTATTTGATTGGCGTCCGTCCCTCCGCGGGAATCCGGCATGGAGGGATCGGGAATCCGGACATAGTTGGTTTTCAACATAGAAGAAGAGTCGCCGCATTGTTCCTCTACCACAACAATGTGGTGGGTAGCCTGGGGAGAGTTAATTTCTCTCAGATCGGTTTTAAGCCCAATCTGATCGTAGTCTGTAGCGACTCCCAGGGCGGCGATGCGATCCAAGAGCTCGTTTACGGAGGAGAGCTCAATCGGATCTAACTGCTCGGTGAATTCCGAGCTGACGCGAAGATCGCTTTTGATGACCTGAGAGGTCACCGTCGGAGCGGTGGCCGAACAGGCGGTCATAAGAAAGCCACCTAGCCGGATAGTTTGGCCGGCGGCCAAAGCTCCCTTGACGACGGCGCCGTCTTTAAAGACGGGAAAAGGCATCCTTCCTGATTGCGACGGCACAGAGGAACTCTCAATGAAAGCACCAATGTCGGTGTCAAAACCGGCGGATCTCGGGTAGGGGGTCCCGAACTGTGTGTCTAGGCGGATGGTAATAGGAGACAAGGGACACGATGTTTTACCCAGGTTCGGGCCCTCTTGATGGAGGTAAAACCCTACGTCCTGCTTGATTAATATTGATGATGTGTGTTACAAGAGTAGATCTACCACGAGATCAAGGAGGCTAAACCCTAGAAGCTAGCCTATGGTATGATTGTTGTTCGTGCTACGGACTAAAGCCATCCGTTTTATATAGACATCGGAGAGGCTAGGGTTACACAGAGTCGGTTACAATGGTAGGAGATTTACATATCCGTATCGCCAAGCTTGACTTCCACGCCAAGGAAAGTCCCATCCGGACACGGGACGAAGTCTTCAATCTTGTATCTTCATAGTCTTGGAGTCCGGCCGATGATGATAGTTCGGCTATCCGGACACCCCCTAGTCCAGGACTCCCTCAGAGGGGTCTTCCTCCGCCGTTCCTTCGCCGTTCCCATCCTTTGGGATATCCACCATGTATATGTCATATGATGAGGTGGCTTTCCAGTGCCCGGTAGGCGCTGGTTCTTGGTCGTCTCCGACATCGTCGTCCATACCGTCGATGTCTTCGGAGTCGTAGTCTAGCATGTCGGTTAGATCGTCGACAGTGGCTACTAAGTGGGTGGTGAAGGAAATATGCCCTAGAGGCAATAATAAAGTTATTATTTATTTCCTCATATCATGATAAATGTTTATTATTCATGCTAGAATTGTATTAACCGGAAACATGATACACGTGTGAATACATAGACAAACATAAAGTCACTAGTATGCCTCTACTTGACTAGCTCATTAATCAAAGATGGTTATGTTTCCTAACCATAGACATGTGTTGTCATTTGATTAATGGGATCACATCATTAGGAGAATGATGTGATTGACATGACCCATTCCGTTAGCCTAGCACTTGATCGTTTAGTATGTTGCTATTGCTTTCTTCATGACTTATACAAAGTTCCTGCAACTATGAGATTGTGCAACTCCCGTTTACCGAAAGAACACTTTGTGTGCTACCAAACGTCACAACGTAACTGGGTGATTATAAAGGTGCTCTATAGGTGTTTCCGAAGGTACATGTTGGGTTGGCATAATTCGAGATTAGGTTTTGTCACTCCGATTGTCGGAGAGGTATCTCTGGGCCCTCTCGGTAATACTCATCACCTAAGCCTTGCAAACATTGTAACTAATGAGTTAGTTATAAGATGATGTGTTACAGAACGAGTAAAGAGACTTGCTGGTAACGAGATTGAACTAGGTATTGGATACCGACGATCAAATCTCGGGCAAGTAACATACCGATGACAAAGGGAACAACGTATGTTGTTATGCGGTTTGACCGATAAAGATGTTCGTAGAATATGTAGGAACCAATATGGGCATCCAGGTTCCGCTATTGGTTATTGACCGAGAATAGTTCTAGGTCATGTCTACATAGTTCTCGAACCCGTAGGGTACGCACGCTTAACGTTACGATGACAGTTTTATTATGAGTTTACAAGTTTTGATGTACCGAAGTTTGTTCGGAGTCCCGGATGTGATCACGGAGATGACGAGGAGTCTCGAAATGGTCGAGACATAAAGATTGATATATTGGACGACTATATTCAGACACCGGAAGTGTTCCGGGTGATTTCGGAGAAAACCGGAGTGCCGGAGGGTTACCAGAACCCCCCCGGAGAGTTAATGGGCCACATGGGCCTTGGTGGGAAGAGAGAGGGGCGGCCAGAAAGGGCCGCGCGCCCCCTCTCCCTCTGGTCCGAATTGGACTAGGAGGGGGGGCGGCGCCCCCTCTTTCCTTCCCCTCCTCTCCCCCTTCCTTCCCCTCCTAGTAGGAGTAGGAAAGGATGAGTCCTACTACTACTAGGAGGAGGACTCCTCCTCCTGGCGCGCCCAACAAGGGCCGGCCGGCCTCCCCCCTCCCTCCTTTATATACGGGGGCAGGGGGCACCCCATAGACACACAAGTTGATCTACGGATCGTTCCTTAGCCGTGTGCGGTGCCCCCCTCCACCATATTCCACCTCGGTCATATCGTCGCAGAGTTTAGGCGAAGCCCTGCGCCAGTAGAACATCATCATCGTCACCACGCCGTCGTGCTAACGGAACTCATCCCCGAAGCTTTGCTGGATCGGAGCCCGGGGATCGTCATCGAGCTGAATGTGTGCTGAACTCGGAGGTGCCGTACGTTCGGTACTTGGATCGGTCGGATCGTGAAGACGTACGACTACATCAACTGCGTTGTCATAACGCTTCCGCTTACGGTCTACGAGGGTACGTGGACGAACACTCTCCCCTCTCGTTGCTATGCATCACCATGATCTTGCGTGTGCATAGGAAAATTTTGAAATTACTACGTTCCCCAACAGTGGCATCCGAGCCAGGTTTTATGCGTAGATGTCATATGCACGAGTAGAACACAAGTGAGTTGTGGGCGATATAAGTCATACTGCTTACCAACATGTCATACTTTGGTTCAGCGGTATTGTGAGATGAAGCGGCCCGGACCGACATTACGCGTACGCTTACGCGAGACTGGTTTCACCGTTACGAGCACTCGTGCTTAAAGGTGACTGGCGGATGTCTGTCTCTCTCACTTTAGTTGAACCGAGTGTGGTTACGTCCGGTCCTTGCGAAGGTTAAAACACCACCAACTTGACAAACTATCGTTGTGGTTTTGATGCGTAGGTAAGAACGGTTCTTGCTAAGCCCGTAGCAGCCACGTAAAACTTGCAACAACAAAGTAGAGGACGTCTAACTTGTTTTTGCAGGGCATGTTGTGATGTGATATGGTCAAGACCTGATGCTATATTTTATTGTATGAGATGATCATGTTTTGTAACCGAAGTTATCGGCAACTGGCAGGAGCCATATGGTTGTCGCTTTATTGTATGAAATGAAAACGCCCTATAATTGCTTTACTTTATCACTAAGAGGTAGCGATAGTCGTAGAAGCAATAGATGGTCTAAACGACAACGATGCTACGATGGAGATCAAGGTGTCGCGCCGGTGAAGATGGTGATCACGACGGTGCTTCGAAGATGGAGATCACAAGGACAAGATGATGATGGCCATATCATATAACTTATATTGATTGCATGTGATGTTTATCCTTTATGCATCTTATCTTGCTTTGATTGACGGTAGCATTTTAAGATGATCTCTCACTAAAAATTATGAAGAAGTGTTCTCCCTGAGTATGCACCGTTGCCAAAGTTCGTCGTGCCCAGACACCACGTGATGATCGGGTGTCATAAGCTCTACATCCATCTACAACGGGTGCAAGACAGTTTTGCACACGCAGAATACTCAGGTTAAACTTGACGAGCCTAGCATATGCAGATATGGCCTCGGAACACGGAGACCGAAAGGTCGAGCGTGAATCATATAGTAGATATGATCAACATAGTGATGTTCACCATTGAAAACTACTCCATCTCACGTGATGATCGGTTATGGTTTAGTTGATTTGGATCACGTGATCACTTAGATGACTAGAGAGATGTCTGTCTAAGTGGGAGTTCTTAGGTAATATGATTAATTGAACTTAAATTTATCATGAACTTAGTACCTGATAGTATTTTGCTTGTCTATGTTTGTTTGTAGATAGATGGCTCGTGCTGTTGTTCCGTTGAATTTTAATGCGTTCCTTGAGAAAGCAAAGTTGAAAGATGATGGTAGCAATTACACGGACTGCGTCCGTAACCTGAGGATTATCCTCATTGCTGCACAGAAAAGTTACGTCCTGGAAGCACCGCTGGGTGCCAGGCCTACTGCTGATGCAACTGACGACGTTAAGAACGTCTGGCAGAGCAAAGCTGATGACTACTCTATAGTTCAGTGTGCCATGCTTTACGGCTTAGAACCGGGTCTTCAACGACGTTTTGAACGTCATGGAGCATATGAGATGTTCCAGGAGTTGAAGTTAATATTTCAAGCAAATGCCCGGATCGAGAGATATGAAGTCTCCAATAAGTTCTACAGCTGCAAGATGGAGGAGAATAGTTCTGTCAATGAACATATACTCAAAATGTCTGGGTATAATAATCACTTGATTCAACTGGGAGTTAATCTTCCGGATGATAGCGTCATTGACAGAATTCTCCAATCACTGCCACCAAGCTACAAGAGCTTTGTGATGAACTATAATATGCAAGGGATGAACAAGACTATTCCCGAGCTCTTCGCAATGCTAAAAGCTGCGGAGGTAGAAATCAAAAAGGGGCATCAAGTGTTGATGGTCAACAAGACCACTAGTTTCAAGAAAAAGGGCAAAGGGAAGAAGAAGGGGAACTTCAAGAAGAACAGCAAGCAAGTTGCTGCTCAAGAGAAGAAACCCAAGTCTGGACCTAAGCCTGAAACTAAGTGTTTCTACTGCAAGCAGACTGGTCACTGGAAGCGGAACTGCCCCAAGTATTTGGCGGATAAGAAGGATGGCAAAGTGAACAAAGGTATAGGTGATATACATGTTATTGATGTGTACCTAACTAGAGCTCGTAGTAGCACCTGGGTATTTGATACTGGTTCTGTTGCTAATATTTGCAACTCGAAACAGGGACTACGGGATAAGCGAGCACTGGCCAAGGACGAGGTGACGATGCGCGTGGGAAACGGTTCCAAAGTCGATGTGATCGCGGTCGGCACTCTACCTCTACATCTACCTTCGGGATTAGTTTTAGACCTGAATAATTGTTATTTGGTGCCAGTGTTGAGCATGAACATTATATCTGGATCTTGTTTGATGCGAGATGGTTATTCATTTAAATCAGAGAATAATGGTTGTTCTATTTATATGAGTAATATCTTTTATGGTCATGCACCCTTGAAGAGTGGTCTATTTTTTATTAAATCTCGATAGTAGTGATACACATATTCATAGTGTTGAAACCAAAAGATGCAGAGTTAATAATGATAGTGCAACTTATTTGTGGCACTGCCGTTTGGGTCATATCGGTGTAAAGCGCATGAAGAAACTCCATACTGATGGACTTTTGGAATCACTTGATTATGAATCACTTGGTACTTGCGAACCGTGCCTTATGGGCAAGATGACTAAAACGCCGTTCTCCGGAACTATGGAGCGAGCAACTGATTTGTTGGAAATCATACATACTGATGTTTGTGGCCCAATGAATGTTGAGGCTCGCGGCGGGTATCGTTATTTTCTCACCTTCACAGATGATTTGAGCAGATATGGGTATATCTACTTGATGAAACACAAGTCTGAAACATTTGAAAAGTTCAAAGAATTTCAGAGTGTAGTGGAAAATCATCGTAACAAGAAAATAAAGTTTCTACGATCTGATCGTGGAGGAGAGTATTTGAGTTATGAGTTTGGCCTACACTTGAAACAATGTGGAATAGTTTCGCAACTCATGCCACCTGGAACACCACAACGAAATGGTGTGTCCGAATGTCGTAATCGTACTTTACTTGATATGGTGCGATCTATGATGTCTCTTACTGATTTACCGCTATCATTTTGGGGTTATGCTTTAGAGACGGCCGCATTCACGTTAAATAGGGCACCATCAAAATCCGTTGAAACGACGCCTTATGAACTGTGGTTTGGCAAGAAACCAAAGTTGTCGGTTCTTAAAGTTTGGGGCTGCGATGCTTATGTGAAGAAACTTCAACCAGATAAGCTCGAACCTAAATCGGAGAAATGTGTCTTCATAGGATATCCAAAAGAGACTATTGGGTACACCTTCTATCACAGATCCGAAGGCAAGACATTCGTTGCTAAGAATGGATCCTTTCTAGAGAAGGAGTTTCTCTCGAAAGAAGTGAGTGGGAGGAAAGTAGAACTTGATGAGATAACTGTATCTACTCCCTTATTGGAAAGTAGTTCATCACGAGAACCAGTTCCTGTGACAACTACACCAATTAGTGAGGAAGCTAATGATAATGATCATAAAACTTTAGATCAAGTTTCTACTGAACCTCGTAGGTCTACCAGAGTAAGATCCGCACCAGAGTGGTATGGTAATCCTATTCTGGAAGTCATGTTACTTGACCATGATGAACCTACGAACTATGAGGAAGCGATGATGAGCCCGGATTCCGCAAAATGGCTAGAAGCCATGAAATCTGAGATGGGATCCATGTATGAAAACAAAGTATGGACTTTGGTTGACTTGCCCGATGATCGGCAAGCCATTGAGAATAAATGGATCTTTAAGAAGAAGACTGACACTGATGGTAATATAACTGTCTATAAAGCTCGACTTGTTGCAAAAGGTTTTCGACAATTTCAAGGGGTTGACTACGATGAGACTTTCTCACCCATAGCGATGCTTAAGTCCGTCCGAATCATGTTAGCTATTGCTGCATTTCATGATTATGAAATTTGGCAAATGGATGTCAAGACTGCATTCTTGAATGGATTTCTAGAAGAAGAGTTGTATATGATGCAGCCGGAAGGTTTTGTTGATCCAAAAGGTGCTGACAAAGTGTGCAAGCTCCAGCGTTCCATTTATGGACTGGTGCAAGCATCTCAGAGTTGGAATAAACGCTTTGATAGTGTGATCAAAGCATATGGTTTTATATAGACTTTTGGAGAAGCCTGTATTTACAAGAAAGTGAGTGGGAGCTCTGTAGCATTTCTAATTTTATGTGTAGATGACATATTATTAATTGGAAATGATATAGAATTTCTGGATAGCATAAAAGGATACTTGAATAAAAGTTTTTCAATGAAAGACCTCGGTGAAGCTGCTTACATATTGGGCATCAAGATCTATAGAGATAGATCAAGACGCTTAATAGGACTTTCACAAAGCACATACCTTGACAAAATTTTGAAAAAGTTCAAAATGGATCAGGCAAAGAAAGGATTATTGCCTGTGCTACAAGGTGTGAAGTTGAGTCAAACTCAATGCCCGACCACAACAGAAGATAGAGAGAAAATGAAAAATGTTCCCTATGCTTCAGCCGTAGGCTCTATCATGTATGCAATGCTGTGTACCAGACCTGACGTATGCTTAGCAATAATCTTGGCAGGAAGGTACCAAAGTAATCCAGGAGTGGATCACTGGACAGCGGTCAAGAACATCCTGAAATACCTGAAAAGGACTAAGGATATGTTTCTCGTATATGGAGGTGACAAAGAGCTAGTCGTGAACGGTTACGTCGATGCAAGCTTTGACACTGATCCGGACGATTCTAAATCGCAAACCGGATACGTGTTTTTATTAAACGGTGGAGCTGTAAGTTGGTGCAGTTCTAAACAAAGCGTCGTAGCAGGATCTACATGTGAAGCAGAGTACATAGCTGCTTCGGAAGCAGCAAATGAAGGAGTCTGGATGAAGGAGTTCATTTCCGATCTAGGTGTCATACCTAGTACATCGGGACCAATGAAGATCTTCTGTGACAATACTAGTGCAATTGCCTTGGCAAAGGAAATCCAGATTTCACAAGAGGACCAAGCACATCAAGATACGCTTCAATTCCATTCGGGACCAAGTCCAAGTGGGAGACATAGAGATTTGCAAGATACATACGGATCTGAATGTTGCAGACCCGTTGACTAAGCCTCTCTCACGAGCAAAACATGATCAACACCAAGACTCCATGGGTGTTAGAATCATTACTATGTAATCTAGATTATTGACTCTAGTGCAAGTGGGAGACTGAAGGAAATATGCCCTAGAGGCAATAATAAAGTTATTATTTATTTCCTCATATCATGATAAATGTTTATTATTCATGCTAGAATTGTATTAACCGGAAACATGATACACGTGTGAATACATAGACAAACATAAAGTCACTAGTATGCCTCTACTTGACTAGCTCATTAATCAAAGATGGTTATGTTTCCTAACCATAGACATGTGTTGTCATTTGATTAATGGGATAACATCATTAGGAGAATGATGTGATTGACATGACCCATTCCGTTAGCCTAGCACTTGATCGTTTAGTATGTTGCTATTGCTTTCTTCATGACTTATACAAAGTTCCTGCAACTATGAGATTGTGCAACTCCTGTTTACCGGAAGAACACTTTGTGTGCTACCAAACGTCACAACGTAACTGGGTGATTATAAAGGTGCTCTACAGGTGTTTCCGAAGGTACATGTTGGGTTGGCATAATTCGAGATTAGGTTTTGTCACTCCGATTGTCGGAGAGGTATCTCTGGGCCCTCTCGGTAATACTCATCACCTAAGCCTTGCAAGCATTGTAACTAATGAGTTAGTTATAAGATGATGTGTTACAGAACGAGTAAAGAGACTTGCTGGTAACGAGATTGAACTAGGTATTGGATACCGACGATCAAATCTCGGGCAAGTAACATACCGATGACAAAGGGAACAACGTATGTTGTTATGCGGCTTGACTGATAAAGATCTTCGTAGAATATGTAGGAACCAATATGGGCATCCAGGTTCCGCTATTGGTTATTGACCGAGAATAGTTCTAGGTCATGTCTACATAGTTCTCGAACCCGTAGGGTCCGCACGCTTAACGTTACGATGACAGTTTTATTATGAGTTTACAAGTTTTCATGTACCGAAGTTTGTTCGGAGTCCCGGATGTGATCACAGACATGACGAGGAGTCCCGAAATGGTCAAGACATAAAGATTGATATATTGGACGACTATATTCAGACACCGGAAGTGTTCCGGGTGATTTCGGAGAAAACCGGAGTGCCGGAGGGTTACCGGAACCCCCCCTGAGAGTTAATGGGCCACATGGGCCTTGGTGGGAAGAGAGAGGGGCGGCCAGAAAGGGCCGCGCGCCCCCTCTCCCTCTGGTCCGAATTGGACTAGGAGTTGGGGGGGGGGGGGCGGCGCCCCCCTCTTTCCTTCCCCTCCTCTCCCCCTTCCTTCCCCTCCTAGTAGGAGTAGGAAAGGATGAGTCCTACTCCTACTAGGAGGAGGAGGACTCCTCCTGGCGCGCCCAACAAGAGCCGGCCGGCCTCCCCCTCCCTCCTTTATATACGGGGGCAAGGGGCACCCCATAGACACACAAGTTGATCTACGGATCGTTCCTTAGCCGTGTGCGGTGCCCCCCTCCACCATATTCCACCTCGGTCATATCGTCGCGGAGTTTAGGCGAAGCCCTACGCCGGTAGAACATCATCATCGTCACCACGCCGTCATGCTGACGAAACTCATCCCCGAAGCTTTGCTGGATCGGAGCCCGGGGATCGTCATCGAGCTGAACGTGTGCTGAACTCGGAGGTGCCGTACGTTCGGTACTTGGATCGGTCGGATCGTGAAGATGTACGACTACAACAACCGCGTTGTCATAACGCTTCCGCTTACGGTCTACGAGGGTACGTGGACGAACACTCTCCCCTGTCGTTGCTATGCATCACCATGATCTTACGTGTGCGTAGGAAAATTTTGAAATTACTACGTTCCCCAACAGGTGGTGGGTGGGCTTTGAATTTCTTCGTCGTCCGCATCCCAACCATCCTGACCGCAGTCCGGCCAGGGCTCTCCTGATAACAAGAGATACTTTAGAGAACTCAAGATGTCGCCAAAAGGTGAGTGTTGAAAGATCGGCGCCCAACCAGATTCAATTGGAGGGGGCGCGGGAGGCCCGAAGTCCGGCGAGGAGTCCGGCACCTCGGAGTCACGGGCTTTATGAGGGACAAGATCAATGTTCGGCTCTATCGCCGTAGAGGTTGCAGCCCCCGAGGCGGTGTCTAGCCACCCATCCTCGATTTGCGCAGCCGGCTCCGAATTGAAGATCGGAGCGGACTCGTGTGCGGCCTCCAGGTTACTGTCCGGCTGCAGAGCTAAGTCATGCCCGTCGTGACAGTGCGGCGCGCTTGGCTGTGGCTCGAATCCATCGAAGATCAAGTCCCCGGGGATGTCAGCCGTGAAGTTCAAACTTCCAAATCTGACCTGACGGCCAGGGGCGTAGCTTTCAATCTGCTCCAGATAGCCAAGCGAATTGGCCCGCAGTGCAAAGCCGCCGAATACGAAGATCTGTCCGGGGAGGTAGGTCTCACCCTGGACTGCGTCGTTGTTGATGATCGAAGAAGCCATCGAGCCTATCAGCGACGACACAGAGGAACTCTCAATGAAAGCACCAATGTCGGTGTCAAAACCGGCGGATCTTGGGTAGGGTGTCCCGAACTGTGCGTCTAGGCGGATGGTAACAGGAGACAAGGGACACGATGTTTTACCCAGGTTCGGGCCCTCTTGATGGAGGTAAAACCCTACGTCCTGCTTGATTGATATTGATGATGTGGGTATTACAAGAGTAGATCTACCACAAGATCAAGGAGGCTAAACCCTAGAAGCTAGCCTATGGTATGATTGTTGTTCGTCCTACGGACTAAAGCCATCCGGTTTATATAGACACCGGAGAGGGCTAGGGTTACACAGAGTCGGTTACAATGGTAGGAGATCTACATTTCCGTATCGCCAAGCTTGCCTTCCACGCCAAGGAAAGACCCATCCAGACACGGGACGAAGTCTTCAATCTTGTATCTTCATAGTCTTAGAGTCCGGCCGATGATGATAGTTCGGCTATCCGGACACCCCCTAGTCCAGGACTCCCTCACCCACCATCAAACTCCTATGGCTAAGTGAAAGTGTTAAAGCTCTATAGTCTGATTGCTTTGTTCGCTGCACTATCACCTCCTCAAATGGACCAAGACGTTGGATCAAGTGTGACTACGTGCTTTTGCTGAACACCCATGCATTATTCGCAAAGGGGTTGAAGCCGACGACTGCAATCTTTCAGGTTATATACATATATACATAAACGGCCGCACAGGAGGCACTAACATACTTTATGGGCAAAAGTATAAATATAGCCTTTATTATCAAAAGCATTGTCTTTACAATTCAGATATATATCATTTGAACATGATAGTCTTTGAGCACTGAGCCTCTATCAGGCGGGCACCCTCTAAGACCTCTTCAAATTAGTGCTCTGGCAGGTCCTGGCCCCCGGGCGGACCCCGTGTTGCAACACCGGTGGCCTCCATCCTCACCCAGTACATTTTAACGCGGGCGAGGGCCATCCACGTACCCTCTATGCATGCCGACACGAATAAATCATTTCACCAAACCAAAATAAATACTCAGGCTTGGTTCCCCCGGCCACAAGCAGTCCACGACAGCCTTCATGGCAAGTCCGGATAACCTATGGAGCTCCGCCCATTTGGCCATCTGCTTGTCTAACAGCAGCAGACGCTTTGGCGTGCTGAACTGTGACCAAAACAGTCCTTCCACTTCATGATCTTCTTGGTCCTGGAAGAACTGCGTCGCATCGGCGGCACTCTTTGACAAGTCCAAATACGCGTCTTGAGAACTCCACATTTGATCAAGAGGGGCATACTTCGTATCTCCGAACTTAGTTTGCAATAAAAAGGGCTTCCCAGCCGTGATCTCGCCGGCTTGCTGGAGCTCCTCCCGAGCTGCTCTGATCTTAGATCGAGTCTCTTTTGCTATTTGCAAGGCCTTTTGCATGTCCAATGTTTTTTCTTAGCTCTCCTTTTCGAGCAGCTCATAACCGTTAGCGGCATCCTTCAGCTCAAGAGCCATATTGGCTATTTTTTCATCACTTCAGCGATGAGCAGCCTGTTCGGCTTTCAATTCACTCACTGCTTTTTTAGCAGCCGCGTCACTTACTCTTGCTTGCTCCTTAGCACGCACAAGCTCAGCCCGAAGAGTCTCCACGGCGGCTGCACCATCTGCAGTCAAAGCATATTGTAAGTCCCAGCGTCATACTGTCTTACATATTTGCTGACCGCCCAGAAGACACACCTAGCGCCTCGTCAAGACGCTTATTCACGAGCGTGATGTCCTCATCCGCCGCATCAAGTTGCCATTTCAATTCGGCAAATTCGGCAGCCCGCATAGTTGTCGGGGCTGCAGCCGCCTGCGTACAAAATTGGCAGAATCCTTTCCTGAAATTATTGATATTTTTTGATCCTCTGATCGCTCTGTTCGGATAGCAACCAGATTCTCAGGGCTACTATCTACACACAGTGCACCTTGCGTTTTGCAATACAAACTAACAAAAAATTGCCACATTACGTACCTCGAAGCCTCTTAACAGGCTCATAAAGGCTTCATCCAGTCCACTTTTCGCGAACGAAATTCTTTTAATCACCGTACCCATTAAGGTACGATGTTCCTCTAAAACATGCGCTTGCCGCAGAAGACTCATCAACGTATCCGGCTGTGTGTCGGACAGTCCGGGCATTTGTCTATGGTCTCTTTAGGAGCCGAACACCCCGGACCTCGGGCAGCTGAAGATTCACCTTCTAGCCTCGTCCTCCTTTGGGGATCGAGATAAATCCTCTGAGACTACACTTCGGGGTCGTCCTCCTTATGGGGTGGGGAATTATGAGGAGGCGTCTTGCTCTCCATCATCTCCGGAAGAAGATCCCCCGAGGACGAAGATTGCTGCGGAAGGCTATAGGCCGGCCTGCATATGTTTCAGATATTACTATCATAAACAGGAGAAGAACGTGGTAGGCTTACATAGCACCCTTGTTCACTTACGTCTTAGCTTGGTCCCCTTGACGGCGCTGTTCGGCAATGTTGCTCCCCGAGAAAGGGCCCCCTGATAGGTATTTCTTCCCTTGCTTGGAGGCCTCCGCCTCCAAGTCTTCGGGGGCGGCCCTTTTCTTCCCACGGGGGAAGGGAATATTTGATTCCCCTCTCCGTTTACTCTCTGACACGGGGGTTCGCGGTCCTTCCGGATTGAACTCCCACATATGGAGAGGTCGTCGTTGGCATGGCAGGACCCGTCGAACTAGCATTACCTGAATCACCTTTACAAGACCAATGTCCTTCTTGATGAGATCTTGGATGTGGCTTTGAAGTGTCCGTACATCATCAGGCGACCCCCAGTCTAGCTCCTTGTTGACCCATGACGCAAGCTGTGGTGGAGGACCGGAGCGGAAGGCAGGAGCAGTCGCCCACTTTTTTCCTCGAGGAGCTGTGATGTAAAACCACTCCCGTTGCCACAGGTCAGAAGCCTCCGGGAAGGAACCCTTTGTCCATAAAGCGTTGGCAGATTTGGTTATTTTTGCCCCTCCGCACTTCGCGTGTTCCCCGTTGATCATCTTCGATGTTACATTAAAGGTTTTAAGCCATAAGCCGAAGTGTGGAACAATGCAGAGGAAGGCCTCGCACACGATGATGAAGGACGAGATGTGAAGGAAGGAATCTAGAGCTAGATCATGAAAATCTAGCCCGTAATAGAATATGAGCCCTCTAACGAAGGGATGAAGACTGAAGCCTAGCCCTCAGAGGAAGTGAGAGATAAACAGAACACTCTTGTCGGACTTGGGAGTAGGGATGACCTGCCCTTGAGCAGGAAGCCTGTGGGGAATTTTCGCTATCAAGTACCTGCGCTCCCTGAGCTTCTTGATATCCTCCTTTGTGACGGAGGAGGCCACCCACCAGGCTTGAAGGCTGGATCCGGCCATGGTCGGAAGTTTGGAGCGTTTTGGCTGAAGCCTTGGGTGTTGGAACTCGAGGTAGGAGAAGGAGAGGGTTAAGCGTAGAGGGAAAAGACAGGCCTTGATCTCTTTATAAAGAGGATGAATACCAAACGTCCCCCGTGTGGCCTTTTTGGAACCTGCCTATTCCCAAGGAATCCTATCCGTGGAACGATTGGGTTACCCACGCCCGTATTGATGAGAATCCCGTGATAAGGGGATATGATCTTTGCTTCGACAAGACGTGCCCATAAAGCCACCGCGTGAAACGTGTCGTGGTAGGCTGATAAAATAGTTCAGATAAAAACTGGGCCGTGGTGTGATGTCACGCTATGAATAAACTGTCAGCAGATTAGATCCATGATATATTATACTCTCTACGGTGGTATGTGGAATTTGTTTTTGCAGAGCCGGACACGATTCTTGTGTTCAAGGTCTACTTTGGAGTATTCAGAGAAGGAACCCGCCTTGCAATGCTGAAGACAATCTGCGCGCCGGACTCAATCATCATTGAAGCCTGGTTCAGGGGCTACTGAGGAGTCCTGGATTAAGGAGTCCTCGGACAGCCGGACTATATACTTTGGCCAGACTATTGGACTATGAAGATACAAGATAGAAGACTTCATCCCGTGTCCGGATGGGACTCTCCTTTGCGTGGAAGGTAAGCTTGGCAATTCGGATATGTAGATTTCCTTCTCTGTAACCGACTATGTGTAACCCTAGGCCCCTTCGGTGTCTATATAAACTGGAGGGTTTAGTACGTAGGACAAGGACGATCATAATCATAGGCTAGCTTCTAGGGTTAGCCTCCTCAATCTCGTGGTAGATCAACTCTTGTAATACTCATATCATCAAGATCAATCAAGCAGGAAGTAGGGTATTACCTCCATAGGGAGGGCCTGAACCTGGGTAAACATTGTGTCCCTTGCCTCCTGTTACCATTAGCCTTAGACGCACAGTTTGGGACCACCTACCCGAGATCCGCCAGTTTTGACACCGACACCAGGCCCGGGAACATTTGCGCTTTTTAGCTCACGTATATGATAGTGTCGCTAGCATCCATATGACAGAGAACCCGGGATGACATGGCTAGTCATGAACCCAAAGTGGCGCTAATTTACAGGGACATGAATACATGACCCAGCAATGAACGTGTCGATCAACAGCGAATCAACCCAAGTCATAGCAAGCTACAAGGACTTAAAGTAACACCGCGTGATGTTTCCCCGAAGGGACAGACACATGAACGAAGAAGGACACATGCCGGCCAACCTAAGTGTTCCGGAGCAGTAGCAAGCTACCATGGCTCAGTGTAAGTACCAGGAGACATTTCCCGGTAAGAGAGGCTACCAAGGATAATCAACTAGGTAGTCAGATCCCACACATGCCAAGCATTTCAATCATACACACAATATGCTCGATATGTGCAAATACAACATGGCATCACAACAAAACTCTACAACTCAAGTACTTTTTTTAAAAGGCTCCAGAGATCCATACATATCATTCATACAGATAGGGGTCACACGACCCAACATTCAAGTCATACAAGCATACAAGCCACAAGCGAAAGCAACATGTCTAGGTACAGACATCTAGAAAGTAAAAAGGCTTGAGGAAGCCTATCTATCCTACAAGGGTCCACCACATGCTCAGGATCACCACTTGGGCATCAAGCTATTCGTCGAAGTCGAGGTCTACATAAAACCCATCAGAAGGGCCCGCATTCTCTTCTGCAATTGTAATTAAGCAAACATGAGTACAAAGGTACTCAGCAAGACTTACATCAGATCCTACATACATGCACATTATTATCAGTAAAGGGATAGTGGGGTTATTGCAGCAAGCCAGCTTTGACTCTTGGCTAAACTATCTTACGAGACACCAACTTGTAATTCTTTTGTGTACTCGAGTCGACTACTCACCACAACAATACACTACCGAGGATCCACTCACGTCATCCTATGGAAGGGCCATCCACGACACTCACACTTGTCCTGAGGCTTGTAGTAGTTTCCATTTACTTGTCTATGAATTGTATAGGCAACCAAGTAGTCCTTTACCATGGACGCAGCTATTCGAATAGATGATGTTAACCCTGTAGGGGCATACTTCTTCACACACGCTTCCACCACTTATCACCATTTACACGACATGTACTCGGCAACCTTCAAGCGGAAGCCCAACGAGGGTGTCGCCCATGGCCTGCCTAAACACTCAAGTCTCTAGTCCAGGTTTATCGCCTATTCCGATTCCATCCGCAAGGAGTTCGGCCGAGGTTTCCACATACGGCCCCGAACGATGTGTGCAGGGTTCCCGAGACACCAAACGGGCGTCCAATACATCGTGACATGTACCTACCGCATTACAGCCCACCCCGAGGGTCAGCACTGGGCACGGCCTCTAGTATACTACAAACACCAAAAACTGCTTGCAACTCTTGGACAGAGAACAAGGGTAGCTAATAAACTGAGAGGGTCCATTGGTTTTGGGCCCAATGCATGGTAGTAGCTGATTCTTAAATCACACATATAGATCTCAGTGCTTAAGGACAGTTCCAATGAAACAACCCACCATGTACTCCTACATGGCCTCTCATCGATATTTTTACCAAATCATGTTCAACACATCACTCTCATTACCGACATGATCATTTCACTCTAGCCCATCACCTAGATGAACCAGACCTCACACGACTCTAAGCATAGCAGGCATAGCAAGGTAGGAAACACAAACATGGCCCAATCAACTCCTACACATGCTAGTGGGTTTCATCTAGTTACTGTGGCAATGACAAGTCATGAAGAGGAAATGGGTTCAATTACCGCAGCACACATCAGTTTGAAATGCGGTTGTCTTAAATGCAGTAAATTAGAGCAAGAGCGAGAACATGGGATTTTATCGATATGATCAAATGGGTGTTTGCTTGCCTGGCAGATCGGTAGCCTCATACTGTCTTTCGATTGGGTACTCAGGGTAATCCTCCGGGACAGAACCTACCGCAGAGAACACTGGTAACACAATCAATACACGACAATATGCAACAATATTATGCATGCATGTGACATGGCAAAATGAGTGTGTTGGGCTAATGCAACTATAACCAGATGGGTTTGAGATATTTTGAACCAAAGATTCAAACCCAAACTCATTTTGTGATCTTAAATAGTGCCTTATCATGTTTTGCACTAAACAGTAAGGTTAACTTATTTAAACATGCATGGAACCAGTACACATGGATAAATTGGATTTTTCTGATCATTTTTCATATATATAACACTTTGCATTTGGAGTTATAGATTAATTTCTAAGAATTTTTGAAGTTAGCACTATTTTCTGGAATTTCCTGAATAAGAATAAATCCAAAGAATGCATTACCGCGTCAGCAAGTCAACTGGGTAGTCCAGGTCAAACCTGACCAGTGGGACCCACTGGTCAGTGACACTGTTAGTTAATTAACTAATTAGGATTAGTTTAACTACTAACCTAGGTTTGACTAACGACATGACCCACATGTCAGTGACCCAGGGGGGTCAAATCTCTGGTCAAACTGGGTTGACTTGCCGGCGTTTAGCCGTCGGCGACAGCCAGACGTGGCGGAGGGTGCGGGTTTTGCAATCCGGCGTCCAAATGGACGACGGAGACCACCTACGAGTAGCTGGGAGCAAGCCGTGTTGAGGTGTGGTGGTGGTTGAGCTCGGGGTCACCGGAAACGGCGCCGACGACGAGCTTTGCGGCTGCCGGAGTTCGGGCGAGGCCGAACTCGTCATTGAAGTGGTCCTAGAGGCACGGGGCCAGCTCCTACGTGGTCTACGCGAGGCAGTGAGGTTAGTGGACAGGGTGGCGAGGCCGTTGGGCGGCCGGAGCTACATCGGCGACGAGCTCAGGCGGTGCGTGTGGTTGTGCTTGTTGCGGTCGTTGCAGTGGACAACAAGAAGAACGGAGAGGAGGGGGAGATGCAGGGGCTCACAGCAAACTTAACGAGCTAGACGGCGGGGTCGGGGATGAGCTGGAGCGAGCGCGATGGTGAAGGGGTTCTCCGGCGACAGCGAGGCGGAGCGAGGTCGTTGTAATGGCTCCGGGGCGAACAAGCGCTCGGGGCTCGATCTGCTCGACAAAGCGGAGGGCGGCGGAGCTCCTGGACACGACAAGGTGATGTAGAGATGGTGGTGGCCACGATAATGACGGCGGTGCGGCTGCGACTGCATCAGCCATGGGTGGAGAGGGCGAGAGAGAGGCGCTGGAAGCGAATAGAGGTGTCGGCAAGGTCGGGGCGACGTCTAGGGGGTCAACCACGCGATGAAACGACACGCGGAGTGAAGCAGGAAAGCTGGGAGGTGCGTGGCGAGCTCGGGCACGCCAGCGCTCACCTCCCTGCCTGCCTGGCGGGAGGAAGCAACTAGCTGGCGCGGTCCAGCACAGTGCTGGATCGCTAGGTGGGCGTGCCAGGTAAGTTGGCCTGGTAACTTCATTTTCCTTTATTTTCTGCTTTTCTTTCTTTCTGTAACTTTGTGGCTTTTCTAAAAATGCTTAGGCACTTTCAAAAATCATGAACCTATTCATTCCCACTGCTTAGAATATATCCAACAGTAAACATTTTAGTTTATGATTATTTGGACATTTAGAATATTTTATAGCATTTAAATGCCCAAATTCAAATAACACATCGAGTGACCTTAGGATGTCCTAGAAAATTGTGCACCATTTTTGTCAGAGGTTCTAGACAAAAGCAAAGATGATGAACATTTTAGAAGGGCATTTCAGGTTCATTGAATGTGGGGACCCCGACTCGCAAGTCGTGATCACCGAATGCACGTGTACAGTGATCCCAGAGATCAATGCTCACTGAACACACAGAAGCTGAATAACAAGAGTCTTACATCCATACATACCGTCTTACACAAATAGTGACCAACATGGTCAAGTCTTACATCGATAAAGCCTTAAGGGCTGAACATCAAATGAAACATAGCAGCGGAAATCGTCGTCGATAAGTAGAACCCATGCCATCTGCCTTAACCCTACAGGCATTCTGACTGGGAACGTCCTAGTTCGCATGATCGTCTCCAAAGAACTCTTCTTCGAACTCCGGTTCTCCCATGCCTGGTCAATTAAATAACCAGTGGCAAGCCAATGAGTACTTTGAATGTACTCGCAAGCAACCCATGATTTGGTTCAAGGTACAGTAATGCATGACATAGGTAAAGTTTTGCATAAAGCTAGTTTTGAGTGCAGGACATGTTCAACATCCTATAAAGCATGCATCAAGAGAATTCAAGTAACCATAAGATCTGGTCACAGATGTCAACATAAATAGAAAAGGGCACCAACCCATTTATCATAAACAGAGAGGGCACCAACCCATCTCAATCGTGTCAAGTCCTCTGACTTGATCCAAGACAACACCATCATCTCACACACACCGGGTTTGAAAACAAGTGGACGTAGCCCAAGAGCGGTTACCCAACTGTCCTTGACCGTGGACACGGCTATTCGAATAGTTTTACACTCTGCAGAGGTTGCACACTTTACCCACTAGATCCGGGGAACTTCCGTGTCATCCACGACCCGCGGTACCTCAAGTACCCGGGGTAAGCACCCGATCACTACCTTTCCCTAGACGACACTAACATGGAGTCCACTCGATTGGTAGTAACCCCCGTGCCGAACATTTCACATCATAAAGTTGTGGAGCCTCGCTCCCATTTTCATCATATACCACAAGCACGGGGTACCAACGGTGTGTCCGGTGCCCTGTGAAAACAGTCATGGCCGCCCTACCTGGCACGACCCCGTCCCAAGAGAGAGCACCAACTCTCCCCCATCACTAGTAATGCGGGCTCCAAGCTAGTATCGGTCTAGGTACTCAATAATGCCCTTTCCCATATAAGGGTAGAGTGGTCGCGCATGTAAGGTTGGAATAACGGTCGCAACTCCGACCAATCCGTTTTGAAAACAACACACACCTTCCTTGGCACACCACTTCGTCACCAAGTGGTCACCCATCTCATCATCTCCCTCGGGCATAAGTGGCACCCGACGGGGTTTTCGAAAAGACTTTTGAAATCACATTGCCTCCTTCACCATGCACAAACCCACCCCATTTGCGTAGCATCTACATTTGCATCCTATCTACTCCCACCGGCATAACCCTCATAAGAAGGTAGGGCCATGCACACTGCAAGTATCAACGAGGAAGTAATCGTGGTAACCAACCCACGTGGTTCACCATCTCATCATGATTCCGATGCATCGATAATAAAGAGCTAAAAATGACATGCATATAAAGGGGTATCATAGTCATGGTCAAAGGGCTGCTTGCCTTGGTTGGCTTGATCTTCAAAGTCTTCAGGCCCTGCTCCTCCTTCTTCCTCAGCTACCTCGTCAAATACGGGATCTAACGTCGCAAGAAAACAACGGGAAAATAAGGCAATAATAAAAACAGAAAAGTCAAAGTGCTCACAAAAATGTCAACTTATTTTTGTAAAATACTAGGAGGAAGGCTAGGAAGGGGGCAACTTTTGGTTTTGGTTTTGGAGCAGCAAAATAGGAGTTATGGATTTTCAAAGGCCTATTTAAATGCTAAAAACCACATTTAAATATTTACAGAGAAGAAAAGGTGGTTGGATTTGAGTGAAAGTTGCACCATTAAATAGGTTGCAATATTCTAGGAATTTAGAAATTGGAATCAATGCATTTGGATTAATATTCTGCCCTGTGGAATATTTGGAAATAATACAGAAAAGGAAAAAGAAAAACGGCGCTGTGCCACTGGGCCAGAGAGGCCACAACAGCAGCAGGCCCAGGGGGGAAACCCAGCCCACGCGGCCGCCACGTCGAAGGCGTAAAGGCTGAATACGCCTTCGGCCGACGGCGGATCGGTGCGCGCGCGCGCGCGCACGTTTTAAACCTGACGGGTGGATCCCACCCGTCAGGGCGTGTGGCTGACGGGCCGGCCCCACGGCGGCCGTCGTCTACCTCCGGCCAGAGGCGACAGCGAGCTCGCCGGCGGCGGTACAGGGCACGGGAAGGGATGCGGAGACTACCGTCGGACTCAGGGGCGAGTCGCGGTTCTGGTGGTGGTGGAGACGGTCGCCGGAGTGGCCTGCTTCGCCGGCGACGAGGTCCCGCGGCGGAGGCGCTTCGGCGTCAGTGGCTCCGGCCGGTTCCGGCTGCAAAACAAGGGGAAACGAGGGGGGAAAGAATCAGTGGCGCCTCGCGGTTCCAGATCGAGAGAGAGCTGGGGCGGAGAAGGCCTGTACCGCGCGGACGCCGACGAGCCGAGGCGGCGGAGCTCGAGCTCGATCTCGAGCTCGGGTGGTTCTGGAGAGGAAGGAGTTGTGCGGGAGGCCGATTGGGTGTGTGGAGGGGCGACAGGGAGGAAGAGAGAGGCTCGGGGGCACCTTATATAGGCTGGCCGCGGTTCACCGTAGGCGTGGCCTACGGGCGCCCGCGGGATCGGCTCTGGAGACCGTGGGAGAGGAGTTGGAGCTGTCCACGGCGCTCGTGGGGATGGAGTAGGGCGCCAGTGAGAAGGAGAGAGAGCGGGGGAGGGTTCTGGCGCCCGCGCGTGTGAGGCCGGCCATTGGCCGAGCCGGGCGGCGTCGGGCACGCGCTGCAGGAGGGGAGAGAGAGGGAGAGACAATGGGGACGGCACGGCGGCGTGTCGCAGACGTCGAGACACATCAACTGGCGCGATGGGAAGGCACGAGGCGGTCGGGAGGCGCGGTGTCAACGGTCGGCGCTCTGGCAGGCGCTCCAGAGCGCGACTTTGGCCGGCATCCGCGGGTTTTCCGCGTCGCGCGCGCGTCCTTTTCTGTCTGGAGGCTACAGTGGAAGGGGGCAAAACCTGGAAAGAGCCTGGGATGCTCTGGGGTGCAGAGGGGAGAGAGAGAGGCTGGGAGAGAGAAGGGAAGCTGTTGTCCAGAGAGGACAAACGTGATTCCCTCCTTCCTCCACATTGCTTCCTCGGGTAGAAAAGTGTCTAAGTGACAGAGGGGAGTGAGGAAGGGTTGTGGCAAAAAGTTGAACTCAAGGAGATTAGTGAAAGTGGCAAAAATAGGCTTTTTAGTATTTTGCCAGAAGGTGTTTGATGGAGTTTTGGGTAAGCTAATGACTCCCACTGGCCAAGATACTCCAAGGGGTGAAATGTCACATATATTTAGGGCCTTCCACCCATTTTGAGCTTATTTGGACAAAGTTGCCAATGCAACTTTTGCAAACCCTAGAAATGGGCAGAAATGGATTTGTGTAGATCCAGTGGAGTAAATCATTTCTCCTTGATGTGCCACTTAGTGTGGTAGCCTTATTTGGTCACATGATCAGGCTCACCAAAGTTGGGGTCCTGGAGAAAAAGTTGGTAGTGCAAAGTAGTTCAAACTTGATTCTGGTCAGAGAGGGTTTTGAGGCACTTTGACCAAGACTTCCTATTCTCCAACCTGTGCCATTTGGTCCAGATGCATCATTAGACCAATGAAGCATGTCCACCAAGTTTGAGCACATTTGGACATACTTGGCAATGTAAAGTTGATCAAACTTCAGAATGGACAGAGATAGTTTTGAGGGGTTTTGATGGTGTTATCTTGTTCTCCAAGTCATGAGACTTGGCAAGATCATCTAATATGTCATATGTGACATGATGGAATTTTCCTGGAATTTCTGGAGAATATTTCCTTTGTAAATATTTCAAAAGCTTGAAATATCCAGGAAGGGTTTTAGAGGGATTTGACCAATATTTTGAACATGACCAGGTGTTGAAACTCTTATATATGGACAATATATGTCCTATGAGTTTCCATAAATTTTGTCAAATATTTTTAAAACAATAAAATAATTTTTCCCTATTAAAGACCATTTCTGGCCTTAAGAAAAAGCCTTTAAATAAAATAGTAAAACAATTTTTAAAATTATAGGTTTGTGGTTCCTGGGCATCCTATATCTAATAGGAGTCAAATATATTTTTGGAATGATTTTTACTGCTCTTAATCAAGTACTTGCAGTGCAAACCTCAATTCAGGGGTTTTTGGAAAACTAATTTTAGAAAATACTTTCTGGCCAAATTATTTTTGTAAGAAAATTCTATATAGCACTATTCACCTGGCATGGTCATTGGTCAGGAGCTTGGGGTAAGGAGATGGAATTTAGAGGGTAGAGTAGTTGACTTCAAGAAGCACTTGAAAGAAACACAGAGAGGAAACCAACTCCAAATAAAAGCCAAATAATGCAAAAAAAAAGTTTTTGTTGGTCCAAACTTTCATGCTTTAATAATGAAAATGAAATGTTACAAAATGCAGGGTGTGACAGACCTACCCCCCTTACAAGAATCTCGTCCCCGAGATTCCTAAACTAGGCTTAAAAGAGATACGGAAATTCGGATCTAAGGTAGTCTTCACGCTCCCAAGTTGCTTCTGCTTCAGTGTGGTTGCTCCATTGGACCTTGAAGTACTTGATGGTGCGCCTTCGAGTGCGTCGCTCAGCCTCATCCAGAATGCAGATGGGCCGCTCACGATAAGTCAAATCAGGTTGAAGATCAACGGCTTGGTGATTGACGTCCTTGTAGAGGTCGGGCTTGTCTGGAACTTGGAGACACTTCCGGAGTTGTGACACGTGGAACACGTTGTGCACATCAGAAAGTTCAGGTGGAAGTTCCAACTGGTAAGCCACTTCTCCTCGTCGCTCAGTGATCTTGAAGGGCCCAATGTATCTCGGAGCGAGCTTTCCCTTGACATGAAAGTGCTGGGCTCCTTTGAGAGGGGTGACCCGGAGATAGACATGGTCTCCAACTCGGAAGTTTATGTCTTTGCGACGTGAGTCCGCATAGCTCTTCTGCCTTGACTTGGCAGACTTCAGACGCTCTCTGACAAGCTGGACTTGCTCTTCTGCTTCACGAAGGATATCAGGCCCAAAGACGAGTCCTCCTCCGGTCTCCGACCAGTTGAGAGGTGTACGGCACTTCCGCCCGTATAACACTTCAAATGGTGCCATCTGAAGGCTGGCCTGATAACTGTTGTTGTAAGAGAACTCGGCGAAAGGGAGGCAATCTTCCCACCTAGCTCCATAAGCTAAGACACAGGCTCGGAGCATGTCTTCGAGTATTTGATTCACTCGCTCGGTCTGACCTCCGGTCTGTGGGTGGAAAGCAGTGCTGAAGGACAACTTGGTCCCCATAGCCTCCTGGAATTTCTTCCAAAACCTTGAGGTGAACTGGGTTCCTCGATCTGACACAATCTCCTTGGGAACACCATGAAGGCTCACGATTCGGTTGATGTAGAGACTGGCTAACTGGTTCCCCTTGTAGGTCGTCTTGACAGGAATGAAGTGGGCCACCTTGGTCAAATGGTCAACGATGACCCATATTGAGTCATGTCCCTTGCTTGACCTGGGTAAACCGGTGATGAAGTCCATCCCGACTCTGTCCCACTTCCATTCAGGCACCTTAAGGGGTTGCAACAATCCAGCGGGTCACTGATGCTCAGCTTTGACTCTCTGGCATACGTCGCATTTTGCAACATAGGTGGCAATCTCCCTTTTCATCCCGTGCCACCAAAATCTTTCCTTCGGGTCTTGATACATCCTGGTGCCTCCAGGGTGGATGGAATATGGGCTGTCATGAGCTTCTTGCAAGATCAGGTTCTTGAGCTCAACCTTGTTGGGCACGCAGATGCGATTCCCAAACCACACAATTCCTTCCTCATCTTCTGAGAATCCTGAGGCTTTGCCTGCCTTGATCTTCCTCTTGATGCCTTCAATACTCTCATGCCCCTTCTGAGCTTTCTTGATATCATCCATCAAGGTAGGCTTAACTTCGAGGCTGGCCAAGAATCCTGGTGCAACCAGTTCCAACCCGAAGCTTTCAAGTTCTTCATACAAGGCGGGTAGCTTGTGCTTTAGCATAGCATTCAAGGAGCAAGCCTTCCTGCTCAACGCGTCTGCTACCACATTAGCCTTTCCAGGGTGGTATTGAACACTGAGGTCATAATCCTTTATCAACTCTAGCCATCTTCTCTGCCTCATGTTCAATTCCCTCTGAGTGAAAATATACTTCAGACTTTTGTGATCCGTGTATACCTCACATCGCTTCCCCAAGAGGTAATGTCGCCAAGTCTTCAGGGCATGAAGCACTGCTGCTAGCTCAAGGTCATGAGTAGCGTAGTTCTCTTCGTGAGGTCGTAGCTGCCTTGAAAGGTAGGCCACGACTCTGCCTTCTTGCATCAGAACACCTCCCAGTCCGATTCTTGACGCATCACAATATATCACAAACTCCTTGTGTATATCTGGTGTGGCCAGAACTGGAGCGGTGGTTAGCCTCTTCTTCAGCTCCTGGAAGCTTTCTTCGCACTTCGGCGTCCATTCGAACTTCTTGTCCTTCTTCAAGAGCTGAGTCATGGGTCGGGCAATGCTCGAAAACCCTTCAACGAACTTGCGGTAATATCCCGCGAGTCCGAGGAAGTTTCTGACTTCCTTCACATTGCTCGGGGATTGCCATTCAGTCACGGCTTCAATCTTAGCAGGGTCGACTGACAATCCTTCTTCAGTTAGAACATGTCCCAGAAATCCAACTTCACGCAGCCAGAATTCACACTTGCTGAACTTGGCATACAGTTGGTGCTCTCGAAGCTTGTCTAGGACCATCCTCAAGTGTTGCTCGTGCTCTTCTTCCGACTTCGAGAAGACAAGAATGTCATCAATGAAGACGACGACGAACTTGTCCAAATATTCCATGAAGACCTTATTCATGAGATACATGAAGTAAGCTGGGGCATTGGTCAACCCAAAGGACATGACCGTGCATTCATACAGGCCATATCTGGTTACGAATGCCGTCTTCGGAATATCTTGGGGGTCTGATCTTCAGTTGGTAGTACCCAGATCTGAGGTCGATCTTGGAGAACACCTTGGCCCCATTGAGTTGATCAAACAGATCTTCAATCTTGGGAAGTGGGTACTTGTTCTTGATTGTAACCTCGTTGAGGGAGCGGTAGTCAATGCATAAGCGGATGGTACCGTCCTTCTTTGCCACAAACAGAACAGGTGATCCCCAAGGGGAGGCACTAGGGCGGATAAATCCCTTCCTCAACTGCTCTTCCAACTGCTTCTTCAATTCTGCTAACTCCTCCGATCCCATCCTATAAGGCTTCTTATAGATGGGTCCTGCTCCGGGTATGAGCTTGATGATGAACTCAATGTCTCGGTCAGGAGGCATTCCTGGTAGCTCATCAGGAAAAACATCGGGATACTCGCATACTACCGGCACTTGTTCCAATCCAACTTCAGTCAGACAGTTGGCTTGGTTGGCTTGAGCAGAAGAGGGGTTGGAGGCAAATTTGACTTTGACTCCTCGGTCATTGGTCATAGTGACCGTCCGGTTGGCGCAATCAATCAAGCCTTGGTGCTTGCTGAGCCAATCCATTCCCAAGATCACATCCAAGCCTTGTGATTTTAGGATGATAAGGTCTGCTAGGAAGTCTACCCCGTTAATGGTAATCCCGACTCCTTTACATCCTATCTTGGCTCTCATCTCTGCTCCAGGGGTTTGTACCACCATAGGGTTATTCAGGGGTGTAGGGGTCATGCCACTTTTTAATGCAAAACTTTGGGTGACAAAAGAATGCGTGGCTCCAGAATCAAGGAAAACTGTTGCGAGTGCTGAATTGACAAGGAACGTACCCAGCACGACGTCCGGGTCTTCCTGGGCTTCTTCTGCGGTGACATGATTCACACGACCCCTGCCATTGTTGGGCAAGTTGCGGGGAGCTTGGTTCCTTGGTGGCATTCCACGGCCTTGTCCCGGGTTCTGCGCATTGGGGCGCGGGGCGTCAGGTTTCTTGTTGGGGCAATTCTTGGAGTAATGCCCTGGCTGTCCACATCCGAAACAAGTGACTTGATTGGGGACGACGCCCTTGCCAGCATTGTTATTGGGGTTGTTGTAAGCTGGCCTGGGGTTGGCATACTGCTGAGGTGGATAGTTGGTGCGAGGTGCAGGAGCTCTTGGCTGCTGATAGGCTGGCTTGACCGGGGCTGGCTGCCACGGGCGAGGCTTCTGGTTGCTGGAGCTACCCTTGCTGATCATCTTGCGCTTACGAGTGTCATCCAAGGCACGTCGCTTGTCCTCAAGCATGAGTGCCTTGTTCACCAGATCAGGAAAGGTTGGGCAGTCACACACAACAAGCGAGTACTGCAGAGTCTGGTTAAGGCCTTCCATGAAGCGCTCCCTTTTGGCAGCATCAGTGCTGACATCTTCAGGGGCATACCTTGAGAGAACACTGAACTTCTGCATGTACTCCTTGACAGTGCTACTACCTTGCTTCAGGGCTCGGAACTCACGCTTCTTGATGGCCATGATTCCAGAAGGGATGTGGGCCTTGCGGAATTCCGTCTTGAAGGTGTCCCAAGTGATGTCTTGCTCAACATGCATAGCCTTGAATCCATCCCACCAAGCTCTGGCAGTCCCCCCGAGACAGTGGGCAGCATACGCCACTTTATCACGGTCCTCAGTGCATCCGACTAGTGCCAGCAGATCCTCAATGGTGCGGACCCAGTCGTCTGCATCCAGGGGTTCAGCAGTCTCAATGAAAGTGGGTGGTGCATGCTTCTTGAACTCCACCAGTGTGGAACGTCCAGGGCCGTGCCCCGCCGGCTGGCGGTTGACAGCCTGAGCAATCATCTGGAGGGCTGCAGTGTTGGCTTGGCGCTCCTCTCGAAAGGCTTGGAGAAGCTGAGCCATATCCATGCTTGGAGGAGGTGGTGGTGGTGGAGTCTGTCCTTGGGCTTGGTCCTGGCTGGCTCCGGCCTCAGCAGAACCTCCGGCTTCTTGCGGCTGGGTAGAGGTACCAGTACGTGTTACAACAGGCATCCTGTTGGAGCGGTCAAGGTCTCATGATTGGGAACAACAATGAGGGAAAGCAGTAGAGATGGAATGCCTAGCAAGGGGGTGGTGTGACACAAATTAAGTAAAACAAAGGCCAGAAGGGCCAAACTCATGCATTAAAACCAAATGGGGAATGTATTCGTTTACAAGCTCCCAAAGGGAAAGTACGACTTCATGAAAGCAAGCTGAACGCAAACGCAACATAACATGGTTTCACAAGAACCATTACAAGGACTCGACTTCGCAAAAGGGGTACACGACCTATCCAACCATAGGCTACGAGCTAGCCTATCCTAGTCCTGAACGGAGTCTAAGTGGTGGAATGCTCGGTCGGGTATTCTGGCTCCTCTGGGTCTTCCTCCTCATCTTCATCTGTCTTGGTCTCTTCATCGCTTGAGGAAGCGGGGGAGTGAAGGAGCTGAACACGACGCTGCTCTGTTGGTGGCGTCGTGAAGAGGTTGCGGTACTCCTTTGCCGTCATACGGCGTGGCTGAGGTGTTCCCTTGGCAGGTGCGACCTGTGGGGGTCGTCCGCCTCGATAAGCTACTGCGGGCTGTCCAGGGGGTGCTCCATCCTTCTTGATCCTGTCTGCCTTCATCTGAACTATGCGGAGGAGCTCCTTGGTCTCGCGGAGTTCCTTTCGAAGCTCCGTCGACTCCGAGGCCAGGTGCTGTGCCAGACTGTCGGCACACAAGCTGAAGTAGGTCTGGAAGCGGAGAGAAAGTCCCTCGTCCATGGGTGGTGCTGGTGCGCTGCTCTCGTCATCACCTTCCTTACGATAAGGCAGGTAACGAGTGGCTGGCTCTCTCGCCATCTCTGGCAGGAGATCCCGGAGGCGAGTCAGCGCCTTGAGGGCAGCAGTCTCCACGGCGAGGAGCAGTGTCGCCATCTGGGGTCCCTCAAAGAACCAGCTCGTCGGGGCGTCATTCGCCCTCACGACTACCTCCACGTGATACTCCCTCTTGGTGCTGTCGACCCAGTGCTCGTGGTAGGAGAAGGTGGGGACTCGAGTGAACTGGCACTTCCTGAGGCTATCCTCAAGAAGCACAGGAAACCCAGTGGTCAGGAAGTCCTCGGGTACGGCGGCCATCTACAAAAAGTGGAAGGGGAAGGGTCAATAAAGGAATGTGACCTATGTTTGGGATACTAACATAAACATAGGTATATGGGTAACCTGGTGGATAGTCTCGCTCTAACTAACGTCCATGCTAACTAAGGCTTCCTACAGTCAGGATGGCTCTGATACCAGCTCTGTGGGGACCCCGACTCGCAAGTCGTGATCACCGAATGCACGTGTACAGTGATCCCAGAGAACAATGCTCACTGAACACACAGAAGCTGAATAACAAGAGTCTTACATCCATACATACCGTCTTACACAAATAGTGACCAACATGGTCAAGTCTTACATCGATAAAGCCTTAAGGGCTGAACATCAAATGAAACATAGCAGCGGAAATCGTCGTCGATAAGTAGAACCCATGCCATCTGCCTTAACCCTACAGGCATTCTGACTGGGAACGTCCTAGTTCGCATGATCGTCTCCAAAGAACTCTTCTTCGAACTCCGGTTCTCCCATGCCTGGTCAATTAAATAACCAGTGGCAAGCCAATGAGTACTTTGAATGTACTCGCAAGCAACCCATGATTTGGTTCAAGGTACAGTAATGCATGACATAGGTAAAGTTTTGCATAAAGCTAGTTTTGAGTGCAGGACATGTTCAACATCCTATAAAGCATGCATCAAGAGAATTCAAGTAACCATAAGATCTGGTCACAGATATCAACATAAATAGAAAGGGGCACCAACCCATTTATCATAAACAGAGAGGGCACCAACCCATCTCAATCGTGTCAAGTCCTCTGACTTGATCCAAGACAACACCATCATCTCACACACACCGGGTTTGGAAACAAGTGGACGTAGCCCAAGAGCGGTTACCCAACTGTCCTTGACCGTGGACACGGCTATTCGAATAGTTTTACACTCTGCAGAGGTTGCACACTTTACCCACTAGATCCGGGGAACTTCCGTGTCATCCACGACCCGCGGTACCTCAAGTACCCGGGGTAAGCACCCGATCACTACCTTTCCCTAGACGACACTAACATGGAGTCCACTCGATTGGTAGTAACCCCCGTGCCGAACATTTCACATCATAAAGTTGTGGAGCCTCGCTCCCATTTTCATCATATACCACAAGCACGGGGTACCAACGGTGTGTCCGGTGCCCTGTGAAAACAGTCATGGCCGCCCTACCTGGCACGACCCCGTCCCAAGAGAGAGCACCAACTCTCCCCCGTCACTAGTAATGCGGGCTCCAAGCTAGTATCGGTCTAGGTACTCAATAATGCCCTTTCCCATATAAGGGTAGAGTGGTCGCGCATGTAAGGTTGGAATAACGGTCGCAACTCCGACCAATCCGTTTTGAAAACAACACACACCTTCCTTGGCACACCACTTTGTCATCAAGTGGTCACCCATCTCATCATCTCCCTCGGGCATAAGTGGCACCCGACGGGGTTTTCGAAAAGACTTTTGAAATCACATTGCCTCCTTCACCATGCACAAACCCACCCCATTTGCGTAGCATCTACATTTGCATCCTATCTACTCCCACTGGCATAACCCTCATAAGAAGGTAGGGCCATGCACACTGCAAGTATCAACGAGGAAGTAATCTTGGTAACCAACCCACGTGGTTCACCATCTCATCATGATTCCGATGCATCGATAATAAAGAGCTAAAAATGACATGCATATAAAGGGGTATCATAGTCATGGTCAAAGGGCTGCTTGCCTTGGTTGGCTTGATCTTCAAAGTCTTCAGGCCCTGCTCCTCCTTCTTCCTCAGCTACCTCGTCAAATACGGGATCTAACGTCGCAAGAAAACAACGGGAAAATAAGGCAATAATAAAAACAGAAAAGTCAAAGTGCTCACAAAAATGTCAACTTATTTTTGTAAAATACTAGGAGGAAGGCTAGGAAGGGGGCAACTTTTGGTTTTGGTTTTGGAGCAGCAAAATAGGAGTTATGGATTTTCAAAGGCCTATTTAAATGCTAAAAACCACATTTAAATATTTACAGAGAAGAAAAGGTGGTTGGATTTGAGTGAAAGTTGCACCATTAAATAGGTTGCAATATTCTAGGAATTTAGAAATTGGAATCAATGCATTTGGATTAATATTCTGCCCTATGGAATATTTGGAAATAATACAGAAAAGGAAAAAGAAAAACGGCGCTGTGCCACTGGGCCAGAGAGGCCACAGCAGCAGCAGGCCCAGGGGGGAAACCCAGCCCACGCGGCCGCCACGTCGAAGGCGTAAAGGCTGAATACGCCTTCGGCCGACGGCGGATCGGTGCGCGCGCGCGTGCACGTTTTAAACCTGACGGGTGGATCCCACCCGTCAGGGCGTGTGGCTGACGGGCCGGCCCCACGGCGGCCGTCGTCTACCTCCGGCCAGAGGCGACAGCGAGCTCGCCGGCGGCGGTACAGGGCACGGGAAGGGATGCGGAGACTACCGTCGGACTCAGGGGCGAGTCGCGGTTCTGGTGGTGGTGGAGACGGTCGCCGGAGTGGCCTGCTTCGCCGGCGACGAGGTCCCGCGGCGGAGGCGCTTCGGCGTCAGTGGCTCCGGCCGGTTCCGGCTGCAAAACAAGGGGAAACGAGGGGGGAAAGAATCAGTGGCGCCTCGCGGTTCCAGATCGAGAGAGAGCTGGGGCGGAGAAGGCCTGTACCGCGCGGACGCCGACGAGCCGAGGCGGCGGAGCTCGAGCTCGATCTCGAGCTCGGGTGGTTCTGGAGAGGAAGGAGTGGTGCGGGAGGCCGATTGGGTGTGTGGAGGGGCGACAGGGAGGAAGAGAGAGGCTCGGGGGCACCTTATATAGGCTGGCCGCGGTTCACCGTAGGCGTGGCCTACGGGCGCCCGCGGGATCGGCTCTGGAGACCGTGGGAGAGGAGTTGGAGCTGTCCACGACGCTCGTGGGGATGGAGTAGGGCGCCAGTGAGAAGGAGAGAGAGCGGGGGAGGGTTCTGGCGCCCGCGCGTGTGAGGCCGGCCATTGGCCGAGCCGGGCGGCGTCGGGCACGCGCTGCAGGAGGGGAGAGAGAGGGAGAGACAATGGGGACGGCACGGCGGCGTGTCGCAGACGTCGAGACACATCAACTGGCGCGATGGGAAGGCACGAGGCGGTCGGGAGGCGCGGTGTCAACGGTCGGCGCTCTGGCAGGCGCTCCAGAGCGCGACTTTGGCCGGCATCCGCGGGTTTTCCGCGTCGCGCGCGCGTCCTTTTCTGTCTGGAGGCTACAGTGGAAGGGGGCAAAACCTGGAAAGAGCCTGGGATGCTCTGGGGTGCAGAGGGGAGAGAGAGAGGCTGGGAGAGAGAAGGGAAGCTGTTGTCCAGAGAGGACAAACGTGATTCCCTCCTTCCTCCACATTGCTTCCTCGGGTAGAAAAGTGTCTAAGTGACAGAGGGGAGTGAGGAAGGGTTGTGGCAAAAAGTTGAACTCAAGGAGATTAGTGAAAGTGGCAAAAATAGGCTTTTTAGTATTTTGCCAGAAGGTGTTTGATGGAGTTTTGGGTAAGCTAATGACTCCCACTGGCCAAGATACTCCAAGGGGTGAAATGTCACATATATTTAGGGCCTTCCACCCATTTTGAGCTTATTTGGACAAAGTTGCCAATGCAACTTTTGCAAACCCTAGAAATGGGCAGAAATGGATTTGTGTAGATCCAGTGGAGTAAATCATTTCTCCTTGATGTTCCACTTGGTGTGGTAGCCTTATTTGGTCACATGATCAGGCTCACCAAAGTTGGGGTCCTGGAGAAAAAGTTGGTAGTGCAAAGTAGTTCAAACTTGATTCTGGTCAGAGAGGGTTTTGAGGCACTTTGACCAAGACTTCCTATTCTCCAACCTGTGCCATTTGGTCCAGATGCATCATTAGACCAATGAAGCATGTCCACCAAGTTTGAGCACATTTGGACATACTTGGCAATGTAAAGTTGATCAAACTTCAGAATGGACAGAGATAGTTTTGAGGGGTTTTGATGGTGTTATCTTGTTCTCCAAGTCATGATACTTGGCAAGATCATCTAATATGTCATATGTGACATGATGGAATTTTCCTGGAATTTCTGGAGAATATTTCCTTTGTAAATATTTCAAAAGCTTGAAATATCCAGGAAGGGTTTTAGAGGGATTTGACCAATATTTTGAACATGACCAGGTGTTGAAACTCTTATATATGGACAATATATGTCCTATGAGTTTCCATAAATTTTGTCAAATATTTTTAAAACAATAAAATAATTTTTCCCTATTAAAGACCATTTCTGGCCTTAAGAAAAAGCCTTTAAATAAAATAGTAAAACAATTTTTAAAATTATAGGTTTGTGGTTCCTGGGCATCCTATATCTAATAGGAGTCAAATATATTTTTGGAATGATTTTTACTGCTCTTAATCAAGTACTTGCAGTGCAAACCTCAATTCAGGGGTTTTTGGAAAACTAATTTTAGAAAATACTTTCTGGCCAAATTATTTTTGTAAGAAAATTCTATATATCACTATTCACCTGGCATGGTCATTGGTCAGGAGCTTGGGGTAAGGAGATGGAATTTAGAGGGTAGAGTAGTTGACTTCAAGAAGCACTTGAAAGAAACACAGAGAGGAAACCAACTCCAAATAAAAGCCAAATAATGCAAAAAAAAAGTTTTTGTTGGTCCAAACTTTCATGCTTTAATAATGAAAATGAAATGTTACAAAATGCAGGGTGTGACATTGAAAAATATTTTAGTAAACCCTAGTTGGTTTAAGGGGGTGCTGGGGGTTCTGTCATCCCCAGTTCCAAGTTTCTGAGCAAAGTAAACATGATGCAGTCACTCTAATGCATGCACTGACTAGGGTTGTGACAACTCAACCCCAGTCAGAAAAATCTCCTCCCGAGATTTAGGATCCTTCGGGAAGAAGGTGGGGTACTCAAGTCGAAGACAATCCTTCCTTTCCCAAGTGGCTTCTTTCTTAGAATGGTGTGACCATTGAACCTTCAGAAACTTGATGTTATGGCGTCGAGTGGTACGCTCAGATTGGTCAAGGAACAAATGGGATATTCCTGATATGTGAGATTATTTTGGAGATCAAGCATTTTGTGGTCCACTCCACAGATAGGATCCGAGAAGCAACGCCTGAGTTGAGAAACATGGAAGACATCATGAACTCTGGAGAGGTGAGGAGGTAGTTCCAATTGGTAGGCAACTTCTCCTTGTTTGGCAAGAATGCGAAAGGGTCCAATGTAGCGAGGAGCCAATTTGTCTTTGATACCGAAGCGATGGGTTCCCTTCGGAGGAGTAACCCGAAGGTAAGCCTTCTCATCAACTTCAAAAGTCATGGCCTTATGTTTACGATCATATTGGCTCTTTTGACGAGATTGGGCTGTTTTGAACTTTTCACGAACAATGCGAACTTGCTCTTCTGCTTCCTGGATCATATCCAGGCCAAAGAATTGTCTTTCCCCGGTTTCTCACCAGTTAAGAGGCGTTCGACACCTTCGTCCATAGAAACCTTCAAAAGGAGCCTTGCCCAAGCTAGATTGATAGTTGTTTTTATAAGAAAATTCGGGAGGCATTTGTCCCAATCCATTCCGAATGAGATAACAGAAGCTCGGAGCATATCTTCTAGAATTTGATTGACGCGCTCTACTTGACCACTTGATTGAGGGTGGAAGGCGGTTCTAAAGGAGAGACGGGTTCCCATAGCATTTTGGAAACTTTCCCAAAATCGAGAGGTGAAGAGACTTCCACGATCTGAGTTAATTTCCAATGGAACACCATGGAGAGACACTATTCGGGAGATATACAAGTCTGCTAGCTAACTAGCGGTTATACTCTCACGAACAGGCAAGAAATGGGCTACTTTGGAAAGACGATCAATGACAACGAAGATAGCATTATTCCCTCTCTTGGTCCTAGGAAAACCGGTGATGAAATCCATACCAATTTTATCCCATTTCCACTCAGGAATAGCTAACGGTAGAAGGTTGCCAGCAGGTCGTTGATGCTCTTCTTTAACACGACAACATACATCACAATTGGCAATATACAGAGCAATTTATCTCTTCATCCTAGTCCACCAGAACCTCTGGCGTAGGTCCTGATGCATTTTAGTACTACCGGGATGAATGGTGAGAGGGGATTCATGGGCTTCCTTAAGGATCAATCGCCTCTGGTTCCGCACTTTGGGAACCACTAAGCGGTTTCCGAAGTATACATCACCTTGATCATCAATGGAGAAACAATCCGCAACTCCTTTCTTGATGTTTCTCTTGATACGGGAAATTCCCGGATCTACCTTCTGAGCTTTGATGATCTGATCTGTAAGGGTAGGTTTCGCCACCAAGGTAGAAAGGAATCCTTGAGGAACAATGTGAAGGTTAATCTTTCGAAATTCCTCATGGAGAAGTGGTTGACTTTGTTGTAACATCAGATTGTTACAATAAGATTTACAACTTAGTGCATCAGCCATGACATTGGCTTTTCCTAGGGTGTAAGTTATTCCTAAGTCGTAATCTGTGATCAACTCGACCCAACGTGTTTGCCTGAGATTCAAATCCGATTAGGTGAATATATATTTCAGACTTTGGTTATCGGTGAAGATTTCACAATGATTACCGAGAAGGTAATGTCGCCTGGTTTTGAGTGCATGGACTACAACTGCAAGCTCTAGATCATGTGTAGGATAGTTTTCCTCATGTGGATGCAACTGTCATGAAGCATAGGCAATTACATGACGATCTTGCATGAGTATGCAAGTCCTTGTCGCGAGGTGTCGTAGTAGATAACAAAGTCCTTGGAGAAATCTGGTGGTACCAGTACGGGAGCAGATGTCAGGCGTCTTTTCAGTTCCTGAAAACTATTCTAGCACTATGGGGTCCACTCGAACTTTTTATCTTTCTTGAGGAGTTCAGTTAGAGGTTTAGCAACCTTGGAGAAGTTCTCTACAAAGCGGCGGCAGTAGCTCGCTAAGCCAAGGAAACTCCGAACTTGCTTAACCGATTTAGGTGGAGTCCAATGAAGAACGGCTTGAACTCGCTTGGGATTGATAGCAATACCCCTACCAGAGATTACATGGCCTAGATAGGTCACTTCTGGTAACCAGAATTCACATTTAGAGAATTTTTCATAAAGGCGATGCTCTCAAAGTTTCATCAATACTAGCCTTGGATGCTTGGCATGTTCTTCCTCATTCTTGGAGTAGATGAGTATATCATTGAGGTATACCACGACAAATTTATCCAAATACTCCATGAAGATCGAGTTAATTAACTGAGAGAAAGTGGCTGGTGCATTGGTTAAATCGAAGGACATGACAGCGTACTCGAATTGGCCATAACGAGTAACAAAGGCCGTTTTGGGAATGTTCCCGTTCTTGATTTTGATCAGATAGTAGCCCAACCTCAAATCCATCTTAGAAAAGACTAAGGATCTAGTGAGCTGGTCATACAGGTTGTTGATCATGGGGAGCGGATACTTGTTCTTTATGTTGACCAAATTGACGGGTCGATAATCTACAACCATCCGATCCATACCATCCTTCTTCTTGACAAGGAGGACGGGACAAGCCCATGGAGAAGAACTAGGATGGATGAAACCCTTTTTCAAGGACTCATCGAGTTGTTTCTTGAGTTCAGCTAGTTCTAGTGGTGCCATCTTATAGGGTCTCCTAGAGATTGGGACATTTCCTGGGATAAGATCTATCATGAACTCGACATCCCTGTCAGGTGGAATACCTGGCAATTCTTCTGGAAATACATCCGGAAAGTCATGGACTACCGGAACATCTTCGAGGTCTCGCAAAGGACTGGCATTAAAAGAGTAGAGCTGACTTAAGCTACTCGGGTCAAGACATTGACTACCTTGCCCGATGGATGTGTAAGTTGAACAGTCCTAGAGTAACAATCAATCTTAGCATGATGGGTTGTCATCCAGTCCATACCCAAGATGATATTTATGTCCGAGGATTTGAGAGCTATCAAAGATGCAAGGAAAACAAGTCTATCGACACGAATTACATTCCCATGGCTTACTCTAGAAGTTTGCCATTTGGATCCCGGGGTTTGAATTACCATGGAAGTGGGCATATCACAAAATGCGGTGTTGTGCAAACGAGCATAGCTCTCGGATATAAATGAATTAGATGCTCCAGTATCAAATAGAACAGATGCCGGATGGCAGTTAACAAGGAGCATACCAAGAACCATGTTGGGATCATCCTGAGCCTCTTCAGCTGAGACATAGTTCACATGGCCACGTGCAGAGGTGGCCGGCTTGGCATAGTACACCTTCCCTGTTGGCTTGCCACGGCCAACAACCTTTCCGGACTGGTTGGGGTTGTTCTGGGTACACTCTCGCATATACTGACCCGGTTCTCCACACTTGAACCATGTCAAAGTGTTGGTGCGTGGAGGAGCATTGGCGGCTGATCCGCCATAAGACTTTGGCGGTGCATACTGCTGGGTTGGGCGAGGTGCCTGATAGGATGGCCTCGGAGTGAACTTGGGTGTTAGAGCTGTGTTAGGCACCCACACCCGATGCTTTTGAGAGCCAGAACCGGATGAGGAACCAGTGTCACGGGCGTGCTTGCGTGTAGCTTCGAAGTCGGTCTGACCTGTCTCAGCACTGATAGCCTTGTTCACTAGCTTCTGGAAGGAAGTGCATTCGTTTAGTCGAAGATCTGGGCCAAGCTCGGGGCTGAGTCCCTTGCGGAACCTTGCCTGCTTCTTAGCGTCGGTGGATACTTCTTCAGGTGCATAGCATGCTAGATTCCTAAACTCTCTGTTGTATGCATCCACAGTGAGTCTACCTTGGGTGAAGTTACAGAACTCCTCCCGCTTACGATCCATAAGACCTTCCGGGATGTGATGCACATGGAATGCCTCGCTGAACGCTGCCCATGTGGTAACCTGGCCAGCTGGGCGCATGGCCTCATAGTTCTCCCATCAAAGGCTGGCGGGGCCCTCAAGATGATAAGCAGCGAAAATGACCTTGTCAGCTTCGGCTACATGTGCAGAGCGTAGCTTGTGGATGATGCTGCGGATTCAATCATCCGCATCGAGGGGCTTGACAGAATGATGGAAGGTGGGTGGGTACAGCTTGATAAAGTCATTGAGAGACACCAAGTCGTTCCTTTGGTGATGTGCTGTGTTCTTCTCAATGTGTTCCAACAAACGGTTGGTGTCATGTTTGTTCCTTTCGGCCTCCAACATGACCTCAGCCAAGGAAGGAGGATGAGGCAGATTCACATTTCTAGCCCCACTGCCTTTAGCCTGCTCTGGGGTAGCAGGGTTGTTTCGGGTGTTGACCATCCTAGGAAAACAAAACAACGGTTTAGACAAGGATGACAAAACTCTTAACATAGGAGTTCACAATAAAATAGATAACACGGAATGCAGAGATGTCCATCCCTACGACATGGTAATACAGAAACTACCATATATATACCATCGGTCATACACACCATACATCATTTAGTACAAGCCCAAACTAAAGTACAACTGCAATGAAAGAAAGATTACATCTCATCGGAGGCATTCCAAGCTCCTATACATTATTTTTCTATACCTCCTGGATTTAGAACACACTAAGTCATATTCCACAAGACGCGCAGGACCGTGGAGATACAACTACTACATATCACTAGTGCCATGATCCAGCTCAGTCATCTCCGTCTCCATAGTAGTCCTCATAGAGATTACCTGCATAGCCTGGAAGCGGAACATGCGGATCCGGAAACTCACGGTCACATCGGGCATGTGGACCATAAGGACTTGGATGAGGCCTTGGCCCCACGAAGGGTGGCAGATGGCGCCCACGTGGAGGCGTGATACCTCCAACATCTGGATAGTCCATGCGAGCTGGCAAACGAGTGCGTATGGGTACAAATCCCGCATATCAAGGTAACCAGTCTACACGGTAAGTGTGAGCCATGTCAGGGTGACCCAGTGGTCCGCGCGAGTGTTGTACAACTCCATTCATAGGGCACGGTTCTCACGGTCCCTCTCCACTAATATCTCAGTGGTGGTGCGAAGACGTGGCTCCTCATGAGAAGCGTCGGCATAAAGCCCAGTGTAATACCCCTCCTGACCAGTGTGTGCTGCCGGCAGATAGCAGAACTCGGTCTCCTGAAGTGATGCATACCCGGCTTGAATGATAGTGGTCATGGAGTAAGCAGCATCCTGGACGGACATCTCCATGGTAATACCAAGCCCGTAAGACTAGTGAAGGGGCTCGGTAGCTCCGGGATAAGAAGGAAAGATCCTCACGGTGCAGATATTCTGACTCTGATTAAAATTGCGATACTGCTCTTTGACGGTATACTCTGGATACCATCTATAGCCTGTCTCTGTCATCACACGGACTAGCATGGCCGTGTGCCCGGGCACGTCAATGCACCGAATCAGACGTACCACCTAGTGTGAAGTGCGAGAAGACATCTGAAACACCAAAATAAGGTAAATGCATTAGAATTTCTAACAGAAATTGGATAGCATAATGGTTGTAAATGCTCAAAAAGGATTTTGATACATTTTGCAAAGGATTGCATAGACACTCAACAACATCATAACAAGGTTCTGGGTCCAACTAACAACATACAGAGGTAGTAGAACTAAACTGGGGCTTGTAACCAACAATCCTATAAGTTACTATGGATTAGTATCACGTGAACCTGATAGAGAGAAGAGTTCCTAGTCCTTAATCCTCGTGGAAAGAATGGACTGACTCAGATCAGAATGCCATGAGGTAAAGGATTAAAAAGAGCCTTACGTTCCATCCCACAAACAATTCCCCTACATATAACTAAAGCATTTCTAGACTCGACATCGATCAGTTTTGCTTGAAGAACCTACAGGCGGTCCGGCTCCGATGCCAACGCTGTTGGGACCCCGATCCTAGGTCACACCAATCTTGCATGTAACACCTCATATCACTTTGCGGCCTCACGCACGCGGGTGTCGCCTTACCAGGCCGAGGACCGTTTTCGCCTTTTGGCTCACATATATGATATTGTCGCTAGCATACATATGACAGAGAACCCGGGCTGACATGGCTAGTGATGAACCCAAAGTGGCGCTAACTTACAGGGACAGGCATACATGACCCAGCAATGAACGTGTCGATCAACATCAAATCAACCCAAGTCGTAGCAAGCTACAAGGACTTAAAGGAACACCATGTGACATTTCCCTGAAAGGGACAGACACATGAACGGAGGACACATGCCGGCCAGCCTAAGTGTTCCGGAGCAGTAGCAAGCTACCATGTCTCGGTGGAAGCACTAGGAGACATTTCCTGGTAAGAGAGGTCGTCAGTGTCAAAACCGGCAGATCTCGAGTAGGGGGTCTCGAACTGTGCATCTAAGGCTAATGGTAACAGGAGGCAGTGGACACGATGTTCACCCAAGTTCGGGCCCTCTCGATGGAGGTAATACCCTACTTCCTACTTGATTGATCTTGATGATATGAGTATTATAAGAGTTGATCTACCATGAGATCATAGAGGCTAAACCCTAGAAGCTAGCCTATGATTATGATTGTTCTTGTCCTACAGACTAAACCCTCCGGTTTATATAGACACCAGAGGGGGCTAGGGTTACATAGAGTCGGTTACAAAGAAGGAGATCTACATATCCGAATTGCCAAGCTTGCCTTCCACGCAAAGGAGAGTCCCACCCGGACACGGGATGAAGTCTTCAATCTTGTATCTTCATAGTCCAACAGTCTGGCCAAAGTATATAGTCCGGCTGTCCGAGGACCCCCTAATCCAGGACTCCCTCAGTAGCCCCTGAACCAGGCTTCAATGAAGATGAGTCCGGCGCGCAGATTGTCTTCGACATTGCAAGGCGGGTTCTTCTCCAAAATCCCTGAGTACCTGTTGTAACGAGCAGTGTCCGGCTTCCCATTAATGTTGCACTCCTCGGCTTCTGTACCCCAATAATGGTTATCTCCATGTGTCGAGTGAATGTGAGAAGTCGGGGAATTTCTACATTTGCTACCCTGACCTTGTAAGTAAATCGTCTATTTAAAGAGAAGGGATCCTCAGATCCAAATTACACCATCCTACCCCAGCGAGCATTCATCAGAGCACGCCCGGAAGAAACCATCCCATCATGGCCGGCCGTCGCAGCTCCTCCACTCGCTCCCGTAGCACTAAGCCAGGCGATTGGGAGAAGTGTTCTGTCCCCCATAGCCGATTAGTAGAGTTGCAGACCAAGGTGTTTCTCCCGCCTACGCATACATGGTCCCCGTCCGAGCCGGACTAGCCACCTACAATGGCGGGGAGCAAGCGGAGAGTTTTCCCAACCCATCCAAGGGGGAGCGGGTATACCTTGTCCCTTATTTGCTGAGGGGACTTGGTTTTCCAATCCACCCGTTCCTCTGCAGGCTCCTGGAGTTCTATGGCCTCCAGCTTCATAACTTCACCCCTGCCTCCATACTGCACATCGCAGGTTATGTCGCCCTTTGCAAGCTATTTCTGGGCTGCGAGGCTCATTTCGAGCTATGGAAGAGGCTGTTCTGCCTCATCCTTTGTAATCAGGAGGGATCAATATATCAAGTGGGCGGAGCTGAAATATGGCGCGTCGCCGAGACCGGATACTTGTCCGGCACCCCAAAGAAGACATCCGAAGACTGGCCTTCGGAGTGGTTTTATGTAGAGGACGTCCCCCTTCTGGACCCAATTCGGACAGGCCTTCCTGAGTTTGCTAATGCCCTGCTGAAGAAACACCACAGCTGGCGCCCCTGGAGCCCCCAGGAGGAAGATAACAGAGAGGTCCTTTACCTGATGAGCAGGATAAAAACACTGGCCAAATCAGGATTGACAATAATCGAGGTTATGTCAACATGTATAATGCGGGGGGTGCAGCCACTTCAATGTCGGGGGAAACCCATGTGGCACTTCAATGGAGAAGATGATGCCACCCGCTGCGGTCGTAAAGGTCCGAACTCCGCCACCGCTCTGGCGAAAATATTTTCCGATTTGTACAAAGGAGAAGAAGAGGAGTTCCTCCGTATTAAGCCACGGGATGGATTTTCCATGTACAACCCCGCAAGCTGGGTGAACTGCTATCTTTTACTCAACTCCATTCATTCCCGTATTCTTCATCACAAATACTTACCTTGCCAATTCATAACAGGAACTGCAAAAGGCCGTGAGGGAGGTTCACCGCCCGTCTCCGTAGCCAGAGGACCCTGACCGGGCCCTTGACCCCGGACTTGAAGAAGATCCGGACATATCTGCGGAGCTTGTCGACGGGACATTTTACCAGGCAAGATGTGACGGCACCTTGGTGGCCATCATCCTCGACTATCCTGGACTGCTCCCTGCATCGAATGTAAGTAAAACCGGAGTCCTAACTTCCGAGAAGGATCCCTTCTTTGTGCCTTACCCCACGCACATATATTGTACTTTATAGAAAAGGCTACCGGGGCACCGTGCCGAGCCCAGGGGGGCTCATCAGCAAAGGGCACCCAAGCCGGGCAGGCTTAAGAGGAAGGCGGTTAGGACTGAGACGCCGCCGCAAAGGTATGATTTAAAACCTGCTCTGTGATTACCGTCTCTGAAATGTAACAGCGTCCATCGTGTCCTGGCAGAAAGAGTACTCGCCGGACTATGTCCGGAGACCCTGCCAGCCATGCCTCGGCCAGCCGGATTCCAGAACCGGCCTCAAGGGTGGAGGCTAACATGGGGACAACGCCGAACTATCCCCCTACAGAGGATGCAGATAGAATCTCCGCTACGAATTCCGAAGTGGAGAGCGCCATGAATCACGGGCGCCGACGGGCCGTACTCCACGATGCTAATTTCTCCGAAGAGGCGTTCAATGCCTTCAACTCAGAGGACGCGTACATATGAGCTGCTCAAGATGGACTTGCCAGAGCCACGGACCAGTATGTAAAGGATATATGGGTAAGAAAATTTGATAAGTATGTATATCAGTAGCCCCCGAGACTTGAAACAGTTGGCACAACTGATTTAAGGATCATTGTATGAATAGGTTCTTGCAGACAAGAATGCCCAGCTGTTGAAAGAGCTGGAGGAGTGCAAAGCCCAACTGCGTTCCGCAGTTGCTGGAATGGCGGAGTCCAACAAGGCCCCATCTGGTAAAACTTGTCTCAATCAAAGAGAATGTAAGTACGTATATTAGTTAGTATTCGGCACGAAAACAAATCTAACAATAGATTCCGCAGGCAATCTCGGAGGTAATCCGGAGATCGTACTGGGGGATGAGCAATATGCTGAACGACAGCTGAAGGCTGGCGAGCACGTGCTTACAAAGGTTATATAGGAGAAAAATAATCTCCAGGTCATGAAGACCCGACTGGACGTTGAATTAAAAGATGTTCGGGCCCAGCTTGCTAACTCCGTGAAGGAGAATAAGATGCTTCGACGCGGCATTTATAGTAAGTGCTAAAATGAACCTTTGTACAGTTCGGCAAAGAAACGAGTTTACAGAGTTATGTCTGTAGGTATGCTGACAGGCCGTCCTAAATAGGAGATGCCCGGATCCGCAGGCGATCTTCTGCAAGAACTTTCACAACTGCAGGAACGAGTTCGGCAGGTGATGTAGGGTATTGCCCAGGCCTTGTGGCCGTCCGCCTCCCAGCCAAGAAGCATGGGAGAGCTTGTAGAGCTGCTCAAGGGAGCACGGCGGCGCTTTTGCTTATGGAAGATATCGGCCTGCCGAGAGGGTGCGAGGGAAGCCTGGGCCATGGTAAAGACGCGGTACACCAAGGTGGATCCGGATCAAATGGCCCTGGTCAGTCCTGTAGAGTCAGATGGGAAGGAAATTCCCGTTAGTATGGTATATGGCCAAATAAGATTATGCGCAAAGTATTCCCAATAGTACTGTAGGCTAGATAGCCTATTGGAAGGTATAGAGGAAGAATTTAGCCAGTCTAAGTGACTATGTACTTCAGTGGACGTATTTTGTCTCTAGCCGGATTGTAAATCATTTGTCTTGGCGGACCTTTTCGCTTCAGCCTCCGGACCCAATAGTCCGAAGTGTATCCGAATACCCGCTCAGTTATATAAACCGGGGTATGCATGGAAACCAGGCGTAGGGGTCATAAGTGCTTGAACAGACAAGTACCCAACTAGTTATGCTATGTTACATGGATAGTAAGAACATCTTCTAGAGAGAATAGTTCCGTTAAGGGTTCCTTTCCCTAGGTACGCATGCATTAATGTGCATGTCTGAACTACGAACAGAGACGTAGGATACAAAACATCTGGGGATTTATATTGTAATAGGTAAAAAACATCTTTTGTTTATCGACCAAATATTCCCTTAAGAACGCTAGCTTTCAACTTCACCCAGTCTGAGGTACGCATCCGGCTGACCCGGTGGTAACAATCGCAGAGGTTCTCCCCTTATGCCCTAGCCGAATTAACGGGAACGTAGAGCATAAACACAAGAGCTAGGCAACCCGGCTTGGCCAAAACTTAAGTCATATTGATGCGTATAATGGCGAAGAAAAGGTGCATATGGAAAAGTTACACATATGCAGTGGGCATGAAGCCCGGAAAATAGTTATATTAAGCTTCTGTATAAGAAGCCCCCAAGTATAGTTAGCACGCATAGCGCGTCAAAATTGTGTAAACGGGTCACACTTTAAGCCTTCTAGGGCTATAAGAAAAAGAAAAAGGAAAAAGAGAGAGGATATAATTAAAAAGGGGTGGAGGTAAGGAGACAGACACAGAGTCCGGCGCTTAGGCGTAGAATCTTCGGAGTCTGGCCGCATTCCATGGGTTTGACTCTAATCGATTATCCGATGCATCACGCAGGCGGTACGGTCCTCCGGTGAGAACTTTATCAATGATGAAGGGACCCTCGCACTTGGGCTTGAGCTTGTCCTTTTTCTTCTCCGGTAGGCGTAGAACGAGTTCCCCAATATTATAAGTTTTGGCCCGCACTTCTCCACTTTGATACCTTCGAGCCTGTTGCTAATAGAATGCGGAACGGGCTTTTGCGACATCGTGCTCCTCCTCCAGGGAATCTAGATTGTCCCGACGATCGAGCTCGACTTCTCTCTCTTCATACATGCGCACCCAAGGTGAGTCATGAATAATATCACAGGGCAATACCGCCTCTGCGCCATACACCATAAAGAATGGTGTGTATCCGGTAGTGCGATTCAGCGTGGTCCGCACTCCCCTTCGTACGGAGTTGAGCTCCTCAACCCAGTGCGTGTCTGACTCCTTCAAGGATTGCACTAGTCTGGGTTTTATTTCGCTCATAATAAGACCATTTGCCCGTTCAACTTGACCGTTTTTTTGGGGGTGATAGATAGAGGCGTAATCGAGCTTGATGCCCATGTTGCCGCACCAAGTTTTCACTTCGTCGGCTGTGAAGTTGGAGCCATTGTCGGTGATGATGTTGTGGGGGACACTGTAATGGTGTACAACCCCTGATATGAAGTCTATCACTGGTCCGGATTCGGCAAATTTAACTGGTTTGGCCTTTATCCATTTGGTGAACTTGTCCACCATGACCAATAAGTATTTTTTTCTTATGGCTTCCTCCTTTAAGGGGTCCGACCATATCGAGCCCCCAGACCATGAAGGACCAAGTTATGGGCATTGTTTGGAGAGCGGTAGGGGGCATATGGCTCTGATTGGCGAAAAAGCTGGCAACCGACGCAATGTTGGACGAGATCCTGTGCGTCTGCGCGGGCTATCGGCCAGTAGAAACCTGTACGGAAGGCCTTGCTTACAAGGGCCCGAGCTGCAGCGTGTAGGCCGCTGAGTCCAGCGTGAATTTTGGCCAAGAGCTGCCGCCCTTCCTCTTCGGAGATGCATCTTTGGAGCACTCCAGTGGCGCTTTTCTTATAAAGCTCTCCCTCATGGACCTTGTAGGCTTTGGAGCGCCGCACAATGCAACGTGCTTCATTTTGGTCCTCGGGGAGTTCTTGCCTATTTAGGTAGGCTAAGAAGGGTTCGGTCCACGGTGAGATGACAACCATGATTACGTGGGCTGAAGGTGTTATTTCGGTGGCGGAGCCTCCGATTATGTTAGTGTGCTCGGTATCTGGGGTTGTGGTCGGATCCGGACTAGTATTGTTGGTCTCCCCTTGCCACACCACGGATGGCTTGAACAACCTTTCCAAGAAGATATTAGGTGGGACGGGGTCGCGCTTGGCGCTGATGCGGGCAAGGATATCTGCCGCTTGATTGTTTTCTCGGACCACGTGGTGGAATTCGAGCCCCTCGAACCGAGCTGACATTTTGAGGACGATATTTCGGTAGGCCGCCATTTTTGGGTCCTTGGCCTCAAAGTCTCCATTTATTTTATATATTGCGAAGTTCGAATCCCCACACACTTCTAGGCGTTGAATGCCCATGGAGACTGCCATCTTAAGACCATGCAACAGAGCCTCGTACTCGGCTGCCTTGTTGGAGTCTGTATATAATATTTGGAGTACATATTGGACTGTATCTCCAGTGGGGGATTTCAGGACAATGCCTGCCCCCAGACTAGCCATCATCTTAGAGCCGTCAAAGTGCATGATCCAATTGGAGTACGCGCCGTATTCTTTAGGGAGTTCTACTTCTGTCCATTCGGCGACAAAGTCAGGCAGTACTTGCGACTTAATGGCTCGCCGTGGTTTGTATGTTATGTCGAACAGGAGGAGCTCGATGGCCCACTTAGCAATCCGGCCCATGGCATCATGGTTATTTATTATATCGTTGAGTGATACTTCGGAGGCCACCGTGATTCAGCACTCTTGAAAGTAGTGTCGTAGTTTCTAGGATGCCATGAAGACCGCGTATGCTATCTTTTGATAATGTGGGTACCGGGACTTGCATGGAGTGAGGATAGTGGATACGTGGTATACCGGCTTTTGAAGCAGAAACTTATGTCCGTCTGTTTCTCGTTCGATGACGAGCACTGTGCTTACAACCTGGTGTCTTGCGGCTATATATAGTAGCATGGGTTTGCCAAAATTTGGCGCGGCCAGGATTGGATTGCTGGCCAAGAGGGCCTTTATTTCTTATAGTCCGGCCATGGCCGCATCTGTCCACGCGAAGTGTTCGGTGTGTCGAAGAAGGCGATAAAGAGGTAGTGCCTTTTCTCCCAATCAGGAGATAAAGCGGCTTAGAGCAGCCACACATCCAGTTAATTTCTGGATTTGCTTGAGGTCTGTTGGGGTAGCCAACTGTGATAGAGCTCGAATTTTTGCCGAATTTGCTTCAATTCCTCTATTGGAAACGATGAAGCCTAGCAGCTTTCCGGCAGGTACGCCGAAAACACATTTTTCCGGGTTGATCTCGATGTCATATGTTCGGAGATTGTCGAACGTAAGCCTCAAGTCATCTATTAAGGATTCGTCATGTCTGGTTTTGCTGACCACGTCGTCTACGTATGCTTCAACTGTTTTGCCGATTTGTTTTTCCAGGCATGTCTGAATCATGCGTTGATAGGTTGCTCCGGCATTTTTGAGCCCGAAAAGCATGGTGTTGGAACAGAAGGGGCCGTATGGCGTGATGAACGCCGTTGCGGCTTGATCGGACTCCGCCATATTGATTTGATGGTATCCGGAGTATGCGTCGAGGAAGCACAGTGAGTCATGTCCTGCTGTGGTGTCGATGATTTGATCGATGTGGGGGAGAGGGAAGGAATCCTTGGGGCAGGCCTTATTAAGGTCCTTCAAATCGACACATAGGCGCCAAGATTTGTCCTTCTTTGGTACCATCACCAGGTTTGCTAGCCAGTCCTGGTATTTTATTTCTCTGATGAATCCGGCTTCGAGTAACTTGGCTAGCTCCTCTCCCATTGCTTATCGTTTAGGTTCGGAAAAGCGCCGAAGAGTCTGCTTGACCGTCTTGTATCCCTTCAGTATGTTTAGGCTATGTTCGGCCAGCCCGCGTGGGATGCCTGGCATGTCTGAAGGATGCCAGGCAAAGATGTCCCAATTCTCACGCAAGAACTCTCGCAGTGCAGCATCTATTGTGGGGTTCAACTGTATCCCAATGGATGCTGTTTTTGTAGGGTCCATTGGGTGGACCTGGAATTTGACTATTTCATCTGCTGGTTTGAAAGAGGTGGACTTGGGTCATTTGTCGAGTATCACGTCGTCCCTGTCCACTATGAAGTGCAGCATGGTTAGTTCTTCAGCCGCGAGGGCTTCGGATAATGCCTCAAGGGCCAGTGCGGCGGTTTTATTTTTGGTGCGGAGTGCTACGTTGGGATCACTAGCTAGAGTGATGATTCCATTGGGCTTGGGCATCTTGAGCTTCATGTACCCGTAATGGGTTATAGCTTGAAATCTCGTGAATGCATCCCGCCCTAAAAGGGCATGGTATTCGCTACTGAACGGGGCCACTTGGAATATGATTTCTTCGGACCTATAATTCTCCGGCGTGCCGAATACCACATCTATTGTGATTTTTCCCGCACATCGTGCCTCCCGACTAGGGATGATTCCCTAGAAGGTCGTGCTGTTTTGCTCAATGCGGCTCTTGTCTATTTCCATCTTGTTAAGGGTCTCCTCATGGATGAGGTTTAATCCACTGCCGCCGTCCATGAGCACTTTAGTAAGCCAGAAGCCATCCACGATTGGACTAAGGACCAAAGCGGCTGGTGCCCGAACTGTTCGGAATTGAGGTTCATCACTGGCATTGAAGGTTATAGCCATGTCGTTCCATGGATTTATTGCTGCAATGTGGCAGACTTCGGCGAGGCTGCAGAGTGCTCGCTTGCGCCTATTATTTGAGGCGAAAGTCTTGAAGACTGTCAGTACTGTAATGTTATTTACGGCAGGATATTGCTCTATGGTATGGTTGATGAGGAGATCCTCGCCGCTCTTGGCCACCTGCCGTAGTATCCAACATGCTCTAAGGCTATGTGTCGGTATGGTATCCGGTGTACTGTGGATTTTGCATGGTCCATTGAAGCATCCTTCCAATATGGTTCCACGCCCTACAGTGGGCCTTCGTTTTTTTGTAATTGGATCAGGTGACTTGCGAGAGTGCACCCTTTTAGTTCGGACGAGGGGTTTAGTGAGAGCCGGAGGATCCCAGAATTTTGTTTGGGTTTTCTAGGCACTTTCCATCGCACAGTACTTCTGTACTATGGCCGCCAAGTCAGCAAAGTGTACTATGTCACGGCGACTTATGGCGTTGAGGATTCCCTTGTCCGTGCAATTTTTGCAAAAGAATGAGATTGTGTCTTCCTCGCGACAGTCCTTAAACTTGTTCATTACAAGGAGGAATCTGGCCCAGAAGTGATGTACTGTCTCTTGGGGCTCTTGTCTGATGTGGGAAAGATTGTTTGTATCTGGGTGGGTGGGTAGATTTAAGTCCAAACCCTAACCCGATCTGAGACCCATGGGCAGAGGAGCTTCCGAGCTTGGCAGCTCGGGCTTGGGGATGTTGCCCGATTTTCTTGGTCTGTTGTCCGATTCTAAGTTCGGAGCCTGGGACGACAGTCCTCCCATAGACGGGTATCCGGCTCGGAGAGCTCGGGAATCCGGCCATAGTTCATCCGCAAAATAGAGGAAGAATCAATGCATTGCTCTTCCACTACCACTATCTGATGGGTGGCCGGCGGAGAGTTAATCTCCCTTTGGTCGGATTTAAGCCCAATCTGATCATAGTCCGTAGCGACCCCCAGAGCGGCAATGTGATCCAAGAGCTCATTCAGGGAGGAGAGTTCCATTGGATCCATCTGTTCGGCAAGTTCCGAGTTGACATGGAGGCTATTTTTGATGACCTGAGAAGTCACATCGGCGCGACGGCCGATCGGGCGGTCGTGACGAAGCTGCCTACTCGGAGAGTTTGTCCTACAGCCAGGGCTCCCCCAGAGGTGATGTTGTCCTTGACAACAAGGCGAGCCATAAATTCTTACCGTGACGACACAGTGGAACTCTCAATGAAAGCACCAATGTCGGTGTCAAAACCGGCGGATCTCGGGTAGGTGGTCCCGAACTATGCGTCTAAGGCTAATGGTAACAGGAGGAGGGGGACACGATGTTTACCCTGGTTCGGGCCCTCTCTACGGAGGTAATACCCTACTTCCTGCTTGATTGATCTTGATGATATGAGTATTACAAGAGTTGATCTACCACGAGATCGTAGAGGCTAAACCCTAGAAGCTAGCCTATGATTATGATTGTTCTTGTCCTACGGACTAAACTCTCCGGTTTATATAGACACCGGAGGGGGCTAGGGTTACACAAAGTGGGTTACATAGAAGGAGATCTACATATCCGAATTGCCAAGCTTGCCTTCCACGCAAAGGAGAGTCCGTCCCGGACACGGGACGAAGTCTTCAATCTTGTATCTCATAGTCCAACAGTCCGGCCAAAGTATATAGTCCGGCTGTCCGAGGACCCCCTAATCTAGGATTCCCTGAGAAGCTATCAAGGATAATCAACTAGGTAGTCAGATCCCACACATACCAAGCATTTCAATCATACACACAATATGCTCGATATGTGCAAATATAACATGGCATCACAACAAAACTCTACAACTCAAGTACTTTATTTAAAAGGCTCCAGACAGCCATACATATCATTCATACAGATAGGGGTCACACGACCCGACATTCAAGTCATACAAGCATACAAGCAATAAGCGGAAGCAACATGTCTGGGTACAGACATCTAGAAAGTAAAAATGCTTGATAAAGCCTATCTATCCTACAAGGGTCCACCACATGCTCAGCATCACCACCTGGGCATCAAGCTATTCATCGGCGTCGAGGTCTACTAAAACCCATCAGAAGGGCCCGCATTCTCTTCTACAATTGTAATTAAGCAAACATGAGTACAAACGTACTCAGCAGGACTTACATCAGATCCTACATACATGCACATTATCAGTAAAGGAATAGTGGGGTTATTGCAGCAAGCCAGCTTTGACTCTTGGCTAAACTATCTTACGAGACACCAACTTTTAATTGTTTTGCGCACTCGAGTCCACTACTCACCACAACAATACACTAGCGAGGATCCACTCCCGTCATCCTACGGAAGGGCCATCCACGACACTCACACTTGTCTTGAGGCTTTTAGTAGTTTCCATTTACTTGTCTATGAACTGTATAGGCAACCAAGTAGTCCTTTACCGCGGATGCGGCTATTCGAATAGATGATGTTAACCTTGGAGGGGTGTACTTCTTCACACACGCTTACACCACTTATCACCGTTCGACATGTTCTCGGCAACCTTCAAGTGGAAGCCCAACGAGGGTGTCGGCCACGACCTGACTAAACACTCAAGTCTCTAGTCCAGGTTTATCGCCTATTCAGGTTCAATCCGTAGGGCGTCCGACCGAGGTTTCCACATACGGCCCTGAACGTTGTGTGCAGGGTTGCCGAGACACCAAATGGGCGTCCGGTAGGCCGTACCATGTACCTACCGCATCACAGCCCACCCCGAGGGTCGGCACTGCACATGACCTCCAGTATACTACAAACGCCAGAAACTACTTGCAACTCCTATTCAGAGAACAAGGGTGGTTAAGAAACCGAGAAGGTCCATTGGTTTCGGGCCGAATGCATGGTAGTAGCTGAGTCTTAAATCACACATACAAATCTCAATGCTTAACGACGGTTCCAATGAAACAACCCACCATGTACTCCTACATGGCCTCTCATCGATACCTTTACCAAATCGTGTTCAACACATCACTCTCATTACCGACATGATCATTTCACTCTAGCCCATCACCGAGATGAACCAGACCTAACACGACTCTGAGCATAGCAGGCATAGCAAGGTAGTAAACACAAACATGGCTCAATCAACTCCTATACATGCTAGTGGGTTTCATTTAGTTACTGTGGCAATGACAGGTCATGCAGAGGAAATGGGTTCAACTACCGCAACACACAGCAGTTTGAAACGCGTTTGTCTTAAATGTAGTAAATAAGAGCAGGAGCGAGAACATGGGATTTTATTGATATGATCAAATGGGTGGTGGCTTGCCTCCTAGATCGATAGCCTGGTACTGTCCTTCGATTGGGTACCCACAGTAATCCTCTAGGACAGAACCTACCGCAGAGAACACCGGTAACACAATCAATACACGACAATATGCAACAATATGATGCATGCATGTGACATGGAAAAATGTGTGTGTTGGGCTAATGCCACTATAACCAGATGGGTTTGAGCTATTTTGAACCAAAGATTCAAACCCAAACTCATTTTGTGATGTTAAATAGTGCCTTATCATGTTTTGCAATAAACAGTAAGGTTAACTTGTTTAAACATACATCAAACCAGAACATATGGATAGATTGGATTTTTTGACCATTTTTCATATATAACACTTTGCATTTGGAGTTACAGATTAATTTCTATGAATTTTTGAAGTTAGCACTATTTTCTGGAATTTCCAGAATATGAATAAATCCAGAAAATGCATTACTACGTAAGCATTGCGTCAGCAAGTCAACTGGATGGTCCAGGTCAAACCTGACCGTGGGACCCATTGGTCAGTGTCACTGTTAGTTAATTAACTAATTAGGATTAGTTTAACTACTAACCTAGGTTTGACTAACGGTAGGGCCCACATGTCAGTGACCCATGGGGTCAAATCCCTGGTCAAACTGGGTTGACTCACCAGCGTTAGCTGCCGGCGACGTCCAGATGAGGCGGAGAGTGCGGGTTTTGCACTCTGGCGTCCAAATGGACGGCGGAGACCACCTACGGGTAGATGGGAGCAAGCCGCGTCGAGATTTGGTGGGGGTTGAGCTCGGGGTTGCCGGAAACGACGCCGGCGACGAGCTTTGCAGCTGCCGAAGTTCGGGTGAGGCTGAACTCATCATTGCAGTGGTCCTGGAGGCACGGTACCAACTCCTACGTGATCTACGCGAGGTAATGAGGTTAGTGGATAGGGTGGCGAGGCGGTTGGGTGGCCGGAGCTACGTCGGCGACGAGCTCAGGCGGCAGCGCATGCGTTTATGCTCGTTGCGGTTATTGTAGTGGACGGCAGCGAGAACAGAGAGGAGGGGGAGATGAAAGGGCTCACAAAAAACTCAGCGAGCTAGACGGCGGGGTCAGGGACGAGCTGGAGTGAGTGTGACGGCGAAGGGGATCTCCGGCGATGGCGAGGTGGAGTGAGGTCATTGCGGTGGCTCTGGGGCGAACGAGCGCTCGGGGCTCGGTCTGCTCAATGAAGCGGAGGGAGGCGGAGCTCCTGGACATGGCGAGGCGACGTAGAGACGACGGTGGCCGTGACTATGACGGCGGTGCGGCTGCGACTGCATCGGCCATGGGTGGAGAGGGCAAGAGAGAGGCGCTAGGGGCGAATGGAGGTGTCGGCGAGGTCGGGGCGGCGTCCACGGGGTCAACCACGCGGTGAAATGGCGGGTGGGGTGAAGCAGGCGAGCTCGGGCACGCCGGCGCTCACCTGCCTGCCTGCCTGGCAGGAGGAAGCAGCTGGCTGGCACAGTCCAGCACAGTGCTCGGCCACCAGGTGGGCCTGCGAGGTAAGTTGGCCTGTTAAGTTCCTTTTCCTTTATTTTCTGCTTTTCTTTCTTTCTGTAACTATGTGGCTTTTCTAAAAATGCTTAGTCACTTTCAAAAATCATGAAATTGCTCATGCCCACTGTTTAGAATATATCCAACAGTAAATATTTTAGTTTATGATTATTTGGACATTTAAAATATTTTATAGCATTTAAACGCCCAAATGCAAATAACATATGATTTAATCCAGCGACCTTAAGATGTCCTAGAAAATTGTGCACCATTTTTGTCAGAGGTTCTAGACCAAGGCAAAGATGATGAATATTTTAGAAGGGCATTTCAGGTTCATTGAAAAAGATTTTAGTAAACCCTAGTTGGATTAAGAGGGTGCTTGGGGTTCTATCATCCCCATTTCCAAGTTTCTGAGCAAAGTAAACATGATGCAGTCACTCTAATGCATGTGCTGATTAGGGTTGTGACATTTTTGTTCAAAATCTGATGTTTTTGAAAACAAAAAATTCTAGTAATACTACATGTTTCAAGTAGTGATCTGGTAAATTTTCTGTTTATTTGCAGAAAAAGATTAGGAGATAACCAATTTTTCTTCAAAAGATCGTTTGGTTTTCTCGCCATAAACTTTGAGCCCACCCTCCATTTACTTTCTAGATTTGCCAATGGTTGAACCCACTACTATGCACCACTCCCTCTGAAGAATTACACATCTATCTTGGCCATAGAGGATAAATAACTTGAAAGCATACATAGCTACTCAATTACACATCAAAGAAACTTTAAAAGATTCAATAATAATCAATGAACAATTTGATCATAAATCCACAATTTATCGGATCCCAACAAACACACAATAAGAATATCATTTTGTTATGCTTTAAGGAAACAACAGAACATATATATTATAGTGGAATGAGCTTCTTTAGATTGGGATGTCTACCTGGAGAATTCACCTAATAAAATATTATTTAAATCATTTTGTTTTGCTTTATATATATTCATAGTGGAATGAACTTCTTTTGATTGAGGTTTCTACCTAGAGAAATGGAATAAAATACTTTGAATTATCTAATCGATTTTATATGCTTATTAGAATGGAAGAATTGCAAAAAAATTATGATAATTTGAATTCATCTCAAACTGTATGCATCATATGATGAAGCAAATTATTAACGTATTCTTTTGCAGGAGTTTGGATTACTCTGAGAACAACCTTTTGAGTGCATGGACTACAACTACAAGCTCTAGATCATGTGTAGGATAGTTTTCCTCATGTGGATGCAACTGCCGTGAAGCATAGGCAATTACATGACGATCTTGCATGAGTATGCAACCGAGTCCTTGTCGTGAGGTGTCGTAGTAGATAACAAAGTCCTTGGAGAAATCTGGTTGTACCAGTACGGGAGCAGATGTCAGGCGTCTTTTCAGTTCCTGAAAACTATGCTAGCACTGTGGGGTCCACTCGAACTTTTTATCTTTCTTGAGGAGTTCAGTTAGAGGTTTAGCAACCTTGGAGAAGTTCTCGACAAAGCGGCGGCAGTAGCTCGCTAAGCCAAGGAAACTCCGAACTTGCTTAACCGATTTAGGTGGAGTCCAATTAAGAACGGCTTGAACTCTCTTGGGATTGATAGCAATACCCTTACCAGAGATTACATGGCCTAGATAGATCACTTCTGGTAACCAGAATTCACATTTAGAGAATTTGGCATAAAGGCGATGCTCTCAAAGTTTCATCAATACTAGCCTTGGATGCTTGGCATGTTCTTCCTCATTCTTGGAGTAGATGAGTATACCACGATGAATTTATCCAAATACTCCATGAAGATCGAGTTAATTAACTGATAGAAAGTGGCTGGCACATTGGTTAAACCAAAGGACATGACGGCGTACTCGAATTGGCCATAACGAGTAACAAAGGCCGTTTTGGGAATGTCCCCGTTCTTGATTTGGATTTGATAGTAGCCCAACCTCAAATCCATCTTAGAAAAGACCAAGGATCCAGTGAGCTGGTCATACAGGTCGTTGATCCTGGGGAGCAGATACTTGTTCTTTATGGTGACCAAATTGACGGGTCGATAATCTACAACCATCCGATCCATACCATCCTTCTTCTTGACGAGGAGGACGGGACAAGCCCATGGAGAAGAACTAGGATGGATGAAACCCTTTTTCAAGGACTCATCAAGTTGTTTCTTGAGTTCAGCTAGTTCTAGTGGTGACATCTTATAAGGTCTCCTAGAGATTGGGACAGTTCCTGGGATAAGATCTATCATAAACTCGACATCCCTGTCAGGTGGAATACCTGGGAATTCTTCTGGAAAGACATCCGGAAAGTCATGGACTACCGGAACATCTTCGAGGTCTCGCAAAGGACTGGCATTAAGAGAGTAGAGCTGACTTAAGCTACTCGGGTCAAGACATTGACTACCTTGCCCGATGGATGTGTAAGTTGAACAGTCCTAGAGTAACAATCAATCTTAGCATGATGGGTTGTCAAAAAGTCCATACCCAAGATGATATTTATGTCCGAGGATTTGAGAGCTATCAAAGATGCAAGGAAAACAAGTCTATCGACACGAATTGCATTCCCATGGCTTACTCTAGAAGTTTGCCATTTGGATCCCGGGGTTCAAATTACCATGGAAGTGGGTATATCACAAAATGCGGTGTTGTGCAAACGAACATAGCTCTCGGATATAAATGGATGAGATGCTCCAATATCAAATAGAACAGATGCCAGATGGCAGTTAACAAGGAGCATACCAAGAACGACGTTGGGATCATCCTAAGCCTCTTCAGCTGAGACATAGTTCACATGGCCACGTGCAGAGGTGGCCGGCTTGGCATAGTACACCTTCCCTGTTGGCTTGCCACGGCCAAGAACCTTTTCGGACTGGTTGGGGTTGTTCTAGGGACACTCTCGCATATACTGACCCGGTTCTCCACACTTGAAGCATGTCAAAGTGTTGGTGCGTTGAGGAGGATTGGCGGCTGATCCACCATAAGACTTTGGCGGTGCATACTGCTAGGTTGGGCGAGGTGCCTGATAGGATGGCCTCGGAGTGAACTTGGGTGTTAGAACTGTGTTAGGCACCCACACCCGACGCTTCTGAGAGCCAGAACCGGATGAGGAACCAGTGTCACGGGCGTGATTGCGTGTAGCTTCGAAGTTGGTCTGACCTGTCTCAGCACTGATAGCCTTGTTCACTAGCTTCTGGAAGGAAGTGCATTCGTTTAGTCGAAGATCACGACCGAGCTCGGGGCTGAGTCCCTTGCGGAACCTTGCCTGCTTCTTGGCGTCGGTGGATACTTCTTCAGGTGCATAGCGTGCTAGATTCCTAAACTCTCTGTTGTATGCATCCACAGTGAGTCTACCCTGGGTGAAGTTACAGAACTCCTCCCTCTTACGATCCATAAGACCTTCCGAGATGTGATGCTCACGGAATGCCTCGCTGAACTCTGCCCATGTGGTAGCCTGGCCGGCTAGGCACATGGCCTCATAGTTCTCCCATCAAAGGCTGGCGGGGCCCTCACGATGATAAGCAGCAAAAATGACCTTGTCAGCTTCGGCTACGTGTGCAGAGCGTAGCTTGTGGGTGATGCTGCGAATTCAATCATCCGCATCGAGGGGCTCGACGGAATGATGGAAGGTGGGTGGGTACAGCTTGATAAATTCATTGAGAGACACCAAGTCTTTCCTCTGGTGATGTGTTGTGTTCTTCTCAATGTGTTCCAACAAACGGTTGGTGTCACCTTTGTTCCTTTCGGCCTCCAACATGACCTCAGCCAAGGAAGGAGGATGAGGCAGACTCACATTTCTAGCCCCACTGCCTTCAGCCTGCTCTGGGGCAGCAGGGTTGTTTCAGGTGTTGACCATCCTAGGAAAACAAAACAACGGTTTAGACAAGGATGACAAAACTCTAACATAGGAGTTCAAAATAAAATAGATAACACGGAATGCAGAGATGTCCATCCCTACGACATGGCAATACAAAAACTACCATATATATACCATCGGTCATACACACCATACATCATTTAGTACAAGCCCAAACTGAAGTACCACTGCGGTGAAAGAAAGATTACATCTCATCGGAGGCATTCCAAGCTCCTATACATTATTTTTCTATACCTCCTGGATTTAGAACACACTAAGTCATATTCCACAAGATGCGCACGACTGTGGAGATACAACTACTTCATACTACTAGTGCCATGATCCAGCTCAGTCGTCTCCGTCTCCGTAGTAGTCCTCATAGAGATTACCTCCATAGCCTGGAAGCGCAACATGCGGATCCGGAAACTCAAGGTCACATCGGGCCTGTGGACCATAAGGACTTGGATGAGGCCTTGGCCCCACGAAGGGTGGCAGATGGCGCCCACGTGGAGGCGTGATACCTCCAACATCTAGATAGTCCATGCGAGCTGGCAAACGAGTGCGTATGGGTACAAATCCAACATATCAAGGTAACCAGTCTACACGACAGGTTTGAGCCATGTCAGGGTGGCCCAGTGGTCCGCGCGAGTGTTGTACAGCTCCATGCATAGGGCATGGTTCTCATGGTCCCACTCCTCCAATATCTCAGTGGTGGTGCGAAGACGTGGCTTCTCATGAGAAGCGTCAGCATAAAGCCCAGTGTAATACCCCTCCTGACCAGTGTGTGCTGCCGACAGATAGGAGAACTCGGTGTCCTGAAGTGATGCATGCCCGGCTTGAATGATAGTGATCATGGAGTAAGCAGCATCCTGGACGGACATCTCCATGGTAATACCATGCCCGTAAGACTAGTGAAGGGGCTCGGTAGCTCCGGGATAAGAAGGAAAGATCCTCACGATGCTGATATACTGACTCTGATTAAAATTGTGATATTGCTCTTTGACGGTATACTCTGGATACCATCTATAGTCTGTATCTGTCATCACACGGACTAGCATGGTCGTGTGCCCGGGCACGTCAATGCACCGAGTCAGACGTACCACCTGGTGTGAAGTGCGAGAAGACATCTGAAACACCAAAATAAGGTAAATGCATTAGAATTTCTAACAGAAATTGGACAACATAATGGCTGTAAATGCTCAAAAAGGATTTTGATACATTTTGCAAAGGATTGCATAGACACTCAACAACATCATAACAAGGTTCTGGGTCCAACTAACAACATACAGAGGTAGTAGAACTGAACTGGGGCTTGTAACCAACAATCCTATAAGTTACTATGGATTAGTATCACGTGAACCTGATAGAGAGAAGAGTTCCTAGTCCTTAACCCTTGTGGAAAGAATGGACTGACTCAGATCAGAATGCCATGAGGTAAAGGATTAAAAAGAGCCTTACGTTCTATCCCACAAACAATTCCCCTACATATAACTAAAGCATTTCTAGACTCGACATCGGTCAGTTTTGCTTGAAAAACCTACATGCAGTCCGGCTCTGATGCCAACGCTGTCAGGACCCCGATCCTAAGTCATACCAATCTTGCATGTAACACCTCATATCACTTTGCGGCCTCACGCATGCGGGTGTCGCCTTACCAGGCCGAGGACCGTTTTCGCCTTTTGGCTCACGTATATGATATTGTCGCTAGCATACATATGACAGAGAACCCAGGCTGACATGGCTAGTCATGAACCCAAAGTGGCGCTAACTTACAAGGACAGGTGAAAGAACATGCGGTGCCCCCATGTTTGGTTTTGGTAATTGATGACAATCTCTATGGACTAATGGTTGTCTTGAGTTATATTTGAAGGATCTGTCCATAGGCTTTTCTTGAAGTCCATGTGTGGTTTCAAGGAGTTTATGAGTTGACCAAGGTGCTATTAAGGAATTATCCAAATAATGGTCATGTGAGTGTTGAGCTTATTGCAAGCATGTCTTGAAGAAGAAGATTGTGTGATCATTCATGTTTACCTTCAAGACATCATCCAAATGAAGAGAGTTGGAAAGATTCAAGGTTGATCAAGACTAAGTCAAAGAGTAAATCAACTTGATCAACACACAAAGCGTAGAATATGTACCGAGAGGGATCAAGCGACCCCATGGTATGGTAAGCACTGTCAATTACGCTTTGTGTACTAACCCATGATCTTCGTGAGATTTCTTTGTGGGGTTAGGTTGTGGTGTGCAAGTTCAAGTGAAGCATCACGAAGAGATCAAATGCTTGAAGCTTTCCGTCCATTGTGGTGACAATGGACTTGTGAAGATGTGCGGAAGAGAGGATCACCCACAGTGGAGTATGGGGGAGAAATCAACTAGTCTTCATCGAGCCAACGCAATCAAGAAAGGTGGTCCAACTTGAGGGAGTCAAGATCGTCATCATCTAGCTCAAGTGGACCATGTGCAAGGCAAAGGTTTTCCCTTGATAGGTTGTCTATTTTACCGGTCTCATGGTAGTTGTGGGAGACCGGGTTATAGGATCATTTGTCGTACTATCAAGGGGGGCTCTCGATGAGTTACTTGATCGTATCATTCATAGAGAGCTCAAACCATTGCATCCTTGCATCATCTTTATTGGTTCTTGTTTGGTTCTTCTCCTTGTGAGATTTGGAGCTTTTGGTCATGTTCATGACAAGCTCGAGTTCATCTAAACGGAGTTCACATGCATCTTCTATGATGTTTTCGATGTTGGAGGGTATGCCGATTCTTCTCTGTTGGAGGTGTCACTCCTTTGTTTGCTAAGCATACCTCCCCTGCCTCCCCTGCCTCTCCTTTGTTTTGCTGTTTTGATGCTACTCGTTGTCTTGTTTCAAACAAGCTTGAGTTTGCTCAATTCGGAGCTCATTTGCAGAAGTTATGGCAGTTCTGGTTTCCTTGGAATATACTTTGTTTTTGCGGTAGTGGCTTAAGGTTGGCCCCAGCGGTAGTACCGCAGTCCATAGCGGTAGTACCGCCGAAGCACTCAAGCGGTAGTACCACTCCCAGAGTGGTAGTACCGCTCCCAGAGCGGTAGTACCGCTCCCCAAGCGGTAGTACCGCTTGTGGTCTTCGGCCGTAGTACCACAGTGGTTCCGAGCTACTACCGCCTCGATTCGAGACCGTCGTTTTTCATGTCGGGTTTTTCGGTACTAAGTGCGGTAGTAGTGGCGGTAGTACCGCTCCAAGCAGTAGTACCGCGCCTACTCCCACGGTAGTACCGCTCTAGGGCCAGGGCCCTAACCTCCTCGTCAGCGCGACAGTACCACTGGGTGAGAGTGGTAGTACCGTCCTCAGCGGTTGTACCGACCTGCCCAAGCGGTAGTACCGCTCTGTGCGTGGCTGTTCAGTGGGGTAACGATTGGATTGGTTCCCCCACTATATAAAGGGGTCTTCTTCCCTAATGAACCTTATCCTTTGAGCTCGTGTCCTTCCCCCATTGTTGACCTTCTCCGAGCTTGCTATCTCTCAATCCCTCCATGGATTCTTGCTAGTTTTGAGGGAAAAGAGAGAGGAGATCTAGATCCACGTTTCCACCAATCACTTTCTCCTCTATGTGAGGGGAACCCCTTGGATCTAGATCTTGGATTTCTTGGTGTTCTCCTTCTTGTTCTTCCTCTCATTTTCCTCCCTGGCATTAGTTGCTTCGGTGGGATTTGGGAGAGAAGGGCTTGGGCACTCCGTGTGCCCTTGCCATTGCATTTGGTGCATCAGTTTGAGTTCTCCACGGTGATACGTGGAAGTTTCAAGTTGAGAAGCTTATTACTCTTGGGTGCTTGGTGCCCTTGATCTTGTTCCTCTTGGGTGCTTTGGCGCCCTAGACGGTTGGTGGTGCTTGGAGCTCAATCATTGTGGTGTAAAGCTCCGGGCAAGCGTCGGGGTCTCTAATTAGGTTGTGGAGATTGCCCCGAGCAATATGACGGGTACCGGTGACCGCCCCCAAGGGTTGCCAAAGTGTACGGGTTCAGTGACTGCCCCCAAGGGTCGCCATTTGTACGGGTTCGGTGACCGCCCTCAAGGGTCCCTTAGTGGATTCACGACATCTTGCATTGTGCGAGGGCGTGAGGAGATTACGGTGGCCCTAGTGGCTTCTTGGGGAGCATTGTGCCTCCACAATGCTCCAAACGGAGATTAGCATCCGCAAGGGTGTGAACTTCGGGATACATCATCGTCTCCGCGTGCCTCGGTTATCTCTTCCCCGAGCCCTTTACTTATGCACCTTACTTTGTGATAGCCATATTGTTCTTGTCATATATCTTGCTATCACATAGTTGCTTATCTTGCTTAGCATAAGTTGTTGGTGCACCTAGGTGAGCCTAGTTGTTGTAGGTTTTGTGCTTGACAAATTAACCGTTAGGTTTATTCCGCATTTGTTCAAGCCTAAACCGTAATTATTTTAAAACGCCTTTTCACCCCCCCCTCTAGGCGACATCCACGATCTTTCAACAGGCATACATGACCCAGCAACGAATGTGTCAATCAACATCAAATCAACCCAAGTCGTAGCAAGCTACAAGGACTTAAAGGAACACCATGTAAAATTTCCCCGAAAGGGACATACACATGAACGGAGAAGGACACATGCCGGCCAGCCTAAGTGTTCAGGAGCAGTAGCAAGCTACCATGGCGCGGTGGAAGCACTAGGAGACATTTACCGGTAAGAGAGGTCGTCGGTGTCAAAACCGGCGGATCTCGGGTAGGGGGTCCCGAACTATGCGTCTAAGGCTAATGGTAACAGGAGGCGGGGGACACGATGTTTACCCATGTTCGGGCCCTCTCGATGGAGGTAATACCCTACTTCCTGCTTGATTGATCTTGATGATATGAGTATTACAAGAGTTGATCTACCACGAGATCGTAGAGGCTAAACCCTAGAAGCTAGCCTATGATTATGATTGTTATTGTCCTACAGACTAAACCCTACAGTTTATATAGACACCAGAGGGGGCTAGGGTTACATAGAGTCGGTTACAGAGAAGGAGATCTACATATCCGAATTGCCAAGCTTGCCTTCCACGCAAAGGAGAGTCCCACCCGGACACGGGACGAAGTCTTCAATATTGTATCTTCATAGTCCAATAGTCCGGCCAAAGTATATAGTCCGGCTGTCGGAGGACCCCCTAATCCAGGACTCCCTCAGTAGCCCCTGAACCAGGCTTCAAGGAAGATGAGTCCGGCGCGCAGATTGTCTTCGACATTGCAAGGCGGGTTCTTCTCCAAAATCCCAGAGTACCTGTTGTAATGAGCAGTGTCTGGCTTCCCATTAATGTTGCACTCCTCGGCTTCTGTACCCCAATAATGGTTATCTCCATGTGTCAAGTGAATGTGAGAAGTCGGGGAATTTCTACATTTGCCACCCTGACCATGTAAGTAAATTGTCTATTTAAAGTGACGGGGATCCTCAGATCCAAATTACACCATCCTCCCCCAGCGAGCATTCATCAGAGCGCGCCCGCAAGAAACCATTCCATCACGGCCGTCCATCGCAGCTCCTCCACTCGCTCCCGTAGCACTAAGCCAGGCGATTGGGAGAAGTGTTCTGTCCCCCATAGCCGATTAGTAGAGTTGCACACCAAGGTGTCTCTCCCGCCTGCATACATGGTCCCCGTCCGAGCCGGACTAGCCACCTACAATGGCAGGTAGCAAGCGGAGAGTTTTCCCAACCCGTCCAAGGGGGAGCGGGTATGCCTTGTCCCTTATTTGCTGAGGGGACTTGGGTTTCCAATCCACCCATTCCTCCGCAGGCTCCTGGAGTTCTATGGCCTCCAGCTGCATAACTTCACCCCTGCCTCCATACTGCACATCGCAGGTTATGTCACCCTTTGCGAGCTATTTCTGGGCTGCGAGGCTCATTTCGAGCTATGGAAGAGGCTTTTTTGCCTCGTCCTTTGTAATCAGGAGGGATCAATATATCAAGTGGGCGGAGCTGAAATATGGCGCGTCGCCGAGATCGGATACTTGTCCGGCACCCCAAAGAAGACATCCGAAGACTGGCCTTCGGAGTGGTTTCATGTAGAGGATGTCCCCCTTCCAGATCCAATTCGGACAGGCCTTCCTGAGTTTGCTAATGCCCCGCTGAAGAAACGCCACAGCTGGCGCCCCTGGAGCCCCCAGGAGGAAGATAACAGAGAGGTCCTTTACCTGATGAGCAGGATAAAAATGCTGGCCAAATCAGGATTGACAATAATCGAGGTTATGTCAATATGTATAATACGGGGGGTGCAACCACTTCAATGTCGGGGGAAACCCATGTGGCACTTCAATGGACAAGACGATGCCACCGCTGCGGTTGTAAAGGTCCGGACTTCGCCACCGCTCTGGCGAAAATACTGTCCGATTTGTACAAAGGAGAAGAAGAGGAGTTCCTCCGTATTAAGCCACGGGATGGATTTTCCATGTATAACCCCCCAAGCTGGGTGAGCTGCTATCTTTTACTCAACTCCATTCATTCCCGTATTCTTCATCACAAATACTTACCTTGCCAATTCATAACAGGAACTGCAAAAGGCCATGAGGGAGGTTCACCGCCCGTCTCCGCAGCCAGAGGACCCTGACCGGGCCCTTGACCCTGGACTTGAAGAAGATCCGGACATATCTGTGGAGCTTGTCGACGGGATAGTTTACCAGGCAAGATGTGACGCACCTTGGTGGCCATCATCGACGACTATCATGGACTGCTCCCTGCATCGAATGTAAGTAAAACCGGAGTCCTAACTTCTGAGAAGGATCCCTTCTTTGTGCCTTACCCCATGCACATATATTGTACTTTATAAAAAAGGCTACCGGGGCACCATGCCGAGCCCAGGGGGGCTCATCAGCAAAGGGCACCCAAGCCGGGCGGGCTTAAGAGGAAGGCGGTTAGGACTGAGATGCCGCCGCAAAGGTATGATTTAAAACCTGCTCCGTGATTACCGTCTCTGAAATGTAACAGCGTCCATTGTGTCCTGGCAGAAAGAGTACTCGCCGGACTATGTCCGGAGACCCTGCCGGCCATGGCTCCGCCAGCCGGATTCCAGAACTGGCCTCAAGGGTGGAGGCTAACATGGGGACAACGCCGAACTATCCCCCTACAGAGGATACAGATAGAATCTCCGCTACGAATTCTGAAGTGGAGAGCGCCTGGAATCACGGGTGCCGACGTGCCGTACTCCGTGACGCTAATATCTCCGAAGAGGCGTTCAATGCCTTCAACTCAGGGGACGCGTACATCCGAGCTGCTCAAGATGGACTCGCCAGAGCCACCGACCAGTATGTAAAGGATATATGGGTAAGAAAATTTGATAAGTATGTATATCAGTAGCCCCAGAGACTTGAAACAGTTGGCACAACTGATTTAAGGATCACTGTATGCATAGGTTCTTACAGAGAAGAATGCCCAGCTATCGAAAGAGCTGGAGGAGTGCAAAGCCCAACTGCATTCCGCAGTTGCCGGAATGGTGGAGTCCAACAAGGCCCCATCTGGTAAAATTTGTCTCAATCAAAGAGAATGTAAATACGTATACCAGTTAGTATTCGGCATGAATGCAAATTTAACAATAGATTCTGCAGCCAATCTCGGAGGTAATCCGGAGATCGTACCGGGGGATGAGCAATATGCTGAACGACAGCTGAAGGCTGGCGAGCGCGTGCTTACAAAGGTTATATAGGAGAAAAATAATCTCCAGGTCAAGAAGACCCGGCTGGACGTTGAATTAAAAGATGTTTGGGCCCAGCTTGCTAACTCCGTGAAGGAGAATAAGATGCTTCAACGCAACATTTATAGTAAGTGCTAAAATGAACCTTTGTACAGTTCGGCAAAGAAACGAGTTAATAGAGTTATGTCTATAGGTATGCTGACAGGCCGTCCTAAAGAGGAGATGGCCGGATCCGCAGGCGATCTTCTGCAAGAACTTTCACAACTGCATGAACGAGTTCGGCAGGTGATGCAGGGTATTGCCCAGGCCTTGTGGCCGTCCGCCTCCCAGCCAAGAAGCATGGGAGAGCTTGTAGAGCTGCTCAAGGGAGCACGGCGGCGCTTTCGCTTATGGAAGATATCGGCCTGCCGAGAGGGTGCGAGGGAAGCCTGGGCCATGGTAAAGACGCGGTACACCAAGGTGGATCCGGATCAAATGGCCCTGGTCAGTCCTGTAGAGTCAGATGGGAAGGAAATTGCCGTTAGTCTGGTATATGGCCAAATAAGATTAGCCGCAAAGTATTCCCAATAGTACTGTTGGCTAGATAGCCTGTTGGAAGGTATAGAGGAAGAATTTAGCCATTCTAAGTGACTATTTACTTCAGTGGACGTATTTTGTCTCTAGCCGGATTGTAAATCATTTGTCTTGGCGGACCTTTTCGCTTCAGCCTCCGGACCCGATAGTCCGAAGTGTATCCGAATACCCGCTCAGTTATATAAACCGGGGTATGCATGGAAACCAGGCGTAGGGGTCATAAGTGCTTGAACAGACAAGTACCCAACTAGTTATGTTATGTTACATGGATAGTAAGAAACATCTTCCAGAGAGAATAGTTCCGTTAAGGGTTCCTTTCCCTAGGTACGCATGCATTAATGTGCATGTCTGAACTACAAACAGACACGTAGGATACAAAACATCTGGGGATTTATATCGTAATAGGTAAAAACATCTTTTGTTTATCGACCAAATATTCCCTTAAGAATGCTAGCTTTCAGATTCACCCAGTCTGAGGTACGCCTCCGGCTGACCCGGTGGTAACAATCGCAGAGGTTCTCCCCTTATGCCCTAGCCGAATTAACGGGAACGTAGAGCATAAACACAAGAGCTAGGCAACCCAGCTTGGCCAAAACTTAAGTCATATTGATGCATATAATGGCGAAGAAAAGATGCATATGGAAAAGTTACACATATGCAGTGGGCATGAAGCCCGGAAAATAGTTATATTAAGCTTCTGTATAAGAAGCCCCCAAGTATAGTTAGCACGCATAGCGCGTCAAAATTGTGTAAACGGGTCACACTTTAAGCCTTCTAGGGCTATATCAAACAAGAAAAAGGAAAAAGAGAGAGGATATAATTTAAAAGGGGCGGAGGTAAGGAGACAAACACAGAGTCGGGCGCTTAGGCGTAGAATCTTTGGAGTCTGGCCGCATTCCACGGGTTCGAATCTAATCGATTATCCGATGCATCACGCAGGTGGTACGCTCCTCCGGTAAGAACTTTATCAATGATGAAGGGACCCTCGCACTTGGGCTTGAGCTTGTCCTTTTTCTTCTCCGATAGGCGTAGAACGACTTCCCCAATATTATAAGTTTTGGCCCGCACTTCTCCGCTTTGATACCTTCGAGCCTGTTGCTAATAGAGTGCGTCACGGGCTTTTGCGACATCGCGCTCCTCCTCCAGGGCATCTAGATTGTCCCGCCGATCGAGCTCGACTTCTCTCTCTTCATACATGCGCACCCAAGGTGAGCCTTGAATAATATCGCAGGGTAATACCGCCTCTGCGCCATACACCATAAAGAATGGTGTGTATCCAGTAGTGCGATTCAGCGTGGTCCGCACTCCCCATAGTACGGAGTTGAGCTCCTCGACCCAGTGCATGTCTAACTCCTTCAAGGATCGCACTAGTCTGGGTATTATTCCGCTCATAATAAGACCATTCGCCCATTCAACTTGACCATTTGGATAGGGGTGATAGACAGAGGCGTAATCGAGCTTGATGCCCATGTTTCCGCACCAAGTTTTCACCTCGTCGGCTGTGAAGTTGGAGCCATTGTCGGTGATGATGCTGTGGGGGACACCGTAATGGTGTACAACCCCTGATATGAAGTCTATCACTGGTCCAGATTCGGCCAATTTAACTGGTTTGGCCTCTATCCATTTGGTGAACTTGTCCACCATGACCAATAAGTATTTTTACTTATGGCTTCCTTCTTTAAGGGGTCCGACCATATCGAGTCCCTAGTCCATGAAGGACCAAGTTATGGGGATTGTTTGGAGAGCGGTAGGGGGCATATTGCTCTGATTGGCGAAAAAGCTAGCAACCGGCGCAATGTTGGACGAGATCTTGTGCGTCTGCTCGGGCTGTCGGCCAGTAGAAACCTGTACGGAAGGCCTTGCTTACAAGGGCCCGAGCTGCAGCATGTAGGCCGCCGAGTCCAGCATGAATTTTGGCCAAGAGCTGCCGCCCTTCCTCTTCGGAGATGCATCTTTGGAGCACTCCAGTGGCGCTTTCCTTATAAAGCTCTCCCTCGTGGACCTTGTAGGCTTTGGAGCGCCGCACAATGCAACGTGCTTCATTTTGGTCCTCGGGGAGTTCTTGCCTATTTAGGTAGGCTAAGAAGGGTTCGGTCCAAGGGGCAATGACAGCCATGATTACGTGGGCTGAAGGTGTTATTTCGGTGGTGGAGCCTCCGATTATGTCAGTGTGCTCGGTATCTAGGGTTGTGGTCGGATCCGGACTAGTATTGCTGGTCTCCCCTTGCCACACCATGGATGGCTTGAACAACCTTTCCAAGAAGATATTAGGTGGGATGGGGTCGCGCTTGGCGCCGATGCGGGCGAGGATATCTGCTGCTTGATTATTTTCTCGGACCACATGGTGGAATTCGAGCCCCTCGAACCGAGCTGACATTTTGAGGACAACATTTTGGTAGGCCGCCATTTTTGGGTCCTTGGCCTCAAAGTCTCCATTTATTTGAGATATTGCGAAGTTCGAATCCCCACACACTTCCAGGAGTTGAATGCCCATGGAGACTGCCATCCAAAGACCATGCAACAGAGCTCGTACTCGGCTGCGTTGTTGGAGTCTGTATATAATATTTGGAGTACGTATTGGACTGTATCTCCGGTGGGGGATGTCAGGACAACGCCTGCCCCTAGACCAGCCAGCATCTTAGAGCCGTCAAAGTGCATGATCCAATTGGAGTACGCGTCGTATTCTTTAGGGAGTTCGGCTTCTATCCATTCGGCGACGAAGTCAGCCAGTACTTGCGACTTAATGGCTCACCATGGTTTGTATGTTATGTCGAACGGGAGGAGCTCAATGGCCCACTTAGCAATCCAGCCCATGGCATCATGGTTATTTATTATATCGTTGAGTGATACTTCGGAGGCCACCGTGATTCAGGACTCTTGAAAGTAGTGTCGTAGTTTGCGGGATGCCATGAAGACCGCGTATGCTATCTTTTGATAATGTGGGTACCGGGACTTGCATGGAGTGAGGACAGTGGATACGTAGTATACCGGCTTTTGAAGCAGAAACTTATGTCCGTATGTTTCTCGTTCGATGACGAGCACTGCGCTTACAACCTGGTGTGTTGCGGCTATATAAAATAGCATGGGTTCGCCAAAATTTGGCGCGGCCAGGATTGGATTGCTGGCCAAGAGGGCCTTTATTTCTTCCAGTCCGGCCATGGCCGCATCTGTCTATGTGAAGTGTTCGGTGCGTCGAAGATGGCGATAAAGAGGTAGTGCCTTTTCTCCCAATCAAGAGATAAAGCGGCTTAGAGCAGCCACACATCCAGTTAATTTCTGGATTTGCTTGAGGTCTGTTGAGGTAGCCAACTGTGATAGAGCTCGAATTTTTGCCGGATTTGCTTCAATTCATCTATTGGAAACGATGAAGCCTAGCAGCTTTCCGACAGGTAGACCGAAAACACATTTTTTTGGGTTGATCTTGATGTCATATGTTCGGAGATTGTCTTACGTAAGCCTCAAGTCATCTATTAAGGATTCGACATGTCTGGTTTTTCTGACCACGTCGTCTATGTATGCTTCAACTGTTTTGCCGATTTGTTTTTCCAGGCATGTCTGAATCATGCGTTGATAGGTTGCTCCGGCATTTTTGATCCCGAAAAGCATGGTGTTGGAACAGAAGGGGCCGTATGGCGTGATGAACGTCGTTGCGGCTTGATCGGACTCCGCCATATTGATTTGATGGTATCCGGAGTATGCGTCGAGGAAGCACAGTGAGTCATGTCCTGCTATGGCGTCGATGATTTGATCGATGTGGGGGAGAGGGAAGGGATCCTTGGGGTAGGCCTTATTAAGGTCCTTCAAATCGACACATAGGCGCCAAGATTTGTCCTTCTTTGGTACCATCACCAGATTTGCTAGCCAGCCTTGGTGTTTTATTTCTCTGATGAATCCGGCTTCGAGTAACTTGGCTAGCTCCTCTCCCATTGCTTATCGTATAGGTTCGAAAAAGCGCCGAAGAGTCTACTTGACCGGCTTGTATCCCTTCAGTATGTTTAGGCTATGTTCAGCCAACCCGCGTGGAATGCCTGGCATGTCTGAAGGATGCCAGGCAAAGATGTCCCAATTCTCACGCAAGAACTCTCGCATCGCGGCATCTATTGTGGGGTTCAGCTGTACCCCAATGGATGCTGTTTTTGTAGGGTCCATTGGGTGGACCTGGAATTTGAATATTTCATCTGCTGGTTTGAAAGAGGTGGACTTGGGTCATTTGTCAAGTATCACATCGTGCCTGTCCACTATGGAGTGCAGCGTGGTTAGTTCTTCAGCCGAGAGGGCTTTGGATAATGCCTCAAGGGCTAGTGCGACGGTTTTATTTTCGGTGCGGAGTGCTACGTCGGGATCACTAGCTAGAGTGATGATTCCATTGGGCTCGGGCATCTTGAGCTCATGTACTCGTAATGGGTTATAGCTTGACAGCTCATGAATGCATCCCGCCCTAAAAGGGCATGGTATTCGCTACTGAACGGGGCCACTTGGAATATGATTTCTTCGGACCTATAATTCTCCGACGTGCCGAATACCACATCTAGTGTGATTTTTCCCGCACATCATGGCTCCCGACTAGGGATGATTCCCCTGAAGGTCGTGCTGTTTTGCTCAATGCGGCTCTTGTCTATTTCCATCTTGTTAAGGGTCTCCTCGTAGATGAGGTTTAATCTGCCGCCGCCGTCCATGAGCACTTTAGTAAGCCGGAAGCCATCCACGATTGGACTAAGGACCAAAGCGGCTGGTGCCCGAACTGTTCGGAATTGAGGTTTGTCACTGGCATTGAAGGTTATAGCCGTGTCGTTCCATGGATTTATTGCTGCAATGTGGCAGACTTCGGCGAGGCTGCAGAGTGCTCGCTTGCACCTATTATTTGAGGCGAAAGTCTTGAAGACTGTCAGTACGATAATGTTGTTTTCGGCAGGATATTGCTCTGCGGTATGGTTGATGAGGAGATCCTCGCCGCTCTTGGCCACCTACCGTAGTATCCAACATGCTCTAAGGCTATGTGTCGGTATGGTATCCGGTGTACTGTGGATTTTGCATGGTCCATTGAGCCATCCTTCCAATACGGTTCCATGCCCTGCAGTGGGCCTTGGTTTTTTTTTTTGTAATTGGATCAGGTGAGTTGCGAGAGTGCACCCTTTTAGTTCGGACGGGGGGTTTAGTGAGAGCCGGAGGATCCCAGAAGTTTGTTTGGGTTTTCTAGGCGATTTCCATCGCATAGTACTTCTGTACTATGGCCGCCAAGTCAGCAAAGTGTACTATGTCATGGCGACTTATGACGTTGAGGGTTCCCTTGTCCGTGCATTTTTTGCAAAAGAATGAGATTGCGTCTTCCTCGCGACAGTCCTTAACCTTGTTCATTACAAGGAGGAATCTGGCCCAGAAGTGATGTACTGTCTCTTGGGGCTCTTGTCTGATGTGGGAAAGATTGTTTGTATCTGGGTGGGTGGGTAGATTTAAGTCCAAACCCTAACCTGATCTGAGACCCATGGGCAGAGGACCTTCCGAGCTTGTCAGGTCGGGCTTCGGGATGTTGCCCGATTTTCCTGGCCCGTTGTCCGATTCAAAGTTCGGAGCCTGGAATGACAGTCCTCCCGTAGACGGGTATCCGGCTCGGAGAGCTCGGGAATCCGGCCATAGTTCGTCCTCAAAATAGAGGAAGAATCAATGCATTGCTCTTCCACTACCACTATTTGATGGGTGGCCGGTGGAGAGTTAATCTCCCTTTGGTCGGATTTAAGCCCAATCTGATCATAGTCCGTAGCGACCCCCCAGAGCGGCGATGTGATCCAAGAGCTCATTCAGGGAGGAGAGCTCCATTGGATCCATCTGTTCGGCAAGTTCTGAGTTGACATGGAAGCTGTTTTTGATGACCTGAGAAGTCACATCGGCGCGACGGCCGATCGGGCGGTCATGACGAAGCCGCCTACTCGGAGAGTTTGTCCTAGAGCTAGGGCTCCCCCAGAGGTGATCTTGTCCTTGACAACAAGGCGATCCATCAAGCCTTACCGTGATGACACAATGGAACTCTCAATGAAAGCACCAATGTCGGTGTCAAAACCGGCGGATCTCGGGTAGGGGGTCCCGAATTGTGCGTCTAAGGCTAATGGTAACAGGAGGCGGGGGACACGATGTTTACCCAGGTTCGGGCCCTCTCTATGGAGGTAATACCCTACTTCCCGCTTGATTGATCTTGATGATATGAGTATTACAAGAGTTGATCTACCACGAGATCGTAGAGGCTAAACCCTAGAAACTAGCCTATGATTATGATTGTTCCTGTCCTACGGACTAAACCCTCTGGTTTATATAGACACCGAAGGGGGCTAGGGTCACACAGAGTCGGTTACAGAGAAGGAGATCTATATATCCGAATTGCCAAGCTTGCCTTCCACGCAAAGGAGAGCCCTCCTGGACACGGGACGAAGTCTTCAATTTTGTATCTTCATAGTCCAACAGTCCGGCCAAAGTATATAGTCCAGCTGTCCGAGGACCCCCTAATCCAGGACTCCCTGAGAGGCTATCAAGGATAATCAACTAGGTAGTCAGATCCCACACATACCAAGAATTTCAATCATACACACAATATGCTCGATATGTGCAAATACAACACGGCATCACAACAAAACTCTACAACTCAAGTACTTTATTTAAAAGGCTCCAGACAGCCATACATATCATTCATATAGATAGGGGTCACATGACCCGACATTCAAGTCATACAAGCATACAAGCAACAAGCGGAAGCAACATGTCTGGGTACAGACATCTAGAAAGTAAAAAGGCTTGAGGAAGCCTATCTATCCTACAAGGGTCCACCACATGCTCAGGATCACCACCTGGGCATCAAGCTATTCATCGACGTCGAGGTCTACGTAAAACCCATCAGAAGGGCCCGCATTCTCTTCTACAATTGTAATTAAGCAAACATGAGTACAAATGTACTCAGTAGGACTTACATCAGATCCTACATACATGCACATTATTAGTAAAGGGATAGTGGGGTTATTGCAGCAAGCCAGCTTTGACTCTTGGCTAAACTATCTTACGAGACACCAACTTGTAATTTTTTTGCGCACTCGAGTCCACTACTCACCACAACAAGACACTAGCGAGGATCCACTCTCGTCATCCTACGGAAGGGCCATCCACGACACTCACACTTGTCTTGAGGCTTTTAGTAGTTTCCATTTACTTGTCTATGAACTGTATAGGCAACCAAGTAGTCCTCTACCGCGGACGCGGCTATTCGAATAGATGATGTTAACGCTAGAGGGGTGTACTTCTTCACACATGCTTCCACCACTTATCACCGTTTGACATGTACTCGGCAACCTTCAAGTGGAAGCCCAACGAGGGTGTCGGCCACGGCCTGCCTAAACACTCAAGTCTCTAGTCCAGGTTTATCGCCTATTCAGGTTCAATCCGCAGGGAGTCCGATCGAGGTTTCCACATACGGCCCTGAACAATGTGTGCAGGGTTCCCGAGACACCAAACGGGCGTCCGGTAGACCGTGCCATGTACCTACCGCATCACATCCCACCCCGAGGGTCAGCACTGCGCATGGCCTCCAGTATACTACAAACGCCAGAAACTACTTGCAACTCCTAGATAGAGAACAAGGGTGCTTAAGAAATAGAGAAGGTCCATTGGTTTCGGGCCCAATGCGTGGTAGTAGCTGAGTCTTATATCACACATACAGATCTCAGTGCTTAACGATGGTTCCAATGAAACAACCCACCATGTACTCCTACATGGCCTCTCATCGATACCTTTACCAAATCGTGTTCAAGACATCACTCTCGTTACCGACATGATCATCTCACTCTAGCCCATCACCCAGATGAACCAGACCTAACACGACTCTAAGCATAGCAGGCATAGCAAGGTAGGAAACACAAACATGGCTCAATTAACTCCTACACATGCTAGTGGGTTTCATCTAGTTACTGTGGCAATGACAGGTCATGCAGAGGAAATGGGTTCAACTACCGCAGCACACAGCAGTTTGAAACGTGGTTATCTTAAATGTAGTAAATAAGAGCAGGGGGGAGAACATGGGATTTTATTGATATGATCAAATGGGTGGTGGCTTGCCTGGTAGATCAGTAGCCTGGTACTGTCCTTCGATTGGGTACCCACGGTAATCCTCCGGGACAGAACCTACCGCAGAGAACACCGATAACACAATCAATACACGACAATATGCAACAATATGATGCATGCATGTGACATGGCAAAATGTGTGTGTTGGGCTAAGGCCACTATAACCAGATGGGTTTGAGCTATTTTGACCCAAAGATTCAAAACCAAACTCATTTTGTGATGTTAAATAGCGCTTTATCATGTTTTGCAATAAAACAGTAAGGTTAACTTGTTTAAACATACATGAAACCAGTACATATGGATAGATTGGATTTTTCTGATCATTTTACATATATAACACTTTGCATTTGGAGTTTCTGTCCCCCATAGCCGATTAGTAGAGTTGCACACCAAGGTGTTTCTCCCGCCTGCATACATGGTCCCCGTCCGAGCCGGACTAGCCACCTACAATGGCAGGTAGCAAGCGGAGAGTTTTCCCAACCCGTCCAAGGGGGAGCGGGTATGCCTTGTCCCTTATTTGCTGAGGGGACTTGGGTTTCCAATCCACCCATTCCTCCGCAGGCTCCTGGAGTTCTATGGCCTCCAGCTGCATAACTTCACCCCTGCCTCCATACTACACATCGCAGGTTATGTCACCCTTTGCGAGCTATTTCTGGGCTGCGAGGCTCATTTCGAGCTATGGAAGAGGCTGTTCTGCCTCGTCCTTTGTAATCAGGAGGGATCAATATATCAAGTGGGCGGAGCTGAAATATGGCGCGTCGCCGAGACGGATACTTGTCCGGCACCCCAAAGAAGACATCCGAAGACTGGCCTTCGGAGTGGTTTTATGTAGAGGATGTCCCCCTTCCAGATCCAATTCGGACAGGCCTTCCTGAGTTTGCTAATGCCCCGCTGAAGAAACGCCACAGCTGGCGCCCCTGGAGCCCCCAGGAGGAAGATAACACAGAGGTCCTTTACCTGATGAGCAGGATAAAAATGCTGGCCAAATCAGGATTGACAATAATCGAGGTTATGTCAATATGTATAATGCGGGGGGTGCAACCACTTCAATGTCGGGGGAAACCCATGTGGCACTTCAATGGATAAGACGATGCCACCCGCTGCGGTTGTAAAGGTCCGGACTTCGCCACCGCTCTGGCGAAAATACTGTCCGATTTGTACAAAGGAGAAGAAGAGGAGTTCCTCCGTATTAAGCCACGGGATGGATTTTCCATGTACAACCCCCCAAGCTGGGTGAGCTGCTATCTTTTACTCAACTCCATTCATTCCCGTATTCTTCATCACAAATACTTACCTTGCCAATTCATAACAGGAACTGCAAAAGGCCGTGAGGGAGGTTCACCGCCCGTCTCCGCAGCCAGAGGACCCTGACCGGGCCCTTGACCCCGGACTTGAAGAAGATCCGGACATATCTGTGGAGCTTGTCGACGGGATAGTTTACCAGGCAAGATGTGACGGCACCTTGGTGGCCATCATCGACGACTATCATGGACTGCTCCCTGCATCGAATGTAAGTAAAACCGGAGTCCTAACTTCCGAGAAGGATCCCTTCTTTGTGCCTTACCCCATGCACATATATTGTACTTTATAGAAAAGGCTACCTGGGCACCATGCCGAGCCCAGGGGGGCTCATCAGCAAATGGCACCCAGGCCGGGCAGGCTTAAGAGGAAGGCGGTTAGGACTGAGACGCCGCCGCAAAGGTATGATTTAAAACCTGCTCCGTGATTACCGTCTCTGAAATGTAACAGCGTCCATTGTGTCCTGGCAGAAAGAGTACTCGCCGGACTATGTCCGGAGACCCTACCGGCCATGCCTCCGCCAGCCGGATTCCAGAACCGGCCTCAAGGGTGGAGGCTAACATGGGGACAACGCCGAACTATCCCCCTACAGAGGATACAGATAGAATCTCCGCTACGAATTCCAAAGTGGAGAGCGCCTAGAATCACGGGCGCCGACGTGCCGTACTCCGCGACGCTAATATCTCCGAAGAGGCGTTCAATGCCTTCAACTCAGGGGACGCGTACATCCGAGCTGCTCAAGATGGACTCGCCAGAGCCACCGACCAGTATGTAAAGGATATATGGGTAAGAAAATTTGATAAGTATGTATATCAGTAGCCCCAGAGACTTGAAACAGTTGGCACAACTGATTTAAGGATCACTGTATGCATAGGTTCTTACAGAGAAGAATGCCCAGCTACCGAAAGAGCTGGAGGAGTGCAAAGCCCAACTGCATTCCGTAGTTGCCGGAATGGTGGAGTCCAACAAGGCCCCATCTGGTAAAACTTGTCTCAATCAAAGAGAATGTAAATACGTATACCAGTTAGTATTCGGCATGAATGCAAATTTAACAATAGATTCTGCAGCCAATCTCGGAGGTAATCCGGAGATCGTACCGGGGGATGAGCAATATGCTGAACGACAGCTGGAGGCTGGCGAGCGCGTGCTTACAAAGGTTATATAGGAGAAAAATAATCTCCAGGTCAAGAAGACCCGGCTGGACGTTGAATTAAAAGATGTTCGGGCCCAGCTTGCTAACTCCGTGAAGGAGAATAAGATGCTTCAAGCGGCATTTATAGTAAGTGCCAAAATGAACCTTTGTACAGTTCGGCAAAGAAACGAGTTAACAAAGTTATGTCTATAGGTATGCTGACAGGCCGTCCTAAAGAGGAGATGGCCGGATCCGCAGGCGATCTTCTGCAAGAACTTTCACAACTGCATGAACGAGTTCGGCAGGTGATGCAGGGTATTGCCCAGGCCTTGTGGCCGTCCGCCTCCCAGCCAAGAAGCATGGGAGAGCTTGTAGAGCTGCTCAACGGAGCACGGCGGCGCTTTCGCTTATGGAAGATATCGGCCTGCCGAGAGGGTGCGAGGGAAGCCTGGGCCATGGTAAAGACGCGGTACACCAAGGTGGATCCGGATCAAATGGCCCTAGTCAGTCCTGTACAGTCAGATGGGAAGGAAATTCCCGTTAGTCTGGTATATGGCCAAATAAGATTAGCCGCAAAGTATTCCCAATAGTACTGTAGGCTAGATAGCCTGTTGGAAGGTATAGAGGAAGAATTTAGCCAGTCTAAGTGACTATGTACTTTAGTGGACGTATTTTGTCTCTAGCCGGATTGTAAATCATTTGTCTTGGCGGACCTTTTCGCTTCAGCCTCCGAACCCGATAGTCCGAAGTGTATCCGAATACCCGCTCAGTTATATAAACCGGGGTATGCATGGAAACCAGGCGTAGGGGTCATAAGTGCTTGAACAGACAAGTACCCAACTAGTTATGTTATGTTACATGGATAGTAAGAAACATCTTCCAGTGAGAATAGTTCCGTTAAGGGTTCCTTTCCCTAGGTACGCATGCATTAATGTGCATGTCTGAACTACAAACAGAGACGTAGGATACAAAACATCTGGGGATTTATATCGTAATAGGTAAAAAACATCTTTTTTTTATCGACCAAATATTCCCTTAAGAATGCTAGCTTTCAGCTTCACCCAGTCTGAGGGGCGGAGGTAAGGAGACAAACACAGAGTCGGGCGCTTAGGCGTAGAATCTTTGGAGTCTGGCCGCATTCCACGGGTTCGAATCTAATCGATTATCCGATGCATCACGCAGGTGGTACACTCCTCCGGTAAGAACTTTATCAATGATGAAGGGACCCTCGCACTTGGGCTTGAGCTTGTCCTTTTTCTTCTCCGATAGGCGTAGAACGACTTCCCCAATATTATAAGTTTTGGCCCGCACTTCTCCGCTTTGATACCTTCGAGCCTGTTGCTAATAGAATGCGGAACGGGCTTTTGTGACATCGCGCTCCTCCTCCAGGGCATCTAGATTATCCCGCCGATCGAGCTCGACTTCTCTCTCTTCATACATGCACACCCAAGGTGAGCCTTGAATAATATCGCAGGGTAATACCGCCTCTGCGCCATACACCATAAAGAATGGTGTGTATCCAGTAGTGCGATTCAGCGTGGTCCGCACTCCCCATAGTACGGAGTTGAGCTCCTCGACCCAGTGCATGTCTAACTCCTTCAAGGATCGCACTAGTCTGGGTTTTATTCCGCTCATAATAAGACCATTCGCCCATTCAACTTGACCGTTTGTCTAGGGGTGATAGACAGAGGCGTAATCGAGCTTGATGCCCATGTTGCCGCACCAAGTTTTCACCTCGTCGGCTGTGAAGTTGGAGCCATTGTCGGTGATGATGCTGTGTGGGACACCGTAATGGTGTACAACCCCTGATATGAAGTCTATCACTGGTCCGGATTCGGCCAATTTAACTGGTTTGGCCTCTATCCATTTGGTGAACTTGTCCACCATGACCAATAAGTATTTTTACTTATGGCTTCCTCCTTTAAGGGGTCCGACCATATCGAGTCCCCAGTCCATGAAGGACCAAGTTATGGGGATTGTTTGGAGAGCGGTAGGGGGCATATGGCTCTGATTGGCGAAAAAGCTGGCAACCGGCGCAATGTTGGACGAGATCTTGTGCGTCTGCTCGGGCTGTCGGCCAGTAGAAACCTGTATGGAAGGCCTTGCTTACAAGGGCCCGAGTTGCAGCATGTAGGCCGCCGAGTCCAGCATGAATTTTGGAAAAGAGCTGCCGCCCTTCCTCTTCGGAGATGCATCTTTGGAGCACTCCAGTGGCGCTTTTCTTATAAAGCTCTCCCTCGTGGACCTTGTAGGCTTTGGAGCGCCGCACAATGCAACGTGCTTCATTTTGGTCCTCGGGGAGTTCTTGCCTATTTAGGTAGGCTAAGAAGGGTTCGGTCCACGGGGCAATGACAGCCATGATTACGTGGGCTGAAGGTGTTATTTCGGTGGCGGAGCCTCCGATTATGTCAGTGTGCTCGGTATCTAGGGTTCTGGTCGGATCCGGACTAGTATTGCTGGTCTCCCCTTGCCACACCATGGATGGCTTGAACAACCTTTCCAAGAAGATATTAGGTGGGATGGGGTCGCGCTTGGCGTCGATGCGGGCGAGGATATCTGCTGCTTGATTATTTTCTCGGACCACATGGTGGAATTCGATCCCCTCGAACCGAGCTGACATTTTGAGGACAACATTTCGGTAGGCCGCCATTTTTGGGTCCTTGGCCTCAAAGTCTCCATTTATTTGAGATATTGCGAAGTTCGAATCCCCGCACACTTCCAGGAGTTGAATGCCCATGGAGACTGCCATCCAAAGACCATGCAACAGAGCCTCGTACTCGGCTGCGTTGTTGGAGTCTGTATATAATATTTGGAGTACGTATTGTACTGTATCTCCGGTGGGGGATGTCAGGACAACGCCTGCCCCTAGACCAGCCAGCATCTTAGAGCCGTCAAAGTGCATGATCCAATTGGAGTACGCGTCGTATTCTTTAGGGAGTTCGACTTCTATCCATTCGGCGACGAAGTCAGCCAGTACTTGCGACTTAATGGCTCGCCATGGTTTGTATGTTATGTCGAACGGGAGGAGCTCAATGGCCCACTTAGCAATCCAGCCCATGGCATCATGGTTATTTATTATATCGTTGAGTGATACTTCGGAGGCCAGCGTGATTCAGGACTCTTGAAAGTAGTGTCGTAGTTTGCGGGATGCCATGAAGACCGCGTATGCTATCTTTTGATAATGTGGGTACCGGGACTTGCATGGAGTGAGGACAGTGGATACGTAGTATACCGGCTTTTGAAGCAGAAACTTATGTCCGTCTGTTTCTCGTTCGATGACGAGCACTGCGCTTACAACCTGGTGTGTTGCGGCTATATAAAGTAGCATGGGTTCGCCAAAATTTGGCGCGGCCAGGATTGGATTGCTGGCCAAGAGGGCCTTTATTTCTTCCAGTCCGGCCATGGCCGCATCTGTCTATGCGAAGTGTTCGGTGCGTCGAAGATGGCGATAAAGAGGTAGTGCCTTTTCTCCCAATCAGGAGATAAAGCGGCTTAGAGCAGCCACACATCCAGTTAATTTCTGGATTTGCTTGAGGTCTGTTGAGGTAGCCAACTGTGATAGAGCTCGAATTTTTGCCGGATTTGCTTCAATTCATCTATTGGAAACGATGAAGCCTAGCAGCTTTCCGACAGGTACACCGAAAACACATTTTTCTGGGTTGATCTTGATGTCATATGTTCGGAGATTGTCTTACGTAAGCCTCAAGTCATCTATTAAGGATTCGACATGTCTGGTTTTTCTGACCACATCGTCTATGTATGCTTCAACTGTTTTGCCGATTTGTTTTTCCAGGCATGTCTGAATCATGCGTTGATAGGTTGCTCCGGCATTTTTGAGCCCGAAAAGCATGGTGTTGGAACAGAAGGGGCCGTATGGCGTGATGAACGTCGTTGCGGCTTGATCGGACTCCGCCATATTGATTTGATGGTATCCGGAGTATGCGTTGAGGAAGCACAGTGAGTCATGTCCTGCTGTGGCGTCGATGATTTGATCGATGTGGGGGAGAGGGAAGGGATCCTTGGGGTAGGCCTTATTAAGGTCCTTCAAATCGACACATAGGCGCCAAGATTTGTCCTTCTTTGGTACCATCACCAGGTTTGCTAGCCAGTCTTGGTGTTTTATTTCTCTGATGAATCCGGCTTCGAGTAACTTGGCTAGCTCCTCTCCCATTGCTTATCGTATAGGTTCGGAAAAGCGCCAAAGAGTCTACTTGACCGGCTTGTATCCCTTCAGTATGTTTAGGCTATGTTCAGCCAGCCCGCGTGGAATGCCTGGCATGTCTGAAGGATGCCAGGCAAAGATGTCCCAATTCTCACGCAAGAACTCTCGCAGCGCGACATCTATTGTGGGGTTCAGCTGTACCCCAATGGATGCTGTTTTTGTAGGGTCCATTGGGTGGACCTGGAATTTGACTATTTCATCTGCTGGTTTGAAAGAGGTGGACTTGGGTCATTTGTCAAGTATCACATCGTCCCTGTCCACAATGGAGTGCAGCGTGGTTAGTTCTTCAGCCGCGAGGGCTTTGGATAATGCCGCAAGGGCTAGTGCGGCGGTTTTATTTTCGGTGCGGAGTGCTACGTCGGGATCACTAGCTAGAGTGATGATTCCATTGGGCTCGGGCATCTTGAGCTCATGTACTCGTAATGGGTTATAGCTTGACAGCTCATGAATGCATCCCGCCCTAAAAGGGCATGGTATTCGCTACTGAATGGGGCCACTTGGAATATGATTTCTTCGGACCTATAATTCTCCGACATGCCGAATACCACATCTAGTGTGATTTTTCCCGCACATCATGGCTCCCGACTAGGGATGATTCCCCTGAAGGTCGTGCTGTTTTGCTCAATGCGGCTCTTGTCTATTTCCATCTTGTTAAGGGTCTCCTCGTAGATGAGGTTTAATCCGCCGCCGCCGTCCATGAGCACTTTAGTAAGCCGGAAGCCATCCACGATTGGGCTAAGGACCAAAGAGGCTGGTGCCCGAACTGTTCGGAATTGAGGTTTGTCACTGGCATTGAAGGTTATAGCCGTGTCGTTCCATGGATTTATTGCTGCAATGTGGCAGACTTCGGCGAGGCTGCAGAGTGCTCTCTTGCACCTATTATTTGAGGCGAAAGTCTTGAAGACTGTCAGTACTATAATGTTGTTTTCGACAGGATATTGCTCTGCGGTATGGTTGATGAGGAGATCATCGCCGCTCTTGGCCACCTACCGTAGTATCCAACATGCTCTAAGGCTATGTGTCGGTATGGTATCCGGTGTACTGTGGATTTTGCATGGTCCATTGAGCCATCCTTCCAATACGGTTCCATGCCCTGCAGTGGGCCTTGGTTTTTTTTGTATTTGGATCAGGTGAGTTGCCAGAGTGCACCCTTTTAGTTCGGACGGGGGGTTTAGTGAGAGCCGGAGGATCCCAGAAGTTTGTTTGGGTTTTCCAGGCGATTTCCATCGCACAGTACTTCTGTACTATGGCCGCCAAGTCAGCAAAGTGTACCATGTCATGGCGACTTATGACGTTGAGGGTTCCCTTGTCCGTGCATTTTTTGCAAAAGAATGAGATTGCGTCTTCCTCGCGACAGTCCTTAACCTTGTTCATTACAAGGAGGAATCTGGCCCAGAAGTGATGTACTGTCTCTTGGGGCTCTTGTCTGATGTGGGAAAGATTGTTTGTATCTGGGTGGGTGGGTAGATTTAAGTCCAAACCCTAACCTGATCTGAGACCCATGGGCAGAGGAGCTTCCGAGCTTGGCAGGTCGGGCTTCGGGATGTTGCCCGATTTTCCTGGCCTGTTGTCCGATTCAAAGTTCGGAGCCTGGGATGACAGTCCTCCCGTAGACGGGTATCCGGCTCGGAGAGCTCAGGAATCCGGCCATAGTTCGTCCTCAAAATAGAGGAAGAATCAATGCATTATTCTTCCACTACCACTATTTGATGGGTGGCCGGTGGAGAGTTAATCTCCCTTTGGTCGGATTTAAGCCCAATCTGATCATAGTCCGTAGCGACCCCCCAGAGCAGCGATGCGATCCAAGAGCTCATTCAGGGAGGAGAGCTCCATTGGACCCATCTGTTCGGCAAGTTCCGAGTTGACATGGAAGCTGTTTTTGATGACCTGAGAAGTCACATCGGCGCGACGGCCGATCGGGCGGTCATGACGAAGCCGCCTACTCGGAGAGTTTGTCCTAGAGCTAGGGCTCCCCCAGAGGTGATGTTGTCCTTGACAACAAGGCGATCCATCAAGCCTTACCGTGATGACACAGTGGAACTCTCAATGAAAGCACCAATGTCGGTGTCAAAACCGGCGGATCTCGGGTAGGGGGTCCCGAACTGTGTGTCTAAGGCTAATGGTAACAGGAGGCGGGGGACACGATGTTTACCCAGGTTCGGGCCCTCTCTATGGAGGTAATACCCTACTTCCCGCTTGATTGATCTTGATGATATGAGTATTACAAGAGTTGATCTACCACGAGATCGTAGAGGCTAAACCCTAGAAACTAGCCTATGATTATGATTGTTCCTGTCGTACGGACTAAACCCTCTGGTTTATATAGACACCGAAGGGGGCTAGGGTTACATAGAGTCGGTTACAGAGAAGGAGATCTATATATCCGAATTGCCAAGCTTGCCTTCCACGCAAAGGAGAGCCCTCCCGGACACGGGACGAAGTCTTCAATTTTGTATCTTCATAGTCCAACAGTCCGGCCAAAGTATATAGTCCGGCTGTCCGAGGACCCCCTAATCCAGGACTCCCTGAGAGGCTATCAAGGATAATCAACTAGGTAGTCAGATCCCACACATACCAAGAATTTCAATCATACACACAATATGCTCGATATGTGCAAATACAACACGGCATCACAACAAAACTCTACAACTCAAGTACTTTATTTAAAAGGCTCCAGACAGCCATACATATCATTCATATAGATAGGGGTCACATGACCCGACATTCAAGTCATACAAGCATACAAGCAACAAGCGGAAGCAACATGTTTGGGTACAGACATCTAGAAACTAAAAAGGCTTGAGGAAGCCTATCTATCCTACAAGGGTCCACCACATGCTCAGGATCACCACCTGGGCATCAAGCTATTCATCGACGTCGAGGTCTACGTAAAACCCATCAGAAGGGCCCGCATTCTCTTCTACAATTGTAATTAAGCAAACATGAGTACAAATGTACTCAGTAGGACTTACATCAGATCCTACATACATGCACATTATCAGTAAAGGGATAGTGGGGTTATTGCAGCAAGCCAGCTTTGACTCTTGGCTAAACTATCTTACGAGACACCAACTTGTAATTTTTTTGCGCACTCGAGTCCACTACTCACCACAACAAGACACTAGCGAGGATCCACTCCCGTCATCCTACGGAAGGGCCATCCACGACACTCACACTTGTCTTGAGGCTTTTAGTAGTTTCCATTTACTTGTCTATGAACTGTATAGGCAACCAAGTAGTCCTTTACCGCGGACGCGGCTATTCGAATAGATGATGTTAACCCTAGAGGGGTGTACTTCTTCACACATGCTTCCACCACTTATCATCGTTCGACATGTACTCGGCAACCTTCAAGTGGAAGCCCAACGAGGGTGTCGGCCACGGCCTGCCTAAACACTCAAGTCTCTAGTCCAGGTTTATCGCCTATTCAGGTTCAATCCGCAGGGAGTCCGACCGAGGTTTCCACATACGGCCCTGAACAATGTGTGCAGGGTTCCCGAGACACCAAACGGGCGTCCGGTAGACCGTGCCATGTACCTACCGCATCACAGCCCACCCCGAGGGTCAGCACTGCGCATGGCCTCCAGTATACTACAAACGCCAGAAACTACTTGCAACTCCTAGATAGAGAACAAGGGTGCTTAAGAAATAGAGAAGGTCCATTGGTTTCGGGCCCAATGCGTGGTAGTAGCTGAGTCTTATATCACACATACAGATCTCAGTGCTTAACGATGGTTCCAATGAAACAACCCACCATGTACTCCTACATGGCCTCTCATCGATACCTTTACCAAATCGTGTTCAACACATCACTCTCGTTACCGACATGATCATCTCACTCTAGCCCATCACCCAGATGAACCAAACCTAACACGACTCTAAGCATAGCAGGCATAGCAAGGTAGGAAACACAAACATGGCTCAATTAACTCCTACACATGCTAGTGGGTTTCATCTAGTTACTGTGGCAATGACAGGTCATGCAGAGGAAATGGGTTCAACTACCGCAGCACACAGCAGTTTGAAACGCGGTTGTCTTAAATGTAGTAAATAAGAGCAGGGGGGAGAACATGGGATTTTATTGATATGATCAAATGGGTGGTGGCTTGCCTGGCAGATCAGTAGCCTGGTACTGTCCTTCGATTGGGTACCCACGGTAATCCTCCGGGACAGAACCTACCGCAGAGAACACCGATAACACAATCAATACACGACAATATGCAACAATATGATGCATGCATGTGACATGGCAAAATGTGTGTGTTGGGCTAATGCCACTATAACCAGATGGGTTTGAGCTATTTTGAACCAAAGATTCAAAACCAAACTCATTTTGTGATGTTAAATAGCGCTTTATCATGTTTTGCAATAAACAGTAAGGTTAACTTGTTTAAACATACATGAAACCAGTACATATGGATAGATTGGATTTTTCTGATCATTTTTCATATATAACACTTTGCATTTGGAGTTACAGATTAATTTCTATGAATTTTTGAAGTTAGCACTATTTTCTGGAATTTCCTGAATAAGAATAAATCCAGTAAATGCATTACTACATCAGAATTGCGTCAGCAAGTCAACTGGACGGTCTAGGTCAAACCTGATTGTGGGACCCACTGGTCAGTGTCACTGTTAGTTAATTAACTAATTAGGATTAGTTTAACTACTAACCTAGGTTTGACTAATGGTAGGGCCCACATGTCAGTGACCTAGGGGGTCAAATCCCTGGTCAAACTGGGTTGACTCACCAGCTTTAGCTGCCGGCGACGTCTAGACGAGGCGGAGGGTGCGGATTTTGCACTCTGGCATCCAAATGGACGGTGGAGACCACCTACGGGTAGCTGGGAGCAAGCCGCATCGAGATGTGGTGGTGGTTGAGCTCGGGGTCGCCGGAAACAACGTCGGTGACGAGCTTTGCAGCAGCCGAAGTTCGGGTGAGGCTGAACTCGTCATTGTAGTGGTCTTGGAGGCACGCGACCAGCACCTACGTGGTCTACGCGAGGTAATGAGGTTAGTGGACAGGGTGGCGAGGCTGTTGGGTGGCCTGAGCTACGTCGGTGACGAGCTCAGGCGGCGGTGCGTGCATTTGTGCTCGTTGCGGTTATTGTAGTGGACGGCAGTGAGAACAGAGAAGAGGGGGAGATGAAAGGGCTCACAAGAAACTCAGCGAGCTAGATGGCGGGGTCGGGGACGAGCTAGAGCGAGTGTGACAGCGAAGGGGATCTCCGGCGATTTTGAGGTGGAGTGAGGTCGTTGCGGTGGCTCTGGGGCGAACGAGCGCTCGGGGCTCGGTCTGCTCGATGAAGCGGAGGGAGGCGGAGCTCTTGGACACGGTGAGGCGACGTAGAGACGGCGGTGGTCGTGACTACGACAGTGGTGTGGCTGCGACTGCATCGGCCATGGGTGGAGAGGGCGAGAGAGAGGCGCTAGGGGCGAATGGAGGTGTCGGCGAGGTCGGGGCGGCGTCCAGGGGGTCAACCACGCGGTGAAATGGCGGGCGAGGTGAAGCAGGCGAGCTGGGAGGTGCGTGGCGATCTCGGGCACGCCGGCGCTCACCTTCCTGCCTGCTTGGCGGGAGGAAGCAGCTGGCTGGCAGGGGCCAGCACAGTGCTGGGCCGCCAGGTGAGCCTGCCAGGTAAGTTGTCCTGTTAAGTTCCTTTTCCTTTATTTTCTGCTTTTCTTTCTTTTTGTAACTTTGTGGCTTTTCTAAAAATGCTTAGTCACTTTCAAAAATCATGAAACTACTCATGCCCACTATTTAGAATATATCCAATAGTAAACATTTTAGTTTATGATTATTTGGACATTTAAAATATTTTATAGCATTTAAACGCCCAAATGCAAATAACATATGATTTAATCCAGTGACCTTAAGATGTCCTAGAAAATTGTGCACCATTTTTGTCATAGGTTCTAGACCAAGGCAAAGATGATGAATATTTTAGAAGGGCATTTCAGGTTCATTGAAAAAGATTTTAGTAAACCCTAGTTGGATTAAGGGGGTGCTAGGGGTTCTATCATCCCCATTTCCAAGTTTCTGAGCAAAGTAAACATGATGCAGTCACTCTAATGCATGCACTGATTAGGGTTGTGACATTTTTGTTCAAAATCTAATGTTTTTTAAAACAAAAAAAATTCTAGTATTACTACATGTTTCCAGTAGTGATCTGGGAATTTTTTTGTTTATTTGCAGAAAAAGATTAGGAGATAACCAATTTTTCTTCAAAAGATCGTTTGGTTTTCTCGCCATAAACTTTGAGCCCACCCTCCATTTTCTTTCTAGATTCGCCAATGGTTGAACCCACTAGTATGCACCACTCCCTCTGAAGAATTACACATCTATCTTGGTCATAGAAGATAAATAACTTGAAAGCATACATAGCTACTCAATTACATATCAAAGAAACTTTAAAAGATTCAATAATAATCAATGAACAGTTTGATCATAAATCCACAATTTATCGGATCCCAACAAACACACAATAAGAATATCATTTTGTTATGCTTTAAGGAAACAACAGAACATATATATTACAGTGGAATGAGCTTCTTTAGATTGGGATGTCTACGTGGAGAATTCACCTAATAAAATATTATTTAAATCATTTTGTTTTGCTTTATATATATTCATAGTGGAATGACCTTCTTTTGATTGAGGTTTCTACCTAGAGAAATGGAATAAAATACTTTGAATAATATGATCGATTTTATATGCTTATTAGAGTGGGAAGAATTGCGAAAAAACTATGATAATTTGAATTCATCTCAAACTGTATGCATCATATGATGAAGCAAATTATTTACGTATTCTTTTGCAGGAGTTTGGATTACTCTGAGAACAACCTTTTGAGTTTGGATTACTCTAAGTAATTATTGTAGGAGTTGGGAATGCTCTGCATGCTCTACGACAACTACTTGCACTCTAGGAGCCTCCCAACGCATGTCATCTTTCTCGCCTTTCTCCTCCTCCAGCCCCTCCCCCTAATTCCATTGCAACTTTTCATGTGAAAGAGACCAGATCATGCATAAGAAGAGCAGATTCACATTCCATTGTTGCGTGCCCATCAGCAACGAGCTTTTTTGCTACTTTTATTTCAGAGTGATGACCAGTGCTGCCAATTTTGGTAGATACTCTAGTTTTTGTGATGCACTTAGCTCAAATTATCGGATTTTATTTAGATATAATTTCAACAAGCGAACCTAGACTACTTATTTTTTCTGCTGGTTGAAATTATTCCCCTTTGTGATAGATATTTGTTGTGATGCAACATGTAAGGGTATCGATGCCCTAATGTTGTTTCTCGCCGAGACTATCGTATGATCCCTATTTAAGGAGTGATACATTTGTAGGATTCTCTTAGCAACGCTCTGTCTCTAGCGGTGAAACTAGAGAAGACTGCAAAAATTAATAGATAAGGAATTATCATGAATATATGGTGGATAGTGTACTTTAATCTAAAAATTAGTAACCTGAGTTTAAACCAGAAGAGATAAAGCATTGCAAGCTACATTTACATGAAATTTGTAGTTTATTTGCAATCAGCAGCACCAACCTTAAATTCAATGTCTCGCGTGCTTCGGGTGAGGCCATGCTCCTTATTCAACCTAGGAGACATGCCTTAGATGCTCGAGTTAATTTATTTGCTTGTTGAAGGGTTTTTCACACATTTTTGTATGTTTATTAGGAGCATTCAGCCAAGTCAGAACAAGTAAAAAACAAGCCAACCCAATATACAAAGCCAATGTGGCACCAACACAAGACAACTTAATGTACACAACCACCATGAAAATGCAAAGGAACCCTCTCAGAAGGCCTACAATGGCGGGCCCGAACCACTAGTGCTTTCCAAAAGAGAGATAAAGACAATATGAATGCTAATGCTCTCCTTTCTATCACAAAATATGTTTTGCTGAACTTGTGGGAGGATAGCGTATACAAAGCTTTTTGTTTTAAAAGGCGACTTTGCAGCACAAGACCCAATTCTCTAAAATGGATAGACCCTACAAGTTGGTCCAGAGACGAATTGTGTAATCTATTCAGACAAGGATTTTTGGAATATGGTACCAGAGAAACCGCTCATGAATAGTGAATTAGAAAACAATAGAAACAATAAATAACTATTTTTTAACATGCATGGTCGACTGATAACATGCATATGAAGTTTCACGAACAAATGACATTCGTGGTATTAGAATAGTCAGCCAAGTTAATTTGATACCCAAAATTTTTTTCTCTTCAGTTTTCACTAGTATTTTTCATGATTTTACTATTCATGTGGGTCAACATGGAACCATGTCCATCTTTGTATTTTCGGCCCATTCCCTACCCAATTCTTCAGAGTGATATATTACACAATTCAGTTTCTTAATGAGTGTGCCAAGCATATCGGGCCACCTTGAGTATTTAACGATTCAAGCCTAGTTAGGTTTTTCAGCCCATTAAGTTAACTAACTGAGTCACGTTAGCTCATTAACTAACAAGTATTTATAGTTGTGTTAAGTCGAGTTGAGCTAGCCCTACATGCTACATACATATAATTCACTGAGGTGTTTTTTCTCCATAGGATACAAAAAAAATTATCAACAAAATTTTTAGTGACACCTTGAAAGTGCAATCATGCCTTAATCATATTTTGATGTTGATGACAATAGGGGACTATTCATATTTGCCCAGTATATCACCAGTTTTAGTCCCGCTGGAATTGTGTGTGTGTGGATCATGGACCAAGTACTTCTATATTGCTTCAAAATGAAGAAAAAAGATATGAAGCTTAGGCTTTTCAGTTTGTTCTTGGGGATCCTGAACTATTAAGAGGGGATCATCGGGGCTTGTGAAAGATTTTCTCAAAACCCACAGTTTCTTCCAAATGCTTACCACTCACATCTTATACCCATGTCACATTCATACACCCACAAATATTATCCTTAGAAAATCCTCTAAATGTTTTCAGTCATTTGTCATCTCAGGAAATTCAGTTACTCCTCTGGTTCAGCGGAAGTCCGGTATCTATTGAACGTCCGGTCCCAATTTCAGTACGAGATATCCGGTTCTATCAAAAATCCGGTCAATCCTATACAAAAGAGAATCAGGGTTTTCATCAAACTTATGGTCTCCATCGGATGACTGGTGGCTCCCAAGCTACTAGATGTCCGGTACCCATCGAAATTTCGGCGCCTCCTATCAAGTACTAAAACTAGAATATTATCGGACTTCTGGTCCTATAGGACGTTTGGTGCTATTCTAGCCACCGGATATCCGACAGGTATGGGATGTCTAGTAGACACAACACTTAGCCGTTTTTCAACTATCATCCTATGCTCTGGCTTACTACAACCACCGGATGTTCGGTGGTCTCACCCAAAGTCCGGTGCTTAGTTTGCCTTCAGACTTCCGGTAACCCACCGGACATCCTATACTTAAGTTCCTAGATTCTTTCTAACTATGTATACCCCTCTCCCACTCCGGGAGAGGGTTGACCACTCCATTCCAAATATCCCAAGAACCCTAGAAGGGCACTCTCTTACTCTTCCACACCAAATCCTACATCCTGAAAGCGTCTGTGGGAGTTCTTGAGAGTTGTTCCAATCAAGTGATAGATTCACTTGCTCTCCTTCTTGTGACCGGAGCAAATCGTGATTTGAGCAAGTCTTGAGCTTTCCTCTTTGATCTTTTTACTCTTGAAGGTTCGATAATCATAGGTGGTAGGAGTACTTTGGCGAGGAATCATTCATTGTGATTACCCCAGAAAGATTTGTGAATGTTTGGAGACCACCTCAAGATCTACCCCTCGTGGTTGAGAAATGCCTTTGTGGTGTTGTCTCAAGGGGAGAATAGGGTCAGACTTTGTGATGTTGGTGTGGCATTGTGGTAACATCTGCCCCTTGAAAGGTGACTAACTTCCCTCCAAGGAAGTGAACATCGACATACATACTTGTCTCCCGGAGTTGGGGTTATCCCTTAACCCTAACTCCCTACTTGTGATTATTTATCTTGTAGTCTTTACTTTAGAGTTAATTACACTATTAATACACGGACTTGCAGTGTGGGTATAATTTCATACAAGAACTTGTAAAATGACCCAAATTAGTCCCTAAACTTACTTTGCGGATTCGATTATGTACAATTTATGTCCGCAATAGCCATGTCGGACGACACATCGGCTCTATCCACTTGGCACACTTCCATGTTAATTTACAGGAACCGCCAGCTCTGTGATGTAAATAGATCCCAAATAGCCCAGCCAAATCCCCTAGACCTCTCTGTTCGTGTCGCACCAGTCAAATCTGTAGCCGCTCTCCTTTGTTCTCCCCCAAATCTAGACTCTCGAGCCAAATCCCTAACCCTCGACCATAATAGTGAATGTCTGCGCAAGGACGGAAGAAGGTGGCTCGCTGTGATGCGGCGTCCTCATCGGTGAATAGGCAGCCCATGGGCAACGGCCGAGGCTGTGGTGGCAAAATGGTGATTGCAGCAGCGGTTGTAATGAAGATTGGAGCTCGTTTCCCATAGAGACGTAGTAGGTCTCAATTACTATCGGGCCTATGCAGAATTTTGCTAGCTCCCGAATACCAATCCTGCCTCCTAGAATGTTATTCACAAGATTGGGTAAGAAAACGTGAATTTGAAGAATGCATTACACGAGAAGGAGAAGCAAATAGTTTGAGGTAGAAGATTAAAAGCATGGAGATGAGACCAATAGTTCTATTGTCTATAATAGGTGCATTTGCTATTGTGTATGTGCTCAGCAGGGTGTATGTTTCATTTGTCCGAAAGAAAATGTAGTAATGTGTAAGTGCAGGTGTGATGAATTCTGTAGTAAGTCGGAATTTGTCTTTAATCCAAAGTGGGAAGAAACTTTGCATATTTTGCAGAATTTCAAGAATAAGGTTGTGATGCCGTTGCTTCATTCATATAGACTAAACATACATAATATACAGATGAACAATATTTCTTGAACAACATGCAAAGATGATCACCAAACATACAACACTTACTGAACACCAAAAGGTTTATGGCAAGGACTAAATTTTCACACTGCTATTGTCATACAAATCAAAACAATGTTGTACCTTTTGTTTCACAAAAGCTAACTTACTAAATTTTGAAACCAATCCGAAGACATAAATACACGAGTAGATTCACAATCACTAATTACTAAAGAAAGTTCGAAACTGAAAACTATTGTCACTTTTCCCCTCTAAATTATCATTCACAGATTACTAAACTAATCACAAAACAGCCAACACTCATATCAATCACAAGATTATGAAAGTAATTGCATGACAAGATTATGAGCACACAACAACAATCCCACTGCAGCAGGAACACTATGTTCTGCAACTCTGAACATCACAACCAACACTGGTTTCAGTAAAGAATGACAAGCGGCCAGAAATCTTGTGATGTAACAAGCGGGGCGGAAATCTTGTAAACAATGACGCCCGATTATCAACCATACACACATTAGAACAACAACATGTGGGCGGAAATACCATCCATCAAACCCAATGAAAGCCCTAGCGACAAGAGATGCCGATACAGGGGGCACTCAAACACGGGAGAAGGAAGGAGGTTTCATACTGTAGTCCGGCGGAAAATTTCCAATGGCACGAGGACATGGTTCCATCCAGCATCGATCTCGTCCGCGACACCGTCGATGAGAAACGGAGAGGCGAAAGGGCTGATCAAAAATGAAGTGGTGAAAGGGATGACCAGAAACGAAGAGGCGTAGGCGAACAGGGGTTTGTGGTGGGTTCGCAATGTAATGCATGATTTTGCATAACCTTAGGGGTTGTATTTCAATTTTCTACTCCCAGCTATCTCGGAGGATTGCAGATTTACTTATTCCTATCCTTGAGCGGGGTTCTGCATAATACCAAATCACCCGGCGCGTGCCTACCATCCGACGTGGCAGATCTTGGACTAATTTGTATCAGTTTGTTCCTGCAAAGCAAGTTTAGAGGCTAAGTTGAGTCATTTTGCAAGTTCTTGTATGAAATTGTACCCGCACTGCAAGTTTCTATATCAATAGTGTAATTAACTCTTTACTTTACATGTTATTGTGATTTCTCACCTTGCTACTTGGTGTTGTTGAATAAATTGTGACGCTCGGATAATTAATCTATAGTAATTCCCTGTTAATGATGCCACGTCGTCGCTTTTATTGTTCCTAAATCCCATATTGATTCAAACCGGTTCAAATTCTAATATAAAATGAAGTGAAAATTTAAAGTTTTTAAAATGTCAAAGCTAAAAAGTACAAGCTGTGGAAAATAAATCATAGGTAATATTGGTGGTGAACCAACTTTTTTATAAAGTTTTTTAATGCCCTATAGTATTTAAAATAGTGGCTAAAAAATAATTAAATGCTTTTTTAATTTATAAAAGTACTAGTCTATTTTATTTAAACCTCATCCTAAATGTGGCAGTGGCCTGAAATTATTAAGCTAAATTAGTTGTAAGCCTTATATTTTATAAACTATTTTGTTTTAAAAAAATAGGAAACATAAGTTTAAAAAAACAAAACAAAAGGCCACCCCCTGCCCCCCCCCCCCGGGCGAAACTCCCCTGGGCCTGGCCACCGAACCGAACCAGCCCACCATCTCCCCTCCATGACAAGTGGCCCCGTCACTTAATTAATCTGTAGGAACAGTTCTATTTTAACATGTGACAATGACATGCGAACTAACTTCTACTATTCACTGGTAGACTAGTCTCTATTGACTTGGTCAACTGGGGTGCCTGGCCCCATTTGTCAGCCACATATACATAATGCTGGTACACTTCTGTGTACCCATAGCATTTATTGTTTATTTTCGAAATAATAATAGATCCAGAATAATTATAGAACTTAGAAAATTAATAGAAATTAATCTGTAACTCGGATGAAATTACTTTGTACATGAAAGTTGCTCAGAACAACGAGACGATTCCGAATACGCAGTCCGTTCGTGTGCCACACGTCCCTAGCATAGCGAACATGGAACCGTCCCCCTCTATTTCATCTGTCCAAAAATGACAAACTTCGGGAAAAGTTTCTCGGATGTTATCCCCCTTCGCCGACATCGTGTAACACTGCGTTAGAACACCCCTAGCATCGCGTATCTCCATGCCATGCTTAGTGATGCATTTGTGTGCCTTGTATTTGATGTTTCTTTCCCTCTTCTCTCCGGTAGACCCCGAGACGGATGATGCCACTTTGATCGACTATGTCACCGATGGCTCTTCTTCCGTTTTCAGCAAAGCTTCCAGACAAGCCCCCCCCTCTTTGATCATCCCGATATCGTCCTTTCCATTCTCTCTATTGCTTGCATTAGATTTTGCTACTGTAATTGATTGCTCCTATTTTAATGCATAGCCTGCTTTTGTACCTGCTATTGTTTCCTACCTGCTTACCATAAACTGCTTAGTATAGGTTGGATAGTGATCCATCAGTGACCCCCACCGTGTCCTTGTTGCCCTTGCTTCATCATCGATGACTCGATCAATGTGATCGGCGACCAGATAATGACCCACAAGTATAAGAGATTTATCATAGTCCTTTCGATAAGTAAGATGTCGAACCCAATGAGGAGCAGAAGAAAATGACAAGCGGTTTTCAACAAGTTATTCTCTACAAGCACTGGAATTATCGGTAACAGATAGTTTTGTGATAAGATATTTCGTAACGAGTAACCAAAATAAACAAGATGTAGCAAGGTGGACCAATCCTTTTTGTAGCAAAGGATAAGCTTGGTTGAACTCTTATATAAAGCAAAGCGCTCCCGAGGACACATGGGAATTATTGTCAAGTTAGTTTTCATCATGCTCATATGATTCGCGTTCGTTACTTTGAAAATTCGATATGTGGGTGGACCTGTGCTTGGGTGCTGCCCTTCCTTGGACAAGCCTCCCACTTATGATTAACCCCTGTCGCAAGCATCCACAACTATGAAAGAAGAATTAAGCTAAACCTAACCATAGCATGAAACATATGGATCCAAATCAGCCCCTTACAAAGCAACACATAAACTAGGGTATAGACTTCTGTCACTCTAGCAACCCATCATCTACTTATTACTTCCCAATGCCTTCGCCTAAGCCCAAATCATGGTGAATTGTCATGTAGTCGACGTTCACATAACACCACTAGAGGAAAGACGACATACATCTCATCAAAATATCGAATGAATACCAAATTCACATGATTACTTATAACAAGACTTCTCCCATGTCCCGAGGAACAAAAGTAACTACTCACAAATCATATTCATGTTCATAATCAGAGGAGTATTAACTATCATTAAGGATATGAACATATGATCTTCCATTGAGTAAACCAACTAGCATCAACTACAAGGGGTAATGAACACTACTAGCAACCCACAGGTACCAATCTGAGGTTTGGAGACAAAGAGCGGATACAAGAGATGAACTAGGGTTTGAGAGGAGATGGTGCTAGTGAAGATGTTGATGGAAATTAACCCCCTCTCGATGAGAGGGTCGATGATGATGACGACGGCGATGATTTCCCGCTTCCGGAGGGATGTTTCTCCGGCAGAACAACTCCGCCGGAGCCCTAGATTGGTTCTGCCAGGTTCCGCCTCGAGACGGCGACGCTTCATCTCAAAAGCTTCCTTCTTATTTTTCCAGCTCAAAACACACCATATGGCAGAAGATGGGCGTCGGGGGCCTGCCAGGGGGCCGACAAAGACAGAGGGCACACCTATGGGGTAGGGTGCGCCCTCCACCCTTGTGGATGGCAGGTGGACCCCCTCTAGTGCTTTCTTTGCCCAATATTTTTTATTTATTCCAAAATGATTCTCCGTGAAGTTTCAGGACTTTTGGAGTTGTGCAGAATAGGTCTCTAATATTTTCTCCTTTTCCAGTCCAGAATTCCAGCTGGCGCATTCTCCCTCTTCATGTAAACCTTATAAAATAAGAGAGAATAGGCATAAGTATTGTGATATAGCATGCAATAACAGCCCATAATGCAATAAATATCAATATAAAAGCATGATGCAAAATGGACGTATCAACTCCCCCAAGCTTAGACCTCGCTTGTCCTCAAGCGAAAGCCGATATCGAAAAATATGTCCACATGTTTAGAGATAGAGGTGTCGATAAAATAAAATACGGACATGAGGGCATTATGATCATCTTTGGAAGATCAACATTTATTGTCATATAATTTCTTATGCTAAAGTAACAATTCATTCACAAGGTAAAGTGTGAATCAGAAACTTCATTGAAGACTAACAAACTATGATCTCAGTCATTGAAGTAATTGCAATTTATTATAACATCGGAAAGAGTCAATATAAGAGCTTTTCAGCAAGTCCACATACTCAACTATCATTTAGTCTTTCACAATTGCTAACACTCACGCGATACTTATGGGTACAAAGTTTTAATCGGACACAAAGAAAGATAGGGGCTCATAGTTTAGCCTCCCAAACTTTTACCTCAAGGGTAATTTCAGTAATAATACTTTATGAAAACCTACATCCGAGTGAAAACCTACATTCGAGTGGATATATATATATATATATCCGAATATCTCAAACACACAGTGCTTAACAAATTAAAAATTGTAAAAAGGAAAGGTGAAGATCACCATGACTCTTGTATAAGGGTAAAGGTAAAAATAAAAGATAGGCCCTTCGCCGAGGGAAGCATAGGTTGTCATGCGCTTTTATGGTTGGATGCACCAAATCTTAATGCAAAAGAAAGTCACTTTATATTGCCGCTTGTGATAAAGAACTTTATTATGTTGTCCATCGCTTTATAAAGCTTATTTTCTTCACACATATTTAGAGAGAAATTTTTCTTACTTGCACCGATGAAAACTTACTTGAAGGATCTCACTCAATCCATAGGTAGGTATGGTGGACTCTCATGGAAAAACTGGGTTTAGGGATGTTTGGAAGAACAAGTAATATCTCTACTTGGTGCAAAGAATTTGGCTAGGATGAGAGGGAAAAGCAAGCTCAACATGTTGGAGGATCCATGACAATATAACTTCTATTCGGATATAAGAAAACATAACCCACTATGTTGTCTTCCTTGTCCAACATTAACTTTTTAGCATGTCATATTTTAATGAGTGCTCACAATCACAAAAAATGTCCAAGATAGTATATTTATATGTAAAACCTCTCTTTCTTTATTACTTCCTACTAATTGCAGCAATTACCAAAACTATGTTTGTCAACTCTCAAAAACTTTTATTCATCATACTCTTTATATGTGAAGTCATTACTATCCATAAGATCAATATATGATCTTTTTATTTCTTTTTATTCTTTGTTTAATTCCCTCGAGATCATGGCAAGATAGCAAAGCCCTCAACTCAAAACTACTCTTTATTATAGATAACTCACGGACTCGATTACATAGATAGAGTCAAAACAAAACTCAAAGCTAGATCATACTAAAAACTTTATTCTACTAGGTCAAGATATAACCAAAAGAATCAAACCAAGAAAAATGATAAAGATAAAGGCGTGATGGTGATACGATACCGCGGCACCTCCCCCAAGCTTGGCAGTTGCCAAGGGGAGTGCCCATACCCATGTATTTATGTCTCTTTCTTCGGAGTTGGTGATGATGGAGTTGTTGATGATGTAGGCTTGTCGTCCATCTTCCAGGGCATAGGCTCACCATTGTAGAAGGATGAACGAGTCTCCAGGATCCTCAAATATGTAGCCAAACTTATCCTATTGAATCTATATTCATACTCATAGTTTTGGTTTTGCAGGTCATAGATCTGGGCTTGGAGATGCTCGATTTTCTCATGGATCTTAAAGATGGCCTTCCCGATGTTCTCAGCATCCAGCTTGTGATTGTTGGCGAACTCCGTGATCATCATGTGATTGGAGTTGATTCCATGTTCCACCATCCCTTGACACTTAAAAACTTGCTGCTCCATTGCTTTGAGTCTTGTCTCCATGCTTCCGGTCTTCTTCGGCCCCTCAATATCGCGGATGTGCAGCACCCCTCACGCATATCAATGGTTTGAGGGTGTTGCAGCACCTCCACGAGGTAAGGGTTGATGACCTTCTTGAAAAACTTGTCCTTGGGGGCGCTTGGAGACGTCATGGTGATCTAGATCTATCAGAAAAATAGCTCGAAACAAAAACAAAGGATTTTGTCGTGGTACGATGGTCAAAACCTTCGGGAGATTATATAATGAATTTTTACCGACCAAAAGAAGTATTGTGCAAGAAATAGGAGTCCGGAGGGCACACGAGGTGGGAACAAGGTAGGGGGCGTGCCCAGGGTAGGGCACGCCCTCCACCCTTGTGGTCTCCTCGTGTCTGTTTCGGACTACTTTTAATTTTCCTAATTTTTTAAATATTTCAAAACAGAGAAAAATTGCCATTAGAACAGTTTTGGAGTCAGTTTACTTACCGTACCACATACCTATTCCTTTTCAGAGTCTGAAACATTTTGGAAAGTGACCCTTATGTACTCCTCCGGTGTTACAGTGTCAATTATATTGGTCTCAACATTTATGGGATTACCTGAGATATATTGTTTGATTCTTTGACCATTTACCACCTTCGGACTTGTGCCTTCGGCGTTGTTAATTTTTATGGTACCGGAATGATAGACTCCTCAATAAGTAAGGACCTTCCCATTTAGAGAGAAGCTTTCCTGGAAAAAATCTTAAATGAGAGTTGTATAGCAAAGCATGATCACCTACATTAAACTCACGCTTTTGTATCCTTTTGTCGTGCCATCTTTTAACCTTTTCTTTAAACAACTTGGCATTCACATAGGCTTGGGTTCTCCATTCATCAAGCAAGCTAATGTCAAATAACCTCTTCTCATCGGAAAGTTTGTGCTACCTCTCGATCTTGCATTGGTTTTTCCCTTGAAGAGGAAAGGGTGATGCAGCAAAGAAGAGTAAGTATTTCCCTCAGTTTGAGAACCAAGGTATCAATCCAGTAGGAGACAACGCAGAAGTCACCGAATACCTGCACAAACAATCAACGAACTTGCACCCAATGCGATAAAGGGGTTGTCAATCCCTTCACAGTTACTTGCAAAAGTGAGATATGATAGAGATAGATAAACGATAAAGTAATTTTTTTGGGTTTTGGGTTTATAGATCGGAAAGTAAAAGATTGCAAAATAGTATATCGGAAACTAGTATGATGGAAAAGAGACTTAATATGATGGAAAAGAGACCCGAGGGCCATAGGTTTCACTAGTGGCTTCTCTCAAGATAGCAAATGATACGGTGGGTGAACAAATTACTGCCAGTGCATAATTATGAAGATATCTAAGGCAATGATCATGAACATAGGCATCACGTCCGTGTCAAATGGACCGAAACGATTCTACATCTACTACTATTACTCCACACATCGACGACTCATGCTATGGGAGTCCTAGAGTAGGTGGTCCTTGGGTGTCCAGACTATTGGATGTGGGCCGGACTGATGGGCCATCGAGATACAAGATAGAAGATCACCTCTCGTGTCCGGTAGGGACTCCCGTGTGCGTGGATGGCAAGTACAGGTGTCCGGATATGTTATTCCTTTCTGTAAAACTGACTTTGTACAACCCTAAGCCCCTCCAGTGTCTATATAAACCAGAGGGTTAGATCGGAGGCACAAACACAACATTGCTAGGCTAGCTCATCTAGGGTTAGCCAACTCGATCTTGTGGTAGATCAACTCTTGTAACCCCTATACCTTTTGAATATAATCAAGCAGGAGTAGAGTTTTACCTCCATTAAGAGGGACTGAACCTGGGTAAACACTGTGTCCTTTGTTCATAGTTACCATCGGTCTTCAGACATACAGCTTGGGCCCCCTACCCGAGATCAGCCGGTTTTGACACCGACATTGGTGTTTTCATTGAGAGCTCCGTTGTATCATCGACAGAAGGATCGATGGCTCACCTCTTCATCAACGATGATGTTGCGTCCAGGGGAACTTTTCTCCCTGGATAGGTCTTTTTGTTTGCTGGCTTCATGCTCCGTGCCAACTTGATCAGCCGCCTCGAGCAGGTCGATAGTTACGCCCCCAGCCACCAGTTCAGGTTTGGAAACCTGAACTATGTCGCTAATATCCGAGGAGATCTGGTCTTAGAGGGGTTCACGGCTTCGGCCGCCGCTATATGCCCCCGTCAAGAAGGCACCTTGGATCCCCTGTTAGATCCTTCTCAGAGGGCAACACTCATACCTGCTCCGGCCTTAGATCAGTGGCAGGTCTCATTGTCCGAAGACGGGAGCGTAAGCCCCACCGGACTCCTTCCCTTTGTGGAGCTCCCGATCGAAGACCCAGATGTGATCTTGGACTTGGCTCTGGGCAACCACTCCGAACTGTCGAGGTCTGCGCTCATTGGGTCCAAACAAGGGTCCTATGTCGAACTCGGCCCTGCAGATCCGCAGTTTCTGGTCCAACATTCGCTCCTAGATGAAGCATTGGGATTGATGCAGTCTCTCACCATCACTAGGGCTTTACCTCCAAACTGCACCTAGCTCGGGCCGGGGGCTGAGAGAAGAGAATTTTAAGCCCCACCCACCTCCCACTTAATAGCCACTATCGAAGATTTAACCGACATGTTGGACTATGCGTCCGAAGACATCGACGGTATGGACGACGATGCAGACATCAAACCAAACCAAGTCCCACCCATCACAGGGCAGTGGACGGCCACTTCAACCTATGATGTATACATGGTGGACACTCCTGATAAAAAGGACAATGAGGATAATCAAAACCCCGATGAGGACAAACCCGTCGATGAACCACCAAAGCATCGACACCAACGGCGCAGCTCATCATCGCGTCGGGCAAAGGATAGTAATACCGACACCGGAGACAATGAGACGCCGGCTGATGTCGAAGATCCCGAATACCCCGTCGAGCCCACGTCCGAATAGGATGAAAGGGAGGAGGGTCAGTATAGCCTCGAACACGCCGATCACGAATATTCGGAAGACATCAACTATATGCCAGAATCTGAAGAGGAGGTTAGCCTCGGTGAAGAAGATCATATTGTCCCAGAAGAACCCCTCGAACAAGAATGCATCAAGCGACAGCTCGTCGCCACAGCCCGGAGCCTGAAAAAGAAGCAATAGCAGCTCAAAGCTAAACAAGATACGCTCAATGAAAGGTGGACTAAGGTCCTGGCCACCGAGGAATACGGCCACGAGCGACCTGTCAAAAGTTACCCTAAGTGCAAGCTGCTGCCACAATCTGATGACGAAGCCCTTGAGCCAATACCGTTGAAATACAATCAGGCAAATCAACCAGACCGACCACCGCATGGACGGGATAAAGCGGTATATCAAGCCGAACACCAACCCGCACCCCCTCGCCGAAGAGGTAGGGAGACGGCAGCCGCGGGATACACATATGCCTTGCAACATGACCAAGCCAATAAAGTTAGTCAGACTAGATCAATTTACGGATCAAGGGGTCGTGCCCCGGTGCGAGACAACGACTATGATGCCCGGCGTGACAATCGTTACTATACTCGAGATCAGAACCGAACTCAGATGTCGGCTGATCTCCACCGTGATATTGCACGATATAGAGGGGCCGCAAACCCTTTATGCTTCACCGATGAGGTAATGTGAAACCAATTTCGGAAGGGTTTAAACCCGTAAACATCAAATAGTAAGACGGAACGACAGATCCGGCCGTCTGGATTGAAGATTTTCTTCTCCACATTCACAAGGCTCGAGGAGATGACCTTCATGCCATCAAATATCTTCCTCTCAAGCTGAAAGGACCAGCACAACACTAGCTAAACAGCCTCCCAGAAAACTCCATTGGAACCTGGGAAGATTTGGAAGATGCTTTTCGGGCCAACTTTCAGGGCACTTATGTCGGCCCACCGGATGCTGATGACTTGAGTCACATAATCCAGCAACCAGGCGAATCAGCTCACAAACTTTGGAATCAGTTTTTAACTAAAAAGAACTAGATCGTGGATTGTCCGGACACCGAAGCCTTAGTATCCTTCAAACACATCGTCCGAGACGAATGGATCGCCCGACACCTCGGGTAGGAAAAACCAAAGACCATGGCAACCTCAACTGCACTTATGACCCGCTTCTATGCGGGTGAGGATAGCTGGTTGGCTCGTAGAAGCAACAGATCGGGCGACCCAGACACTTCTGAGGTGAGAGACGACAATGGTAAACTTCGCTGCAATAAAAACAAACGTCGGAACAACAATGACGACGCAGACGATACGGCAGTCAATGCCGGGCCCTAAGTCTGGTCAGCGGAAGAAACCTTTCAAAGGCAACAAAGACGGGCCATCCAGCTTAGATAAAATCCTTGAGAGGCCCTGTCGGATTCATGGCACACCGATAAGCCTGCAAACCACACCAACAAGAATTGTTGGGTTTTCAAATAGGCCGGTAAGATGAATACCGAACACAAGGGAAAGGGACCCCCAAGCGAAGATGATGATGAGCCCCATCAGCCGAACACCGGGGGTCAGAAGTAGTTTCCCCCTGAGGTGAAAAGAGTGAACATGATCTATGTCACTCATATCCCCAAGAGGGAGCGCAAACGTGCACTAAGGGACGTCTACGCTGTAGAGCCTTCTGCCCCCAAGTTTAACCCATGGTTAGCCTGTCCGATCACTTTAGATCACAGAGATCACCAAACTAGTATCCGCCACGGGGGTTCGCCCGCCCTGGTACTTGATCCAATTATCGACGGATACCACCTTACCAGAGTCCTTATGGACGGAGCCAATAGTCTTAACTTGATCTACCAAGACACTTTCCATAAGATAGGCATTGACCCATCAAGAATCAAACCCAGTAACACTGGCTTTAAAGGCATGATAACGGGCGTGGAGGCCTGTTGCACGTACTCACTTACACTTGAGGCAGTATTCGGCTCCCCAGACAACTTTCGCATTGAAGAGTTAATCTTTGACATTGTCCCTTTCCGCAGTGGCTACCACGCAATGCTCGGACGAACTGCTTTCACCCGCTTTAATGCAGTCCCGCACTATGCTTACCAAAAGCTTAAGATGCCCGGACCTCGCGGCGTTATCACAATCAATGGTAATATGGAGCGCTCCCTCTGTACTGAAGAGCACACCGCGGCCCTTGCAGCCGAAGTGTATGGCGGCCTTATTAAGCCGAACAATTCATCGGCCAATAAAGCTAATGATGTATCCAAACGAGTCCGGTCCATGCATACACTACAAAAAAAAGACACATCTATGACATTTTGGGCCGAACGAACTTTTTCTGTCATACTTATGTGACTTCTATGATGATAATTGTGACAAAACCCGATATCATCATAGATGTGGTGGGATCCTACTTCTATGACAAAAAATCATGATAGAAAATGGGCTTTTAGTCCCCGGCGGGCCGGAGACGTAGCTGCATGACATTCTTTGGGCCATCCATGACGGAAAAAATCATGGTAGAAGTGAGGGCGAGGAAAATATCGGGGTGTTCCCGGTTACGGTGGGTGGTTGGGGTCGAGCGATGCATGAAGGTTTAAGCATATCTCTCGTACACGCACGGACGTGGGTGCGAAGCATTGGGCTCTAACTTAACCTGAGCGAGGCATACACCTACTGAACCCAAGCGATTGCACTACAGGCTACGCATTGCTGAAACCGAGCGATTGATCGATGACTATTAACTGAATCCGATCGAGCGATTCCTTCGCTACTGCTGCTAATTAAAGTCGATCGATGCTGCCTCAGGATGAATAGTGAGTGTTGTGGGGGGGGGCGTGGATGAACAGTTCTGGGTGGGGGTGGATAACAAGACCCCGTGGTAGTAGAGGTTGTTGCCGCTGGATGAACAGGACCCTGATAGAGCCAGTTGGGGGTGGATGAACAGGACCCCGTGGATGGCTGGATGAACCGGACCCCATGGAGGGCTGGTTGAACAGTAGCTGTTGGAGGGCTGGATGAACAGTAGCCCATGGAGGGGTGGTTGAACAAGACCCCATGGAGAGGGCTGGTTAAACAGTAGCCGGTGGAGGAGCGCACGGTGGAGGCTGGATGAACAGGAGCCCGTGTATGAATAGTCGCAGGTGGAGGCTGGAGGAGGTCGACGGTGGATGAACAGTAGCCAACGGAGGCTGGAGAAGGTCGACGGTGGAGATGAACAATATCCTATGGAGTCCTGTTTTGCGGTACGCCACACCCCTCCCGATCAACAGGACCCCGTTTCGACCGTAGGAGGTCCAACACAAGTCTGTTTCCTCCATTTTGCGGTATGCCAGACCTTTCCCGATGAACAGGATCCCGTTTCGACCATGGCCGGTCGAACAGAGCGCAGTTTCCTCCTTTCTGCGGTACGCCAGGCCTTGTTTCCATTGGCTGTTCCGTCCAAGCTCTCCCGATGAAAACGATGACGCATTCCGTTCCGACCCAGCCAGTTGGCTCCCCATGACCATGACGATGATGCAGTTTCTCCATTCCGACCGAGCCATGTACACGAGCCCTGGCCGTACATATGCGCGAGTAGACGTTCGAGACCCCACCCGTATATACGCACGTGGCCGTATTTACTTTCTTGCACCCTGGACGCTTTACGTACATATACATGCTACGTGCGCGCCTCTACTACAACACGTGCGTGTCTACATCGACCAGTATGTACGCACACATTCGCGACCAGAATGACAACGCTATGTACGCTTCGACCAGGTGGGCCCGACTGTCACGCACTTCCTTGCATGCGAAGATGTAGTGGTGGGTCCCAGCGGTCAGGGGGGCGAATCAATTTTTTATTCATAATATGGACGCACTTCCTTGTGTGCGAAGATGTAGCTGGTGGGTCCCAGTAGTCAAGGGGAAACGTTTTTTTCACAAAATACAGTGGCCCATCCGGTGGGTCCCTACTGTCAAGTGGACGAATAATTATTTTGCACGTAATAAGGAGGCACTTCCTTGCGGCTACCATGGACCCAGCTATCAGCCTCTCCATGTACAGTACTCTTCTGATGGAAGTCATTCCTTGACCACGTTGACCACGCCGCGCCGAGAGCACCAGGGTGGTGGACGACGGCGAGGCCTAGGAAGGGGACGACGCGGAGGGGAAGACAGGGCAGTGGATGCACACGCGGAGAGGAGTACGAGGGTTCATTGGTTTGGCTGCGGTGTGAGGCTCCCGTCGCCGCAGAATAACAGGTGGTGTGGGTGAGTAGACGGATGGCCTGGCCAACGGTGGGAGTAGTAGGGGGCGGTCAGGCCTCCGCAGCATCACAACCGGCCATGGGCGGCAGGAGCACACGGCACGCCGGCGCTGGTTTGGACGGCCGGAGCAAGAAGACAAGAGGTTGAAGAAGCACTACGGCCGTTGGATGGACATCATACGGTCACTAGAGCTAGAATCATTCATATTGACTAAGTTGACAAAGCCCTCCGTCCCCGTCAACTTAGTTGGCCCACAAGTAAGCCTCGCACTATGGTGGGTCCCAGCTAGCAGGGGGTACTCCTTTTTTTGTGCATAATAAGGAGGCACTTCCTTGCGTGCGAAGATATAGCTGGTGGGTCCGACCTGTCAGCGGGGGGAATGTTCTTTCATGAAATACAGAGGTCCTTCCGGTGGGTCCCAACTGTTAGGTGGAGGAATCATTATTTTGTGCGTAATAAGGAGGCATTTCCTTGCGTTCTCAGCTATCAGCCTCTCCACGCACACTCTACTTCCGATGGTGTCGTTCGTTGAGCATGTTGACCACTCCGCGCCGAGCGCATCCAAGGTGGTGGACAACGGCGAGGCCCCGGACAGCAACGAGCCGAAGATGGGAAGACGCGGGAGTAGAGTCGTAGACGGAGAGGTGTACGAGGGTTAACTGGTTCTGGTGTGGTGTGGTTCGGCAGTCGGTGGAGAAGAAGAGGAGGTGTGGAAGGTTGGAGGGATGGCCTGGCCAACAGTGGAGTAGCGCTTCACAGCGAAGTGTGCTAAATAGAGCTGCTAGCAGCATGAGGCGGGAGCAGGTGGTCCCAGCGGCGCTGGAGGAAGAAGACGAGAGATTGAAGATGGATGCCGGTCGTTGGATGTAAATCCAACGGCTAACGATGTCAAAATCATTTTTTGCCTAAGTTGACAACAACTTGTGTTGTTTTCGACCTATTGGCCCACATTCAGCCTCCAAAAATGTGGCACGTATTCAACCCATTTTTTCAGAATTTACAATCTTTTTTTTGCGGGGTAGAATTTACAGTCAATGTGATCTCTTTTTTTTAGAATTACAGTCCATTAGCTGGGCTGGGTGAACAAATAATGTAGCGTCCATGCAGCCCATTTATTTTTTTCCTAAAAATTACACGTCATTTGCACTTTCTCGAAATTCACGATTTTGCTGGGATGATTCTAATTATAATGTTGGGCTGGGCGCAGCAATGTTATCAAAAACTAAACAAGGGCTGAGCATTTTGCTATAATATATTTAAATAATAAATGATTTATTATTATATTGGTCCTTAAATCTTACAAAGCTTTTGTACACAATCACCAGGATTTTCGTTGCCAAAAAAATCCAGGATTTTATTGTTAAGAAATTATTTTTATAAGTTAATAAGATGTGGGATACTGTTTTCTTACATATGTAAGTATCTGTTAAATATATGATGACAATAACTATAATATATAATAACATATAAAATAATTTAAATATATGTAGTATATTTAGAAGGGAAACATAAGCTGGACCAGGTGTTGCTATTCTTATATAGAAAAATAGAACATACCTCTGTGTTTTCTTCAAAAAAAATACATAAATTGGGTTGCCGATGTTTCACGAAAAATAAAACCTCGGATGGAAGGTCCATAGGCCGGTCGATACATGACAGCCCTCAAGAATATACAAACCAACATGTCGTGGGTTGCGCATGTTAAAAAAGAAAGCCTAGACGGGGCAGCCCAAAACGCAACTAATACTTGCTGCTCTAGTGATAATAAACGATACGTGCCAGCTCCCCGGCTTCGTTGTGAATTTATCTCCTATAGTAACTACGTTGAAGCACCTAAAAATGTAACTATGTTGACAAACCCATGGGCCCCAACGACAGTATAGCCTTAGGAGGAAGTATTTTTTCGATGAGGCACTTGCTTGCCTACGACCATAGACCTGGTGGGTCCCGACTGTCCACCTCTCCACATACAGTCCTCTCCAGATTCCTCTCGTCTGTTCAGCATGTTCACAACGGCAGACAGGGGCACTGTAGCGAGCGCACAAAGGTGCAGGAGGAGATCCGACCACCCAGGAAGTTCCTTATTAGTAACGAAAGTACTGAACGAGCCTAGTGGCCAAGTGACACTACCCGACAGTTGTTCCGCCCGGGTTTGATTCCACCTGATGCAGGGAAAATATCTCCAAATTTTTTTCCTCTGCCTTTATTGACAAGTGGGTCGCCATTATCATCTACACACACCAAGTCCAACACTTGCCAAAACTTTGTCCCTCGTTTTCTCTATTTTTTGCACACTCGACATTGTGTGGGCATTTTTAAAATAGCATATCTTTTTGACTGTGCATCATATGAAGATGTGCTATGCATGAATGTTGATCAACATGATGTTAACTGGTTGGTAGTTCCATTTTCGACCATGAATAAAACTTCCAACATGATGTTAACACTGTTTGAAAAGGCCGTGTTAATATAAATGCTCTGCCTCTGAAAGTTGCAGTTTCTTATTTGAAACTGAACTTGCAGTTTCTTATCTGAAACTGAAACTTGCAGTTTCTTCTGTGAGAATCACATTGTCTTCGCTTTTATACTCATGTGAAACTACATTTTTTTAAGTGCTAAAAATAGATCTCTAGGATTCATAAAATACTTCATATGTTGAATACTGCAAATCGGAAATTCAAAAGACATTCATATCTGAAAGTACTCTCAAAAGACACAACACAAAACACAATTCACAACCTGCAAATACTGACAACCCTAAGCTCCTCCTGACAATTCACAACCTGCCCGACTATTGGGCTGGGGGGTCAGTCCCCTCCTATTCCTCGGCGGCAGACAGCCACCCCGTGAGATGATGTGACTGGCAAGGGAGAGGATGGCGGGGAAGCGTCGTCGGGGCAACTACTTTTCTCCTCTTGCAGTTGGGTTCTGTCGACGAAGACTCCACCGGCTCGCTCTGGCATGACACCCTCACAAACGGCACCTTGTAGATGCTCGATCCTTCAATCTCAGGTGGATGCTCCATCTGGGATCGATACTCCCACCACCGCTCCCTCATGATCGAATTCGGTGAATCTGTTTGCTCCATGGCCCAGAGGAGCAGCTCTATGTACTCCCACGCGACTCCCTCTAGGAGTATTGTTGCCTTTTCGCTCTGTTGCAGATATTTGGCCATGGATGTCACCGTCGCCGCTAGTTGGTCCTTGTTGTCAAACCAAGACTGTATCTCCAACATCTTAGCTAGCTTCACAGGGTCACCGTCTGCGATCCTCACGTATCGGTTGTACTCCTCCATTGATCTACTTCTCCACAACACCTTCACTCGTTGGTGGTGGTTTTTGAATGGAAGAGGAGAAGAGCAGCGCTGGTTTTGGATTAGAACAGGAGAGGAGCGACGCTAGTTTTGGATTGGAACAGGAGAGGAGGGGCGGTGGTTTTGAAATGGAAGAGAGGAGCAGCGCTGGATTTAGATTGGAACTCGTTTGCCAAAGATCCTGCATCTTGATCCTGCTCTTGTGCTACTGTTTTGGCACTACCATGATTAAGCAGTAATGTTATTATTTTGCACCTTAATCTAGTGGCACTATTAATTTGAGGCAATGTTTTGGCACTGCTAGTAGTTCCCTCCGATTTCATTAAAGAAACCCGACCATAGAGAACCATTATCCGACAACATCTAGTGTAAACAGGCAGTTATGCAACTACTACTAGAGCGGACTGAGTACTAGCAGGAGACAAGTTTGCCACATAAGCTAGGCAGGTAGGGGGACGCAGCACCAGCTCAACCAAGTTTGGATTACAGCCCAAATGCTACCACAGAAACATCAGGGGGGAAGATAGGGACTGAAAGATCCAGCTTCAGCATCCCAGTCTAAGCACCCCCAGCCTCCATCCTTGCGACGCATTGTACACCTTGTTTGCCACCTGCTCGACCCTAGTGTCACTGATAAAATGAAGTAATAATACAGTTAAAATGGAGCAAGTGTCCAAACTTAGCGAGAGCAACATGAGTTTTTATGGCGTTATCCCTGGAAAGAAAGCTGAGTCACTCGGCCAGATCGCCTTCGACGTGGTTTTCGGTGATTCCAAGCATTACCGTAAGGAGAAGTTGACATTTGATGTCGTGGATTTCTAGAGCTCTTATCACGCCATTCTGGGTAGGCCGGGCTACGCACGTTTTATGGCTCGACCATGTTACGTGTATCTCAAGTTGAAGATGCCTGGTTCCAAAGCTGTGATCACAGTTACTGGCAATCGGCAGAAAGCAGAGGAATGCTTTCAGAAAGGTTCCAAAATTGCCGATGCCCAGATGGTAGCAGTTGAATTCCAAGAGTATCAGTAGAATGCAGATTCGAGTGATTTGCTCCGAGCCAAGAAGCCTGCTACAGATTCTGCATTTCAGTCGACTGGTGAAACAAAGACGATTCATATTCACCTGACCGATCCCAATGCAGCACCGACTCATATATCAACAACAGTCGACAGCAAATAGGAAGAAGTGCTCATCCAGTTCCTCTGTGAGAACTGGGACATCTTTGCATGGAAACCCTCTCACATGCCAGGTGTACCCAGGGGACTGGATGAGCATCATTTGTGTGTCGACCCCAAGGTAAAACCCGTCAAAGAGCACCTTCGGCGGTCCGCCGCGCAGAAGAGGAAAGCAATTCGCGAGGAAGTGGCTCGGCTGCTAGCAGTAGAGTTCATCCGTGAGATTTACCACTCCGAGTGGGTTGCCAATGTAGTCATGGTCCCTAAGAAGGATGATTCACTCCATATGTGAATTGATTTCAAGCATATAAATTGGGCCTGCCCGAAAGATCACTTCCCTCTCCCTCGCATCGATCAGATTGTTGACTCGACTGCGGGGTGTGAGCGCTTGTCTTTCTTAGATGCATATTCCGGGTATCATTAGATCCGACTGTATGGTCCCGACGAAATAAAAACAGCTTTCATCACCCCATTCGGGTGCTTTTGCTATGTCACCATGCCATTTGGTCTTAAAAATTCCGGAGCCACATTCATGAGAATGATTCAGAAGTGCCTGCTCACTCAAATCAGTCGGAATGTGGAAGCATACATGGATGACATTGTGGTCAAGTCTCGCAAAGGTTCCGACCTATTGACTGACCTCACAGAAACCTTTGCCAACCTAAGAAGATACGATATCAAGCTCAATCCATCAAAATGTACATTCGGAGTTCCAGGAGGAAAGTTACTCGGTTTTCTCGTTTCCGAACGAGGGATTGTCGCCAATCCGAAAAAAGTTGATACCATCCTCCGAATGAAGCGCCCTCTGCGAGTGCATGACGTTCAGAAGCTGACTGGTTGTTTGGCCTCCTTGAGTCGATTCATTTCTCGTCTCGGTGAAAAGGCCTTGCCTCTTTCCCGACTGATGAAGAAATCTGATAAGTTCGAGTGGACTAAAGAAGCTGATGCAGCGTTTGCAGAGCTCAAAACCCTGCTGTCCACCCAGTCGGTGCTTGTTGCGCCAATTAGCAAAGAGCATTTACTGATTTACATTGCAGCAACTGGACAAGTTGTCAGTACAGTACTCACGGTCGAGCGAGTGGAGGAAGGAAAATGTTACAAAGTTCAGCGCCCAGTTTACTATCTCTTTGATGTTTTGACTCCATCCAAGCAATGATATCCACATTATAAGAAGCTTGTCTATGGAATATACATGACCATGAAGAAGGTTGCTCATTATTTCTCTGATCACTCCATTACGGTCGTCAGCGATGCACCACTATCTGAAATCCTGAATAACATAGATGCAACTAGTCAAGTGGCAAAATGGGCGATTGAACTCCTTCCTCTAGATATCAAGTTTGAGGCAAAGAAGGCTATCAAGTCCCAGGCAATCACAGATTTCCTTGCCGAGTGGATTGAACAGCAACTGCCGACTCAAGTTCACTCGGAGCATTGGACTATGTTCTTTGATGGCTCCAAGATGCTTAATGGTTCAGGTGCTAGGGTAGTACTGGTATCCCCCCGTGGAAATACGCTCAGCTATGTTCTCCAGATCCACTTTGATTCCTCCAATAATGAAGCCGAATATGAAGGACTTTTATACGGGTTGCATATGCCCATTTCAATCAGCGTCCGTCGCCTTATGGTCTACAGTGACTCGGATTTGGTGGTTAATCAAGTGATGAAGGAATGGGATGTCAGGAGCCCGACCATGACTGGTTATTGCAATGCAGTAAGAAAGCTGGAAAAGAAGTTTGAAGGGTTGGAACTTCACCATATACCCCGACTGAAAAATCAAGCTGCAGATGAGTTGGCAAAGATAGGTTCAAAAAGAGAGGCCATTCCCCGTAGTGTGTTTTTGGAACATATTCATTCACCTTCAGTTCAGCAGGATCCTTTCACTAAAGGGTCGTCACAGCCCAAGAGCGCCACAGATCCGATGAAGTCGAAGTCCCAGCCGTGGTCGACTTGGTCATGGAGGTTTTGGTCATCACCCCCGACTAGACAGTGTCATACATTGCATACATTCTTAGGAAAGAACTTCCAGAGGATGAAGAAGAGGCTCAACATATCGTCCGACGGTCTAAAGCCTTTACCGTGAGGAGAGGTCAGTTGTTCAGAGAAAGTGTAACTGGGGTCTGCCAGATGTGCATCATGTCAGAAGAAGGCCGAATGATTCTCAATGATATTCACTTGAGGACCTATGGTCACCATGCGTCCTCTCGGACCATTGTGTCCAAAGCATACCGAGCCGGATTTTTCTGGCCTCGTGCCAATGAGATGGCAAAGGAAATAGTGGACAGGTGTGAAGGCTGCCAGCTTTACTCCAACATGTCCCACAAACCTGCATCAGCTCTGAAGAATATTCCACTCGTCTGGCCTTTTGCTGTTTGGGGATTGGACATGGTTGGACCTCTCAGGACCAGAAGGAGTGGATTTACCCATGTGCTAGTGGCAGTCGACAAATTTTCCAAGTGGATCGAAGCTAAGGCCATTAAAAACCTTGAAGCAAGTACTGTTGTGAGTTTCATCAGAGAATTGATATTCAGATATGGTGTTCCACACAGCATCATCACGGACAACGGGTCGAACTTTGACTCTGATGAGTTCAGAGCCTTTTGTGCTTCCCAAGGCACGAGGGTCGACTACGCCTCGGTCGCTCACCCTCAGTCGAATGGACAGGCTGAGCGAGGGAATGGGTTTATTCTCAAAGGACTGAAAACCCGATTGATGCGTGACCTCAAGCATGCAGCAGGGGCTTGGGTTGATGAGATCCTGTCAGTGCTTTGGGGATTGAGGTCAACTCCCAATCGGTCGACTGGACGGACTCCATTCTTCTTAGTCTACGGAGCCGAAGCCATACTCCCGAGTGATTTTCTCCACAACGCACCCCGAGTCGAACTCTTCTCAGAAGAGGAAGCAGAGCAGGCTCGGCAAGATGCAGTTGATCTCCTGGAAGAAGAAAGAGAGATGGCCTTGATCCGGTCGACCATTTATCAGCAAGACTTGCGTCAGTTCCATGCCAGAAACGTAAGGGGTCGGGCATTTCAAGAAGGAGACCTGGTTCTCCGAGTGGACCAGCAGAAGCCACACAAGCTCGCTCCTGCCTGGGAAGGCCCTTTCGTCATCACCGGAGTGCTCCATAACGGAGCATATCGTCTCTTCAACGTCGAGCACAACAAAGATGAACCATGGGCTTGGGACGCGGAACTACTCCGCCCTTTTTACTCTTAATTATTTAGATTGATGAGATGTAATAAGAAGTACCTTTTAGTTTGGTTATCAAAAGACATAATTTTACAGTCTTCCAAATAATTGTTGTTTATTTCTTTTTTACATATTGCCTTAGTTGCGAATCTGTTTCGCCTAAGTGATAAAAATCCTACCGGATGGTGAGTCTGCCTCTCACTCGGGGGCTTAGCTGCGAATCTGTTTCGCCTAAGTGATAAAAATCCTACCGAGTGGTGAGTCTGCCTCTCACTCGGGGGCTTAGCTGCAGTCCAGTACTTGCCTAAGTTATAAAAAATCCTACCGAGTGGTGAGTCTGCTTCTCACTCGGGGGCTTAGCTGCAGTCCAGTACTCGCCTAAGTGATAAAAATCCTACTGAGTGGTGAGTCTGCCTCTCACTCGGAGGCTTAGCTGCAGTCCAGTACTCGCGTAAGTAATAAAAATCCTACCGAGTGGTGAGTCTGCCTCTCACTCAGAGGCTTAGTTGCAGTCCAGTACTTGCCAAAGTAATAAAAATCCTACCGAGTGGTGAGTCTGCCTCTCACTCGGGGGCTTAGCTGTAGTCCAGTACTCGCCTAAGTGATAAAAAATCCTACCGAGTGGTGAGTCTACCTCTCACTCGGGGGCTTAGCTGTGAGTCTGTTTCGCCTAAGTGATAAAAATCCTACCGAGTGGTGATTCTGCCTCTCACTCGGGGGGCTTAGCTGCAGTCCAGTACTCGCCTAAGTGATAAAAAATCCTACCGAGTGGTGAGTCTGCTTCTCACTCGGGGGCTTAGCTGCAGTCCAGTACTCGCCTAAGTGATAAAAATCCTACCGAGTGGTGACTCTGCCTCTCACTCGGAGGCTTAGCTGCAGTCCAGTACTCGCCTAAGTAATAAAAATCCTACCGAGTGGCGAGTCTACCTCTCACTCGGAGGCTTAACTACAGTCCAATACTCACCTAAGTAATAAAAATCCTAGCGAGTGATGAGTCTGCCTCTCACTCGGGGGCTTAGCTACAGTCCAGTACTCGTCTAAGTGATAAAAAGCCTACCGAGTGGTGAGGCTGCTTCTCACTCGGGGGCTTAGCCGCAGTCCAGTACTTGCCTAAGTGATAAAAACTCCTACCGACTAGTGAGTCTGCTTCTCACTCGGGGGCTTAGCTGCAGTCCAGTACTCGCCTAAGTGATAAAAATCCTACCGAGTGGTGAGTCTGCCTCTCACTTGGAGGCTTAGTTGCAGTCCAGTACTCACGTAAGTAATAAAAATCCTACCGAGTGGTGAGTCTGCCTCTCACTCAGAGGCTTAGTTGCAGTCCAGTACTTGCCTAAGTAATAAAAATCCTACTGAGTGGTGGTCTGCCTCTCACTCGGGGGCTTAGCTGTAGTCCAGTACTCGCCTAAGTGATAAAACATCCTACCGAGTGGTGAGTCTGCCCCTCACTCGGGGGCTTAGCTACAGTCCAGTACTCGCCTAAGTGATAAAAAGCCTACCGAGTGGTGAGGCTGCTTCTCACTCGGGGGCTTAGCCGCAGTCCAGTACTTGCCTAAGTGATAAAAACTCCTACCGACTGGTGAGTCTGCTTCTCACTCGGGGGCTTAGCTGCAGTCCAGTACTCGCCTAAGTGATAAAAATCCTACCGAGTGGTGAGTCTGCCTCTCACTTGGAGGCTTAGTTGCAGTCCAGTACTCGCGTAAGTAATAAAAATCCTACCGAGTGGTGAGTCTGCCTCTCACTCAGAGGCTTAGTTGCAGTCCAGTACTTGCCTAAGTAATAAAAATCCTACTGAGTGGTGGTCTGCCTCTCACTCGGGGGCTTAGTTGTAGTCCAGTACTCGCCTAAGTGATAAAACATCCTACCGAGTGGTGAGTCTGTCTCTCACTCGGGGGCTTAGCTGTGAATCTGTTTCGCCTAAGTGATAAAAATCCTACCGAGTGGTGAGTCTGCCTCTCACTCGGGGGGCTTAGCTGCAGTCCAGTACTCGCCTAAGTGATAAAAAATCCTACCGAGTGGTGAGTCTGCTTCTCACTCGGGGGCTTAGGTGCAGTCCAGTACTCGCCTAAGTGATAAAAATCCTACCGAGTGGTGAGTCTGCCTCTCACTCGGAGGCTTAGCTGCAGTCCAGTACTCGCCTAAGTAATAAAAATCCTACCGAGTGGCGAGTCTGCCTCTCACTCGGAGGCTTAACTGCAGTCCAATACTCGCCTAAGTAATAAAAATCCTACCGAGTGGTGAGTCTGCCTCTCACTCGGGGGCTTAGCTACAGTCCAGTACTCGCCTAAGTGATAAAAAGCCTACCGAGTGGTGAGTCTGCTTCTCACTCGGGGGCTTAGCTGCAGTCCAGTACTTGCCTAAGTGATAAAAAATCCTACCGAGTGGTGAGCAGCCCTCCCACTCGGGGGCTTAGCTGCAATCCAGTACTCACCTAAGTTTGAAAAAAAAATCCCACCGAGTGGTGAGCAGCCCTCCCACTCGGGGGCTTAGCTGTAGTCCAGTACTCGCCTAAGTTTGAAAAATCCTACCGAGTGGTGAGCTGTCCTCCCACTCGGGGGCTTAGCTGCAGTCTAGTACTCGCATAAGTTTGAAAAAGAAAAATCCTACCGAGTGGTGAGTAGTCCTCCCACTCGGAGGCTTAGCTGCAGTCCAGTACTCGCCTAAGTTTGAAAAATCCTACCGAGTGGTGAGCAGTCCTCCCACTCGGGGGCTTAGCTGCAGTCCAGTACTCGCCTAAGTTTGAAAATTCCTACTGAGTGGTGAGCAGTCCTCCCACTCGGAGGCTTAGCTGCAGTCCAGTACTCGCCTAATTTTGAAAAAGCCTACCGAGTGGTGAGCAGTCCTCCCACTCGGGGGCTTAGCTGCAGTCCAGTACTCGCCTAAGTTTGAAAATTCCTACCAAGTGGTGAGCAGTCCTCCCACTCGGAGGCTTAGCTGCAGTCCAGTACTCACCTAAGTTTGAAAAACCCTACCGAGTGGTGAGCGGGGCTACGGGTCGACCACAACTCCCCCCCCCCTCTCCCCCGGGGGCTGCACCATCAAGAAGTGTAACACCCCAAAAATTTAACCAGGTTTTAGTTATTAAAATTTTGCCAAGAGCTTAAAATTTTTGGCTGCAAGAATATCTCTGTTGATTTCAAAACTTTTCTTTTAATATTAAGGAATTTTTCCCAAGTGGATCCTCCAAAACCTATTGGAACTTATTTGCTCTCTCATTAAAAACATCTCTCAATCAGTAGATTTATTTATTTAATTATTTCACCCTGAGCTTTATTCATTAAAATGAATTGTTTTAAGTTTTGGAGCTCTTTTTGTACTACAACCAGTTGATAGATTTAACTAAAAATCCAACCAAAATTTGGAGATGTCATGTGATGTCTCTAAATCACTTTTGTGCAATAATATGTTTCATTCATTGCATATTTTGAGTGCTACGCATGTTTTTCTTCTCTGGTCCAGTGGACAATTTTGCACTACAACCCTTTTAAATATTTCTTCTAGCTTCCACCAAAATTATGGGATGTCAGTAGGAGCATATCATTCCATTATATGCAAAAATCCAAGGATGTTCTTTGAAAATTTTGAGTGAATTAACCTCATCTTCATTCTGGTCCAACTTGATGGTTTGTACAGCAACCATATCATTGCTTGATCTTTGGCCCTAGATTCTTTTCCCTACTTGTGGTCCTCCATGCTAAACCCCTAAGTCCAGGAGCATGAACTCATTGGATCATTTTTGGTTCATGAAATAATCCCATTCACATCCTGTCCAAATCTGAAGTTCTGCAAAACTTGCACTAGCAAGTTTGTGCTTTTCACCAACTAACCTCACCACCCTCTTGTGCATCCAAAGAGACACTTATCTAGAAGAATTGGCCACTCCAAGAATTGCCTAGGTGCCTGTGGCATTTTGTCAAACACCTGGAGTGCATGATCAGATTTGACATGAATTGTTGCTGGCATTGTGAACTTGGTCTCCTGACCAAACCACCATGTCCCTTGTTACCCTTACTAAACCTAGACTAGCCCTGGTCCTGGCCAGCCTCAACCACGACCTCTAGGCCACCCTGGCATTTCATCGAACACCTTCCGTGCGTGCTCTGGGCACGAGCAGAGCGCGCGTATTGCACGAGCCGCGCCCGAGCCGACACGTTGCGCCCCTGGTTTTGGCCCGCTCTGCAACGCCACGCCACGCACTACCCTCCTCACAGCAACGCGCCAAGCCGCCCTAGCAGCCTACAGCGCCACCGACAGAGCTTTTGGCGGCACGCCGGCGTCCGCAGCGCGCCTCTGCCACGGTCAGCGCCGCCAAAGCCACCTCGGCTCGTCACCTGTCCCTGGGAACAGCGCAAGCTTATCCCCTTGCTCGTCAGCTAGCCCCCGTCGTCGCCACGATGCCCTGATGCTACAGGGAGGCGGTTTGCCGTCGTCCTTATCGCCGGCCGCCTCGGGACCGACCTCCACCGGCTATATAAGGACCCCGGAGCTCAATCGACTCCTCGAGCAACCTCAAGTGATACTCCTAGTGCTACCTTGGCCCGCAGTCGAGAGAGGGAAGGACATCTTCCCCGAGTCCGGCCGGTTCGGTCGCTGCCAAGCCCCGGCCGATTCCGTCGCCACCAGTGCCTGCCCCTCTCCACTCTCTCCACCGAGAGCTCTCGCTCCCTCTCGCGAGCACAACCCCACGCTCAATTTTGGCCAAAGACCACCGCAGCCCCAAACTCACTTTGTCCCCGAAGCCTCCTCCGCCGCGGAGCTCGTCGCCGACGACTCCCTCCGTCCCCATCACTCCCATGACCACCGGGAGGACCGCCTAGGAGTGGCGGATCCATCCCTGCACTCGGATGCCCGCGAAGAACCGCCGTTCGTCGGCGACGATCGCCGAAGTCCCCGCCTCTGTTCGGCCAGAGGAAGAAGAGGGAAGGCGACTGGTCAAACCTGACTAGTGGGCCAGGCAGGCCCACTGTCAGTGACGCAGCCCCGCCGCCACGTGTAGTAAGTGAAGGCGCAGTTTCAAAGTACGTCTTCGACGTATGCGTTTATTCGAAACGTTTTTCTTTTCTGTTTTATTTTAATAACAGATTTTGACCAAACTTTGACCTGGTGTATCTTTTTAAATACAACTCCAAGTAAACTAATTCTTTTTCCTACCTCTCTCAAATATTGTCTAGTTTATTTTAAGATTTATTTGAAAAAAATTCAAAACAACTTTTTGTGCTGTTTTTATTTTGTGTGTTAATTCATTTATATTTTCAAAAATAGGATTTTTGAAGAGAGGAGAAGTATTTCAAGAGTTTGAAATGCACCCTGCCTTCCCATGACCTGAAGGCAAGCATTCTGAACCCCCGGCATAATATTTTGTGTGTTCACACATTTATAACACCACCTCATTTCGGAGCACTCGTTATTTCATGTGATATGATCATGTGCATGAATGCATATTAATGATTTCCATGCTGTTGGAAATGAACACACTTGTGATGATAATCATCCTCATGTGCCTTGCATGCATACCGGAAGGAATCCGGGAAAACCTCTGCCTTGGGTAGGCACGAGTTTGTAGACGGTCTCCGTCGAGACGGTTATGTCCGGTATGGCATGGTAAGGTATAATGAGCGGTGACTCTGTTGGTTGAGATATATTCGTTATACTAATCATGCAGTGAAATACTTAAACCTCCTGAGTCGACCTTAGATTGAGTCTTGTTCCATTAACCCCCATACTTGCTTCGTACTACCACTCGTCTCTACAACAAGTAGAGTACGGTTCAGTAAGTTGTCAACCTCTTTCTAGCACACACCGTACAGAGAGGCCATGGTGGAAGATACCGGTTGTAGCTGGTAGGCAGGCCACCTGGTCCGGGGGCATGGGTGTTTCCGGTTGAGACCGAGAGGGGAGGCCACCCCTTAGAGCATGCAATATAAATTTGATCCCATGCTACGCGAGGTTGTAGCCTCCCCACTTAGAGTTTGCTTGACAGGTGTCGTGGGTGATTCCAGACACGTGTGAGTTAAGCTGGTGTGTGCAAGACAGGTGTGTTTTCGACAAAAAGACCGTAGACGGAATTAGTCCCGACGGACTAAAGGAATCCATTACTCGTGGGTAAAGAGTACACCAACCTATTCGAATAGCCGTGTCCATGGTTAAGGATTACAGTCTGGGATGGGTCAAGTGTCGGTATTAGTGTCGGTCTTCGGAGGAGAAAATGTTAAACCAGAACTGGAAACACAATTTGTGACTTGTGATATTCATGATTATTATTTAGTTGTGGGCTAACCCGTGATACTATTGGTATTATCGAATATCCCTAGGATGGTTCTACCTCCTGGATATTCACTGTGTTTTCTATTAAAGCCCTTTATGTGGTGTCACTCAGACGCCCGACTGTGGCATTTCTTTTAAAGCCCTTTATGTGGTGTCGCTCAGACGCCCGACTGTGGCATTTACTTTAAAGACCTTTATGTGGTGTCGCTCAGACGCCCGACTGTGGCATTTCTTTTAAAGCCCTTTATGTGGTGTCGCTCAGACGCCCGACTGTGGCATTTCTTTTAAAGCCCTTTATGTGGTGTCGTTCAGACGCCCGACTGTGGCATTTCCTTTAAAGCCCTTTATGTGGTGTCGCTCAGACGCCCGACTGTGGCATTTCTTTTAAAGCCCTTTATGTGGTGTCGCTCAGACGTCCGACTGTGGCATTTCTTTTAAAGCCCTTTATGTGGTGTCACTCAGACGCCCGACTGTGGCATTTCTTTTAAAGCCCTTTATGTGGTGTCGCTCAGACGCCCGACTGTGGCATATTTGTTATTTATTTCATAATTTTAATACTGCTATGTTATTGCATTTTCATAAATAACCTACTCACATGCATCAGAGATTTATTTACTTTTTGTGACTGACGTCATGAGTATAGATATTTCGGAACATCATTGTTATATTATACCTATGTTCATAATGTTTGCGAGTACATTCAAAGTACTCACTTGGCCAGATTTCTTGCGCGGAAAGGAGCGACCGTGTTGACAGCCCCGGAACCTAAGCAACGGTGATAGAAGCCTCGCGAAGATAGGAGTTAACCTGGTCAGCTGTTCCCGTGGGAAATGGAGTCCCATAGACACTGATGATTCACAACCCGCTTCCGCCATCAACAACTAGAAACCATTTGTTGTACTCATAGGCCAGAATGGTCTTGTACTACATATGTTGTATTTTTCTTGGAATTTCTGTATCAAGTTGGTGCCTCATCAGCTAACAGTTATCCTGGGGCTGGTGAGCACAACAGCCAGTTTCTGGAATTTAATACCCGGAAAACCGGTCGCCACAAGAAGGACGAGATTGTGCGCACCCATCCAACGGTTGGTCCCTTGCTGATGACAGGAACATCAAGACCATTGTTGAGTACCTTGCTGATGAGCTGATCAATGCTTCCCAAGGCTCATCCAACTGGTCGACTACTGATCCTTCTTCGGCACCTGCATCAAACGAAGAGAAACCGATCCAAGAGAAGAACGGATTTCACTCGAAGATAAACGCACTATATTCCAAAATAAATCCAAAGGTTCCTAACCACAGAGTAAAAGTACTCGGGCGTCAGGCCCGAAGTAGTTTTAAATGATTACAAAATCACTCGGCATTCTGAGGCAAATAAAAGTGTGGCATAATGTTTTTCCGTCACTCGACGGGAGAAGGACTGGCTGGATCGCAGAAGCTGTCAAGATCGATGATGTCGGCAATGCGGGTAGCTGCCTCGAGGAAGGTGTCCATGAAGTCCTGGAAGGTGTGCTTCTTAGTATTTGCTACCTTGAGGGCCGCCAGCTTCTCTTCTTTAGCCTCCTTGCAGTGCACTCAAAACAACGACAAAGCGACGTCAGCACCACAGCGAGCAGAGGACTTCTTCCACTCTTGTACTCAGCCAGGAATCTGATTGAGTCGAGTCATCAGTGAATCCAGGCCTTGAGAAAGTTCTGCCTGAGGCCAGAGTTCGACGTCCACTCGGGTCATCGCAGCCTTCAGCCGAGCCAGATAGTCGACAGCACCGTCCAAGTGTGATTCCAATCGAAGCAACTTCATCGCAACTTCATCTTTAATGGGACAGTTGATGGGGTCGAGACCTGTCTCGACCCGCCCGGTTTCAGCTTCAAAGTCCTGGCAAAGTTCTGTTCCATCGAAAAAAACAATGAGTCGATAGTATTGCAACAAATTTCAGTTGACGATAGTTACCTAATCGAACAGCCATACCTTCAAGCTTCAAGACAAGCTTCACCGCAAGTTGTTCCAGGTAGGACTCTAGCTTTCCTGTTTTGGATCTGAGGCCGCCGACTTCAGTGGTCAGGTTCTCCTTGTCTTTCTTCAGTTTCTCGACTTCCCAATTAGCGTCCGAGATGGCAGTCTTCAACTTCGCATTCTCCTCCTCCAATTTGCCGACTGAAGCCAGATTCCGGTCCGCAAGCGTCGTCTTCTCACGTGCTTCCTTCTGAGCAGCAGCAAGGTCCAGGTCCTTCTTCTCCAAAGCCTCATTCATTCTCTCTAAAGAAACAACACTCTTCAGACGAGCCTGAAGTTGGCGGTTTTCACTACTCACATCTGCTTGTGTGAAGTCACTCGGTTCAAAGAGACTGAATGAAAAGCAGTGGAAAGTGCAAATGCTTAGCAGACAAGGCAGTCGAATGGTTACCTCCCATGATGGTCGTCTCTTGTTGAGCAGTCTTGAGATTCTTCTTTGCGAGTTCAAGGTCAAGTTCAACACTGATATGCTTCTTCTTTAACTCGGAAAGTCGAGCTCCAAGATCACAAGACCTCTGCAGTCAGCAAGAGTGATGTGTCAGTCGACAGAAACAAGAGACAGTGACAGAGAAAAGTTACTCTAAGACTATTGCCGAATCAAATATTGAACAGTAGTCTCGGGGACTATACCCAGTGGATGCACTTAGCGTGCCCCCTGCTACCTCTTGAGCACTGCGTTGGATTTCCCCGAAGAGGAGAGGATGATGCAGTAAAGTAGCGTAAGTATTTCCCTCAGTTTTTGAGAACCAAGGTATCAATCCAGTAGGAGATCACGCACGAGTCCCTCGTACCTACACAAAACGATAGCTACTCGCAACCAACGCGATTAGGGGTTGTCAATCCCTTCACGATCACTTACGAGGGTGAGATCTAATATAGATGATAAATAATATTTTTGGTATTTTTGATATAGAGATGCAAAGTGAAAAGTAAAAGGCAAAGTAAAAACAAAGCAACTAATAAAGTAATGGAGATTGATATGATGAGAATAGACCCGGGGGCCATAGGTTTCACTAGTGGCTTCTCTCAAGAGCATAAGTATTCTACGGTGGGTGAACAAATTACTGTTGAGCAATTGACATAATTGAGCATAATTATGAGTATATCTAGGCATGATCATGTGTATAGGCATCACGTCTGAGACAAGTAGATCGAGACGATTCTGCATCTACTACTATTACTCCACTCATCGACCGCTATCCAGCATGCATCTAGAGTGTTAAGTTAAAAATAGAGTAACGCCTTAAGCAAGATGACATGATGTAGAGGGATAAATTCATGCAATATGATAAAAACCCCATCTTGTTATCCTCGATGGCAACAATACAATACGTGCCTTGCTGCCCCTGCTGTCACTGGGAAAGGACACCGCAAGATTGAACCCAAAGCTAAACACTTCTCCCATTGCAAGAACTACCAATCTAGTTGGCCAAACCAAACGGATAATTCGAAGAGACTTGCAAATATAACTAAATCATACATAAAAGAATTCAGAGAAGATTCAAATATTATTCACAGGTAAGCTGGATCATAAACCCACAATTCATCGATCTCAACAAACACACCGCAAAAAAGAAGATTACATCGAATAGATCTCCACAAGAGAGGGGGAGAACATTGTATTGAGATCCAAAAAGAGAGAAGAAGCCATCTAGCTACTAGCTATGGACCCGAAGGTCTGAAGTAAACTACTCACACTTCATCGGAGAGGCTATGGTGTTGATGTAGAAGCCCTCCGTGGTAGATGCTCCCTCCGGCGGAGCTTCGGAACAAGCCCCAAGATGGGATCTCACGGATAAAGAAAGTTGCGGCGGTGGAATTAGGTTTTTGTCTCCGTATTTGATCTGACGGGGGTACGTAGGTATATATAGGAGGAAGGAGTACGTCGGTGGATTAGCAGGGGGCCCACAAGGCAGGGGGCACGCCCTAGGGGGGGCGCCACCCACCCTCGTGACCTCCTCGGTTGTTCCTTGGAGCAGGGTCCAAGCCTCCTGGATCACGTTCGGTGAGAAAATCACGTTCCCGAAGGTTTAATTCCGTTTGGACTCCGTTTGATATTATGTTTCTTCGAAATACTGAAAATAGGCAAAAAACAGCAATTCTGGGCTGGGCCTCCGGTTAATAGGTTAGTCCCAAAAATAATATAAAAGTGGAAAATAAAGCCCAATATATTCCAAAACAGTAGATAAAGTAGCATGGAGCAATCAAAAATTATAGATACGTTGGAGACATATCACCCTCACTGGTTCAGATCAACGCTCGGCAGGGTCTGCCCAGCGTGAGTTCAAAAAAAAGAGAAAAAAGAAAGAGATACATTCTAAGACCTCAGTCGACTGCCAGTAGTCGACCGTGGTCTTGGAGACTACACCCAGTGGGTGCACTCGGCGTGCCCCACTGATCCAGAATGTTTACTAAGATTCAACTCAAGTCAAGGTGGCATGGAAAATTTCCCAAACTCTAAGCAAAGAAACACCCCAGTGGGTGATCGGATAGAAAACAACATTCGAAAGTTCAGTCGGAGTTTTTGCTGACCTGAACATTGGTCTGAAGGGCAGTACTGACGTTGTAAGCCCCTGGCTAGCTTCATGCATCACCTTCACCTGCTCCATAACAAGGTTCACCTGGCGAAGAGCTTCCCTAGCGGCACTCGCCGAGTCGTCCGGGGTCTGATACACAGCAAAGAGCGATGGCTGCAGGGCAACCGAAGCAGTTGCTGGGTCAGATGCGTGGGGTTGCACTGGAGCGGTAGGAGTCGGTGTGGTCGAGCCCGACGGACGATCAGTCGTCAGCGTGTTGGCGAATGTGACGTTGGTTCGAACTGGCTCTCCGGAACGTTCGACCACCGCCTCAAGCACCGACGTCGACTAAGGGACTTGAACTTCAAGCCTCCTCCTACCTGAGCTCACACCCCTCTTCCTCCTCTCCTGTAGAGGCACTTCTTCCTCGTCATCAGGGAGCATCACAACTTCTTGAGGAACTACAGAAAAAGGGAAATGTCAGAAAACCCTGCCGATTGATGGTCCACTCAACTTAATGAAGCCTGGTCGAACGGACTTACCAACTCGTGAAGTGGCCTCCTCGTCCCCTGGTGCCTTGTCGATGTCCATGTCGGTGGCAGTAGAGGTGGGACTGGATAGATACATGATTCGGCTGCTCAGAAGAAAAACCTCAGTCAACCTACGTAAACACAAGCGAGACACTTACCCCGAAGCGACAGGGATGTCCATCTTGATCCGCGGCAAAGTCTTCCGAGCCTTGGGAGGAGCAACTTTGGGATGCTTGGCCACCTTCTTCGTCGGCTCCGGGGTCGATGTCCGAGTGCGCTTCTGAGTGTTTGCACTCGGAGCAATGTTCTTCCCACGCCCGCTAGACGGGTCATGCTGTTGTTTGGACAACGTTCGGAGCACGGCGGCGAGTCAACTTATTCCTCATCATCCGACTCCTTGCTTTCCTCCTCCTCCTCTTCCCCCAAAGACTCCCACTCGCCACTCTCCTCTGCACTGTCCTCCCCCTCCTGGTCCTGGTCCAAAGCTTGTTCATCGATGGGCATCGAATGCATCTCAGTGAATACCTGCGGGACGAATCAGTCGAGTAAAAGTTAGTAAACATCAAGTATAGTTGGAGCGTAATCATAAAGCAGTCGGAACAAAGGGCATACCTTGTCGGGCGGATTGTCATGGGCGAAGGGGATGACTCGCCTAGATCCTCTGGGTTGTCCTGATTGCATGTGATACTCCTCAGCCACAAAGCCACGGTCTCAGACGGCACTTCTTCTGGATGGACCCGAGCAGTGTCATCCGGTCCGGAGTACAGCCACATAGGATGATCGCGAGCCTTGAGAGGCTGGATGCGTCGACTGAGGAACACTTCCAGTAGGTCCAGGCCGGTGACACCCTCATTGATAAGTTGGACCACTTTCTCCACCAACATCTTCGTCTCCACGGTCTCAGCAGCAGTTACTTTCAGTGGGGCAGGGGTCTGAACACGGTCGAATGAGAAGTGGGGAAGACCAGTCGACTGACCTAGAGCCGCGACGTCCTGGCAGTAGAACCAGGTCGACTGCCAGCCTCTAACGGATTCAGGGAGAGTCATGGCAGGAAAAGCACTTCTATGCCTCTTTTGGATACCTAGACCCCCACACATCTGAATGACGTGGGTTTTCAAATCACTCGACTTTACCTTTTTGACCGACTGGGAGCGGATGGTGAAGATATGTTTGAAAAGACCCCAGTGCGGTCGACACCCTAAGAAGTTCTCACACATCGATATGAATGCAGCCAAATACATGATGGTGTTGGGAGAAAAATGGTGGAGTTGAGCGCCAAAGAAGTTCAGGAATCCTCGGAAGAAAGGATGCGAAGGGAGCGAAAAACCCCGGTCGACGTGAGTGGCGAGCAGTACACACTCATCCGGTGGAGGCTCCGGCTTTATCTTCCCCTTCGGCAGCCTTGCCGCTCCCTTGGCGATTAACCTGGACTCCTCCAGCTCAGCCAGATCCTCTTGTCGGACCGAAGACCGGATCCGATCGCCCTGGATCCAGCCCGGCGGCAGCCACGCGCGCGATGACGACCCGCGGTTCTGTTTCTTGCCTTTCGCCGCCCCCGTCGCCTTCTTTGCATGCTCTAGCGCCGCCGTATTGTCCTTCACAATGGCGACAGGGCAGCAGCATCGCGAGCGGAGGAGCTAGGCGCGGTGGAGGGGAGGAGGAAAAAGAAGGAGGAACAGGCGTGCACAGTGCAGGTGCCTCGGCCCCGTCACCTTATAAAGGGTTGCTTCCGAGTGACTGACGCGTGGGGCCAGGCAATCCTGTCAAATCCCGCAATAGTCGCGCGCAACGTACATGGCGAAAAAGGTGGCACGGTAATCAAGGCATCGCTGCTTATTCGGTCCGCCCATTTCGGCGCCCTCCATCCCGTTCGCTTCCCTGAAATTTTGTATTCCGCGAAATCCGGGATACACAGCAGTCAATCGCGCCCAAGATCCCGCACTCTAATGCAGCACTCGGCACATGATGCCACAAGTTCAGTCGACAACTCACTGAATGGATCAAGGCGACTGAGTCGACACTGAAGTACCGACGTAAGTTTTCATTCTTGCAGAAAACTCCCACGAAGGTGCAAAGTTCTGAACGAGTTCAACATCAACCTACTTTCCACTCGAACCTTAATCCATTCGGGGGCTACTGATGAGCATACAAACATGGGGTAGGGTCATAGGCTTGACCTATACGTCCTACCCAAGGTCACTTCCCTAGAAGATAAGAAGTCCAGGAAACAGAAGAAGACCCCCAGTCGAAGATGTCGAATGCAATCCACTCGACAGCCATGTCACTCGGGAGTCTTCCTCTCTATCGTCACTCGACCATCCAGGGAATCACTTGACCTATCAAAGACCACGAGTCACTCAGCATGGCAACGGGCAGGCGTTCACTCCGTAGTCTTTAAGGCCATTAACAGCATTTAAGGCTGCTGTTACCAATAACGCCCCTACTTTATGTACATTAAGCCCCTTGTAATGGAGGTTGGCTGGGGTCCTGGCGCACTCTATATAAGCCACCCCCTCCTCTGTGACAAGGGTTCGCACCCCCTGTAATATCACACACATAATCCAATCGACCGCCTCCGGGCACCGAGACGTAAGGCTGTTACTTCCACTGTGAAGGGCCTGAACTCGTAAACCTCGTGTGTACACCTTCACCATAGCTGAGATCTTGGTTCTCCATACATACCCCCCTTTTTACTGTCAGTCTTAGGACCACGACAGCTGGAATAGGAAGATCAGAGATTGAAGAAGCACGTCGGTCGTTGGATGGACATCCAACAGTCACTGTTGCTAGAATCGTGTGTTCACTCACAAAGCCTTGCGTAAACAAGTCAGCCTCAAAATCTGTGGCGTGTACAACCCATTTGCTATTATTTTTATAATTTTTACTCATTTTCTAATTCATATGGAATTTATTGCAGCCCGTTTTCCATTTTTAGAATTGCTGGCCATTTTTTGGTCAGTACCAGGGTCAAAAAATTAACTAAATGTGTGGGGAATTTTGAAAATTTGCAAACTTTTGTTGGGGAACGAAATATTCTTAATCCAAAAATTAATAGCCATACTAAAACAAATTTTAAAAAATATTACTATGTCATGTTAAATCCAATGAAATACGTATAAGATATCAGTGAAGAACAAAAACAAAAAAAGAAACTTATATCCCATTTGCTATAATTTTTTTGGAATTTTCAACCCCTTTTGATATTACTTTTAACAGACATTGACCATACTCTTTGGCCAGGCCGGAATGCATCCCTCCTCGTCTTGAAAGATTTGCAGCCCAGTAATTCGAAAAAAACAAATAGGCCTAGCTTGGGTATTCTTCAAAAAGAAATACTAGGCTACCTATTTTCCCAAAGAACTGGTGCGTGAGCATTTAGCTTTATTTATTTATTTATTTACTTTCTTATGTTTAGGGGACCACGAGCATGTACCTGGGTCGGATTCATGTGAGAGCCTCCCTTCCAGTTAATTATGGGCTTCTTTATTGGGCCTTCGTCAGTGGGCTGCATGTTATCAACAAGTGGAAAATGTGTTCCGGACGTAAAATAGTATGAGCTACGTACGGTATGGGGCACTAAAGGATCGAACCGTGCAACAACTTCCAAAACATTGTGTTTGTAATTCTAACAAGACATTTATTCAACCAACAGACGAAATATACTACTGATTGTACATTGAAAACAGCAGCAGCAGCAACCAGTGCTGGGGGTGCAACAGAAGCAGTAAGCAGGCCAGAAGAGTGAAGACACATCTCTCTCTTCCAAACCAAACATCAGCCATCATTACAAACGGGCTACCAAAAAAGAACAAGTCTATGCATCAAGCTAAATAAAGATCCTACTACACCAAGTGTACGCATCTAACTAACTGGCTCAGTTAGACGTTACTATTTATTAAGCTGTGGAGATTGGCTGACGGCTTGAACCAGATGGGTGTCTGACGGGGGAAACTCCAGCCTGCAGGTCGAAGTCTGATACTTGTGACCCTCTCTCCTACTTTGGGCTGCAGAGCATGGCGGCACATATCAGGGTATGGTGCATGCAGAGACGCATGGTACGTTGTGTACACACAATTTTTCCTAATGAACGAAACCGCGCTGCCATCATGATCCTTGCCGTCGGTTATCTCTTGGTTAATAGGATAATTCAGTCCGACAAACAAAGAGCGTGTACCAAGGCTACTTACCGGCCTCCAGTCAAAAATTCCTGAAGGCCCAGAGAAGCTGGGATCCTGCTCAAAGACCTTGCAGTGACTGTGATTGTATTCCGCGAAACAACACGTCTGGTACGTGCAAATGATCATCAATCTTTCACCATCATCTGATTGAGCCAGGAACCACCTGCAACTGCCATGCCGCTTTTCTTTGAAAGGTTCTGGGATTAGGAAGGGTAGGGACACCAGGCGGCCTACAACATCATATCAAGTTGGAGTGAAATAAAAAAGGGCTCTTGATTTAGTCAATCTTAAGAACAGCATGTTATGAGCATGCATTTTTTTCCAGTAAATGTTGATAGTAATATAAGAAAGCCATCATGATATCATAGGAAAGTAACATACTGTTGTAATAGCCGTTTGTAGCGATGACTAGAGTAGGCCAGGAATATGTCCAGCCATAGAAGGAGTCGACAGCATAAATGAAGCCCTTGTGTTCAATGGCATCAGAGAACCATGGAGGATGTATGATCCTGCGATGGACGTGTAGATTTATCCACTTACCGCAGTGACCTGTCAGATAGGCGAGACCGCGGTTGAAGAACGCAATTAGCCTGAAGTCTTTATAACTCGCAAATCTTGTGGGCACTTGACAGATTACAACCCTGAGCAAATCAAACTTGGTATCATGTTGGCTACTGTAAGATTCGAGTATTCTGGGCCGCGGTGCCAAAGCAGTGAAGTGTTAATCGAAGGAAGGGGGATCAGTCGCCGGGTGTAGACCTCCACGAGCATCCAGCAGTCGCGACCGTCCATGAGCACCATCCAAGACGTGTTCATGCCGACCCAGTACATACCATTAATGTAGTTGAGGCTGACGGGGATCAGTTCACAGTCAAGGGGGTTGATGCCCACCACCCTATGATCGTTATGCTGCGTGACATGCCGTTTCTGAAGATCAGGCGGCATCAGCAAGCAAGGAGCTGGCTTAAAAAGCTCCGGCCTGAGGGCTTTGAGTAAATGGTACAGCCCCGACAAGCACGCGGTGAGCGGCATGGTACTGAGATTGTCCACACGCGAAACAATGAGCTTGATTACCTCTGTGGGGAGCGAATTCCAGCCACTCTTTTGGCAGACGCTGCTCGGTTCTGCCATTGTTAGTGCTTGGATTTCGGACGATGGGAGGTGCCTTAGAGGGGATGGAAGATTGGACGAGATTATGTGCGGACAAAGATGGAGAAGCGAATATGTGCTGCGGGAAGTGGATAGGTGATGATGACTACAAGACGTTGCTTGACTTACGAGACACATACCAGCACCGTAGGGTCATATCGATGCCAGACAACTTGCTTGAGTGATCACAGTACTGGTACTCCCTACAGTACTATGCCCTAACTTGATTGAGTAGAGTAGTAGAGTAGGGCTCTTCTTTACTACTAGCACCGGAGGAGTAGTATATTCTAATCTAAAATAGTTACAAACTTCAATGCCCGAGCATGGAACGACTATGAACCATGCTCAAAGACTGTGTCGACGTGGTGTTTGGACTTATATGCAAAAAAATAGCAAGATTCCCGTGCATTGCACGGCACACCATCATCACCAACTTGGTTTTTTCTCTACTCCTACTCCTATAAAAGACTCCGTTGGCGATGATGGAGGCGAGGAGGCGTGTTCAGCCGGCCGTGCAGCGGACGGCGCAGTACTATTCGATTTGTTATAAAAACAAAGAAGGGTAGTAGAGATAGAGACTTAAGGGAGGAGCACGAGGTTGTGGGAGATAAGGATGAATGAGGCAAGGCCTTATCTGTAAATGTGGAGAGATGTGTTGTTGACATTTGGGGAGCGCACTCTCGCGACTGCTGGCAGCCACGACTTCACCGACGATGACTTCTTCCCCGACCTCGGCAACCTCTTCCTCAATGACATGGGCGACAACCTCAACGCCAACAGTGCTGCTCCCGTTGCACCGTATGTGTTTTTGTCCTTCCTATTTGAAATTGTGGTAGAATTCATGTTTGTACTCTGTATCCTACTACTATGCTAGTCCACATGATTAGTTTCATCTCTGTTATAGCCGTCATGATTCATTTTGTGCTTATTCGGATTAAATCTCATAGTAACTTGCTCATATATTCAACTGGCGCGACGTCCCCTATAGCCACTCCCATTGCATGGACGGCCTGGTCGATGCCTCCAAGGAGCCCTTCGTCCACTGCTATGAGGGCCCGATGCCATTTTGGGGCTCGTCGGCGGACATGGTGCATCACCTCACGGATGCGTGCAGCAGTCACTGCTGGCCCTTGGCGGAGAACATCAAGTACGAGACGTGCTACCCGTTCACCATGCCGGAGTCGCTGGAGGATCACCGCCACCTGCTAGTCTGGGAGGAGGACGGCAGCGTCTTCCTCTTGATCGTGGGCACCGGCGAGGCCCACGCAGGCCGCCGCCCCATCTCTGTAGTGTGCGTCAGGGGCGACGCTGCTGACATTGACACTGACACGAGGCCAATGTACGGGTGCGTGGTCAGTGTTACTACCCCTCCGGGTCAGGTGGGCGGCGACACCGGCCTCATCGAATGGACTTGGACTCTGGGGAGCTGGGACTATCCCGCCGATGTGGACTTGGAAAACCCATGGCATCCTTTACCCGCCGACATGGTGCACGGGGACTCCAAGGAGGTTCACCTAGACATACGCATTATCCAGTTAATTTTTGATCATTAGTCTTCGCTCAATGTAATCTGCTGGCTAAGCATGTGGAGACTTCCATGCAGGATCTTACTCTATTGGAGTATCGCATGAATAAAAGTGTATCCGTTTATGGTTTAGTCTAGAATCTTCCATGTATGAATTTTTACTACAGTACTGGTGAAAGACTTACGATGAACCATTTCTTACATCTCCTCTGCCCCCTTGCAAGTCATCCTGATTTAATCCCTCCGTCTAGGTGTATAAGGGCATGGTTAATATTACTTAATAGTATAGCCAACTGTTGACTATAAGAAAGTGCCATGTCATCTGTAGCCAACATGTATAATAATCGATACTCAAAAACTAATTCTTAAAGATCATTTCTCACAAAGCACAATAAGTGTTATTTCTTCACAAGTTTTGGATGCAGGTTGAAAAGTTGAACACTTTTGTTTGTAAAAGATACCTTTTTATCTATTTCACCCAGATGTTTGTGAGCTCTAGAGATGAAATAATATCCGAAGAAACCTATCGATACCCGTTACACATGAGATGACCCCTACATCCTTTATCAAAATAAACAACTGCCCGGTCAATGCATTTCACTCTTCGGTGCAACGCACGGGCACCTTACTACTATAGATTAGTACGACCAAAAATTGAACTAACATTATATATAGTACGATAAATGTGATGCATGTCACCTAAAATTATATCATTCAAAACTATGTTCAAATACGAATCCAATGATATAGTTTTTGTTGACATGCACAAACATTTTATCAGTTAAGTTCAACGGGGGACTAATAAACCACGACCGGTGTAGTACAAGTGTAGAGGGCGGCGCTGCACGGGAGTCTCACCTCTCACCCCGCTCATGGCGCGGCAGTAAAGCCGTCATATCACAAAACCCAACCACTCCCAGTAATAAGTGGCCTGGTAAAATAAACGGACAAGCAACCATCACATCCCTCCATCTTTTTTGCATTTCATCTCTCTGCATTTACTTTCTCCGGTTCATCTCGCACACTCGATCCCTAGCTACTACTCCTAGGGCCAGTTCTTTTGGCGGCTTCCCCAGCTTTTCCCATAAGACTACTCATAGTGGAGAGTAACAATAAGGCACCTCACTCATTTATTTGGGCTTCTAAACTACTACTCCATCCTGGTTTATTCCTCACCATTGTAATTTGTGCTAAATTTTGACCAAAGATTTAACTGATAAAATGTTACTCCCTCCGTCTAGGTGTGTAAGTCATCTTACGAAAACCAAATAATCCCAAAACACTTAGGCGCGGTGCATTAACTTCTACCTCGTTTCTTGTTTCTTGACATATCAACCAATAAGAGATAAAGAGTGTGCATGCTTTTAATGACTTGAGATATCAAACACGACATGCAGTGGTTAGTTCATTGCATGCAATACTATTAATTAGCAAATAAACATTAATGTTTCTCGTTTTCTCCTCCTCCTTGGTCACGTTGCACAGCCTAAGATGACTTACTCACCTAGACGGATGGAGTAGTGCATGTGACATGCACTAACATTTCATTAGTTAAATTTATGATCAAAATTTGACACAGATTACAATGGGGACCAATAAACCAGGACGGAGGTAGTAGTTATGGGATTACTAATCTAGAAGCCTAAAAGAACTGGCCCCTGGTACTCCTACTAGTAGTAGTACTCAAGTTGGAATTCCAATTGCACAACACAACTTGTTAGGCAAAAAATTCGATACAGGGTGTTAGGAAGCGGTTTGGGAATTTGCATGCCTTTCCAACCAGTGAGATACTCCGTACAAAGTACGACAGAGAAATAACCACAGAGAAGGAAGCTAAAAGTAAACAATGAAACGAGCATTTTTGCGTTTGTTTTGCATTGAATCGTTTCACAAGCTTGACTAGTGCTGTTTTTCTACTTTTACAAAAAAAACGCATCATAATGTTAAAACATGCATTTGCACGTACATAAGTAATAGTAGTACTCCCTCCGTCTAGGTGTATAAGTCTTCCCTCCTTCTTGGTCACAGTGCACAACCAAAGATGACTTATTGACCTGGACGGAGGGAGTAGCACAGTCTGCAAGCATATATCGAGAGAGACGTGTAGTGCGATAGTATATAGTAAAGTTTGTGCTATATGGACGTACTTGCAAAATGCGTACGAATACACAAGGTTTCCAAACTTTCCCTTTTACATACTTAATTAAGGACGCTAAAATTCCTGAATGTTCGGGATTTATCATTTGTGTCCCAAAACTAATGAGATCGCCTTACGAAATAAAAATTATACTCCTCCTAAAAGCCACGGCGCTCACAGGAGCGCTTGCGGCGCGCCATGAGTGCCATGGTGCGCGGCCGTTTCCTCGTGCGCGGACACAACGCCTCTTCCTCAGCCTCGCAACTCGCCAGGTGCTGATTGGCGGCTTGCCGGTGGGCGAGCGCGATCTCACCAGTGTGGTGATCCGGCGCCAACAGGTACTCCTCCTTGCTGGAACCGTGCACCCGGTCCACGTACCGCCAAGCATAGATGAGGCACTTGGGTCCGACTGCATTCAGGGCGTCGGCACGGGCGTCCTCCGCCACCCTCATGGCCCTCGCACGAGCCTTCTACCAAAGAGCCAATTGCCTAACTCCATCGGACGCGACATAGACCTGCCAGGCAGCTTGCCCCGCGGCGCGCTTCTTTTCCTCGGCCTTCTTCTCCGCCTCTATTTTGGCATGCTCTGCCAGCGGCAAAGCCTCCCACATGGAGACATCCATTTCTTTCCAAAGCTCCTCATGGATGGGGGGCTCGACGGGCGGCGCGGCGTTCTCCTCGTAGCGGGGAGCCGACGCGTCCTCCGACGCGCGTGCTGGCAAGATTGGGAACACCGACGCGTCCACCTCGACGCGTCACGGCATGGAGTGGAACACCAACGCGTCCAACTCGACTAGTGGCAGCGAGGAACGGAACGGCGACGTGTGATCGTCCGGGCGGTGCAGCGAGGGGCGCTTAGGGCTTGGGAGGGGTGATGCCATGGTGGTCGACGTGAGAGGGAGGGGGAGGAGATAGCGATGAACGTGAGCGTTCTTCCGAGTGCCGTGGGAGGCGCATTATTTATAAAGAGCAAGGGCACACCTACGTAAGATATGGACTAAGCTGCACTGACTTAACTCTAGGTCCAGTTGCATCGCTGACATGTGGGCCAGACCCTTGTTGGGCCCATATGTCAGTGACCCAATGCACTTACAGTTAAGTAACTGAAGCAACATCCCGGAAGATATGTTGCGTGATTAACGTAAAAGCTACGTGGGTATATTTGTTGGAGTAAATTATGGGGTGAGGGAACGGGTGGAAATATTGCTGGTCACAACGGATTGGACAAGCGTGGGGGGAGGAGAGTCATGAATGCAGATTTTTTCCACACGGGGTGGAGTGGTGGGACCGCCGGAGGGAGAAGGAGAGTCTGGCAGACATATTGTTTCCACACATGGAGAGGAAAAGATTTGGAGACGAACGGGCTTCCTGCAGGTATGGGGAACGGTGCATAATAAGTCATCTTGCATGTCGGGCTAGGTATAGTCTCAAGTCATTAAAAACATACACGCCCCACACATGTTCATATTTCAAGGTGCACTAAATTATTGCATGCGATGATTAAGGCTGGCCATAATGGTGGTATCTTAGCTGGGAGTATCATATACTAATATCATGCATATGATACTACCTCCCTAATGCATAGTATCATATACTAGTATCATGTAGTACTTTATTTATTACCATGCATGACACATAGTAGTATAGCATTTATTATGATACAGTATCATGATATGATACTCAACCCTCTTTTTCTTCATTTAATTTTATGACACCTCATCAAAATTGCCTAGTTGACATGCATGATACTAGCTATGATACTACCATTACAACTAGCCTCATGCACACGGGAATAGCAAACATGCTGATGTGGCAAAGAATTAAAGAAGAGAGGGGGGTTAGAGTAACTAGTGTTCATGCATGCATTGGTAAACACATTTTTTTGTGAAGAACGACAACATTAGTTGAGTACTTTTGCAGACTTCAAAAACTATTCCACCGCCTCTGCTATCTTGCTAAGAGTAGGTGAAATTTTTGAATCGAGCCCTTTAAACTAGAAGGGAGGTAGTAGTACTCTAATAGCTAACCTTGTTGTGATGACAAGATAGAACATGGCACGCACCTGGACGGAGGAACTAGTCTGCATTGTGCATTTAAGTTTTGTCTGAAGTCAATGTACCTCTACTTTGACCAAACTTATAGAAAAATGTATCAACATTCACAATGTCAAATCAATATTTTTACACTCATTATAAAACGTAGTTCTTATACTCATTATAATCAGTATTGTAGATATTGATATTTTTAGTATAAATTTGGTCAAACACTTTGCAAACGGTTGACCGGAGTAAAAAGGACCAGAGGGAGTATCATGCATGCGGAGTAGGCAAAAAAATTTGCTCATCTATAGCCGGTCGAAGTCTCAAAGGGCGCGACCGCGCGAGGGAGGCGAAGGTCGTGGGAGGCGCGACGGTTGACGGAATTAAGTGAAGTTACATCCACGCGCCGGCATGGCGTGCGAACAGGCAGAAGCTATACCGTCAGGCCTACGATATGAGTCTAGTAGACATGACATCTAGTGGGTCCCGCATAGTTCTCGAGAACTCTTTGGGGGCTCGCAGCCGTTTATCCACCGGGCAAGCCAGCAACCCCACGCCGTTCGCACGCCCTACTCATCCCCGTCTTCTACCTTACAACAGTTCGCTCCCAGTCGTCCCGTCCTTTCACATTAGTTCGCTCCCAGTTTTTTTGCGGGGTACAACAGTTCAACTTCTCCTAACCCTCCTCCAAAATCCATGGCCTCCCAAATCTCCATGGTCGCCGCTGAGTACCAGGTTAGAGCCATCACCGGCGATGAGTTCATCGCCATCTACACACGTGGATCCGCGACGGTGAAAGCATGCCTTGCTCGTTTCCTACACATGTGCAATAGTTCAACGGATGAGTGGATCGCTGGGCTAGATGTTGAGTACACCACAGTCCTGGAAAGAGAGAAGATTCTAAAGGAGGCAGAGAGGAAGAAGCCCACCGTGATCCAGGTTTGCGTACATAACGTTTGCTTGGTCTACCGCATATGCTATGTCGACGTTGAGTGCCAGGATTTTAAGAACTCCTCAGGACAAAAGAGTGAAATTCGTTACTGTAGGCTTTAGGAACGACAGTGATGTCCTACGTCGGATAGGTCTCGTTGTAGGCCAGCCCTTTGATCTCCAGAAGGCAAGGCTGGTGTCCTCCTCTCAACCTTCAATGCTGACCCTGGCAGCAGCCATGATCGATCCTTCGTACGCTAAACTGAAGAAACCCCATCACGAGTTTCATCATGCATGGGAGTCGAAGACATTAGATGAAGATCACATCCTGTACGCAGCAATGGATGCCTACCTTTGTTTAAATATCTACAAGGGTTGGATGAAGAAGCAGAGCCCAGTGTCCGGTTCAAGCAAAGAAGCGTCGGCGAAGAGGAAGAGGAAGAGGGACGAGGACGAAGTCGAGGACGTGGACTCGGACTCCGAGTAGGTGGCAGTGCCGTCGCTCATGCTGGTTCTACTGCAGTGTCAAGCGGACTAGTTGCTTAGTTTATTTTCAAGGGTGTGTTGTGCTGAGGCCCCAGCAGAACTATGTTTATGTTCTTTCTCGTTATTTGAACTCTTTAGTACGTACAGTAGTACTAGTACTATGTCTTACTACTGTTCTTCTTGCAGTTGGTACTACTGCTCGTATCTTCGTGTTCCTACTGTACTTAATACGTTCGTACTAGTGGTATAATTTGGGTCAGTCGATTTGTGAAAGAAGTTCGACGGAGCGAAGGAAGAAGACGACAAAAGAGGTGGAAGAAGCCCTTCTAGCCATCCATGTTGCATCAAACGGCTCACAAGAGTCGACTGACCCAAATTGCTCCTTCAGATTGCAGGATCCACGTGGCATTCAAGGTCTCGAAGGTAGATTCCGCGTCCGCACCCGGTTTGCGGGCTCGACGCGCGCGCGACTGGCTTCCGCCGCGACAGCCACCATGCGCGCCTCCTCCGCGCGGGCGGAGACGACAATGACACGCTAGTTCCTCCTCGCCGGCGTGCTGGAGCACGCGCTCATCCTCCTCTTCATATGCTGCGTGCATAGACGCGGCTCCACCAGCTGCTCGCGTGCTTGGCAGCGCGGCGGCATCGCGAGGAGGGACTGCAGACGACGTGAGCGGGCGAGCCTTCGGCTTCATGGCACAGGGATGGCGGCGACACGGCGGTGATGGGCGAGAAATTGTTGGCCGGAGCAGGCGGGGCCGGCATGCGCAACGGCGGCGGCGGCATATTGATGAGTGCGCGTATGGGAGCTTACTTTAGTTTTATATAAGGTTGGTCAGACTTAAAAGAAAACCGTACTAGTACACGTAAACATTAGAGTTAGGCAGTGCTTTTATTAGTTAGTACCACAGCCACGATAAGGAATCCTGTGCAAGCGCGTGAACCGCGGCCGCGCGGTCGATCGAACGGTGCGTCACCGTGTCGCGCTCGAAGGACATCCACCGAACCTTTTTGTGTGTGTGAAAACAATCCCCGAATATTACTCAACTTTTTTTCCTGGAAAAGTTCTTGACGCTGCAATATTTCCATATATTTGAATTTAGCTCCAGTTCATGTTTATTTGGATTTGGACGTTTTAGGTGCGCCCTAGTTTTTTTAAATACTGATTTTGTGTGTCTGACTGAGAGAGAACGTGTGTATGTGTCCATATGTGTGTTGTGGCGGAAGGGAAATGTGGAGACGGTGTGCGTGTGATACAGACATAGAGAGGTGTGAATGTGCAAATGATCATGCATGAGTGAGACATAGATAGATGCCGATACGTTGTGTATACATGAGAGAACAGTCTTCTAGTTTACTTGTGTGTGTGTGTGTGTGTGAGAGAGAGAGAGAGAGGAGAGAGGAGCATCCGTAACAACTATCTCTCTCGATTTGTTCATCCCTCGCACGATCGCATGTAACACATGCATCAACGCGCACATTTTGACACCCTCACCCGGCCCCTGCCCACCTCAAGGCCCGCACAATCTCTTCGTGAATACCCATTTCTCTCCTTAGGTTTGTTTTCTCTCAATATCTGACACACACACACACAGCACAACACACACACACACCCTCCCCCGAGCACACAATTCATCACCATCCAAGGCTATACAGCGACCACTCTCGCTTGTGCTTCTTTGCACCCCAACATGTACAACACCTCAATCTTCAAAGAGGGCATCGAGGAGATCGAAGACGGAGACCACGCCGCGCTAGAGAATGTGGGGCCATTTGGAAGCAGGATGATGTGACGACGGCTGACTGACCCCTCCCCCCATCCTCTCTCTCTCACACACACACAAAATTACCAATCCCTCCCTCTCCCGCACAAAATTATCAATCCCTCAACCTGCGAGATCCTTCCCCTCTCATCCCTGTTTTTCCAGCTCTCTCATCAAACAGGTTGTCTCTTCTCCTTCCACGTATATAGAATCCGGATGCACACGCATCTCACGTATATTACATGTCTGCATCTTTCTCACAGACCTAACTTCTTCCTCTCTCTTTCTCTCTCTATCTCTCTCCCCTGTCTCGTTAGGTTTGTCTCCTACTCTCTCGTCCACATACATACAATCTTTCCCGCCCTATCTGCTCCATCTTCGCAAGCTCTCTCTGCATGTTTCATTCACACATTGGGGTATGTTCAAAATGTTGTTTCTATAATGGCTGATGTACAGTTATGGTTGGTTTTGTTGCATCCTACAAAGTAATAACTATGAAATGCATTTAGATTGTCATTTGACTGGGATTATGTGAGTTTGAGCATGTTGTGAAGTACTACAGACCTTGTATACATCTTGGGATTCGACAATGATTGTAACTATTGAATTGTATAGCCTAATATATTTATTTCACAGTTTCAACAAATGATTAGTTCACTACAAACTAAGAAAACAAATGTGCACTCCCTCCGTTTTTATTTAAGTCCTCGTATTAGCATTGGTCAAAGTCAAGTTTTGTAAACTCTCAGAAAGCTTATAACAAAAAAAATTAACATATAAAATAACAAATAAATACCATTAGATTCATTATTGAATGTACTTTCACATCATACATATATGTTATGGTAAATGTTTATATTTTTCTATAAACTTGGTCAAACTTTAGGAAGTTTGACTTCGGTCAAACCTAATATGCAGAGTTTACTAGTACTACTCGCTAGTTGCTTAGGTGGTGTTTGGTTCTCTAGTCCTAGGACTTTTTCTAGTCCCTGGGACTTTTTGAAAAAGACTCTCAAGGAGGTGCTTGTAAGGACTTTTAGCAAAAAGTCCCAAAAAAGTCCCCCCCCCCTCCCTGTTTGGTTTGCTAGGGACTTTTTTAGTCCCAACACAAAAAAGTGCCTGGAACCAAACACCCCCTTAGCCGAATCACTCAACACGCCACACGGGGAGTTCAGTGTCACAAAATTTTGAGGTCGGCGGGAAAATCTCCCGCGACCCTGATTCGAGCTTGGGAAGTTACCATCATAGCCATCGAAACAGGCCTACGGATGACGCTTGGTAGGGGGCTGTTTTCGTAAATTCAGGTTCACCCTACCCAGCCAACCCCACCCCGGCACCCAGAGTAGTACACCTGAATACTCCCCATTTTCTATCCCCACCGCAAAAAAGACTTCTCCATGGCACCGCAGCCTTCGTGCTCATCCCCTTTACATTGGCACACTCGTCCACCGCAGCGCATCTGCCTCATCAACGACCTCGTACGCCGCACTAGAGCCGGTCCACCATCATCGTCGTACACGGGCCTCTTCCCCGGCATCGTCTTCCACGGTCTCGGATCTGCTTCTCGAAAGCCGACGCCAAGCGCAAAAGCACCACCATCGTGGACAATGAACTGACTCCCGTTGCTGACCATGACTCATAGAGGCCGCCGCGACCATCGTTCTCCTCCTCGATTGGCAATGTGTGTATTGAATCACTAAGCAGTATGTGTGCAGTTCCAATTTTGTCCATACCTACCCTTCAAATTTCTTGGGTGCTATTGTTCCAGTAAAAGTATTTGGTTATAGCCTCCATTGTCCAACAGAATATTAGCTTGTAATTGTGTGTCGCTCCTGTATCGCGTTGTGCTAGTTTTGGCGCGCAGCGTCCAGCGCGCCCTCCCACCGCTCTGTGCCTTGCCACCGCTCTTTCCCCACTCTGTGCCTCGCCACCGCTCTCTCCCTGCTCTTTCTTGCCTCGCCACCGCCGCGCCACCATGCCGCCGCGTCACTGGGAAACTTGGGGATACCGCGGCGTCCGGGTGCGCCCCTCCGGCTGCTTCTCCGCTGAGATCCGGTTCCGCAGGATGCGCCTTGGCCTCGGCAATTTCGACACCGCCAACGAGGCCGCCCGCGCGTACGACGCGGCGGCGTGGCGCCTCCGGTGGCCTTATAGAACATTGAACTTCCCCAACATGCCGATGTGGGAGCGGGCGCAGGAGCTCGCGCCTCTGTCATGGCTTAGCACTGACGAGGATTGTCGCGACAACCGGGGGCGGGAGCACCGTCTCGGCATCGCCGAGATGGACGAGGAAGCTGTGGCGCTGTGGCGCCAACACTTCCCGAAGGACATCATCAACGAGCACGAGTTCTACGCGCAAAGGAGGGCGGAGAGTGATAAGAGGAGGGCGGAGCGAGCCTCCTATCGCGAGGACAAGCGTAGGCGAAAAGCGGACGCTCAATTCAACATGAGGCTAGGAGCAGCGTCTCCCTGGGAATCCGACGATGATCGGTATCCTCACGCCTACAGTCAGACGTCGGAGGAGGATATCACCGAGGAGGAGTTGGACGACGAGGAGTAGTTGAATTATCTATTTTTTTATCTATCAATGCTGAGGACTATCCTCTACTCTCTATTCTATCTACTTCTCGATCTCAGCACTGTAAACGCTTTTTTAAAGCGCCGCGCGTTGTAATTCTGTTGGAGATGCTCTAAGATGGCAGACGAGTGCTTTAATGTTGCCCACAAGATGCGCGAGTATTACTAGTAGTATATTTTTCTTATCATGTTGAGATTTTAAAACCACGAGTGCGAACATGCAGAGTAGCAATGAAGACCAAACACGGGATATTGGGGACATCTTCAAGGAGCATGGCAAGTTAAAGAGGAGCTGCACCGAACCTGTAAAACGAGCTTTGGTAAATAACACCCTTTCAATTACTTTCCTTTAGCCTCGTGTTCTTCGATGTGTATATGTTGTAGTTTATGTTTCTCTTAAGCCTGGTGTTCTTCGATGTGTAATAAGAAGAGTCTTAATCGTCCTAATACTTTCATTTTTAGCTTGATGTAGGAAGTGGGTATTCTCAACTTGTAGTCTGTTTTTATATTTTTTTCCTTTCAAATTCACTTCTCCGAGTTCTGTTTATCTGGCTTCTAGTAAATGGATCTGGGTTGCTATGAGTATTGATCTAAAAAAGAAGTAACTTCATGTCAAGATGCAGTTCCTGCGAGGAGGGAAGTATGGTCAACCTCGAGATCATGCTTCCAAAATGAGGCTGGATTACACACAAGGTGCCAGTTCCCTAATGATGCTGGATTAGACACAAGGTGCAAATTCCCATATGATGCTGGATTACACACAAGCCAGGTGGAGTCGTCAGCTGCTCGTGTCCTCGTGGCTCTAGTAAAGGCTAAAATAAAGCGTGCAGCAGCCCTTGAGAATGTAGCTGAGTTCCTGAAGAAGCGAAAAGAGCAATCAGCTGCTCTCTTCACCCAAGCCAAAGAATAGATGGAAGAAGCCAAAAATAAGCTAGCAGAGGCAGAGCAGGCTAGGCGTCTCCTGCTATCTAAAACTGTTGTCAATACAAAATTTCCTTCATAATAGCTAGGTTCAAATGTTTATCCAGTCAGCATGCTTGTTGTGATGTCCGTGCATCTACTGATGTGTCACAAAATATATTTTTTCGGGTCATGTAATAATAGCAATTACTATCCAAATGATAACAGATGAAGCAGTCTTAAGCTGGTTGCACGCGGCGAGGAGGCGTGCTCAGCCGGGCCTACAGCGAGTGGGGCCCTCTTGGCCGGCGCGCCGGTTCAACGCCTGCGCTATGAGAGGTCGCGTCCGTGTCAGAGCAATCACCCCCTCCAGTCTTTTTTTGTTTGGGTATAACAAAATCTCGTTTTCCATTCACATTTTACAAGTAAAATTCATGGACAAACTTTGACCCAAAATACGATGGGGACTAGTAACCATAATGGAGGTAGTAGTCTTTTTTAATCAAAGAAGGGTTTCCCCTTCCGATTTTCATTACTGAAAACCAGCATCTAAATCTAAACCATAGTATTTGCCCTAGAACTACCAGGTTCAACATCTCGCAACATAAACCCATACAACCATACGCCAAGGAGGTAAGTAGTACTATGAATTCCATTTTCGCTCCATACCAATCGTTCTAAAAACTACTTAGTACTTATAACACGCCATTGAAAATCGGAACTCTTAACCCCGCTAAAAAATGATATTTTAAACGTGGCTACTCGATCTGTGGCAACTGGCGAGCCACCGCCTCCAAGTCGTTCACCTGTGGTCCCGACCATCAACTCCTACGGATCAAATTATCACGCGAGCTGACTATTCCTACAAAGGTGCTCCACCACGTACCCGGTACCCGCGAATGCAGCAATCGTGCACCTAGGGTTTTAGGGTTTATTTGTTAACGCCGCCTTTACGTAACACTATGTGTGCGAGATAGCAAGAGGCTGACTGCGTGCGTGCGCCTCTTCTCTTCGTATATGTACTCCACCGTTTGTCTAGTGTCCAAAAAATTATAATAACTACTAGCAATGTGCCAATGCGTTGCCACACGATCAAAGTAGAATAATACATATTCACCGATTTGATAGAAAAAAAGTCTAGTTTTGAAATACGTATATCACTAAAAATATGTTATGTTTCACTCAAAATATATTCCTTTGGCGGTTTTGATGAGATAAGGGAGGAATGTTGTTGGTTTCAAGATTCAAGAAGTGGTATATGTCTAATTTCTACTCTTACTAGCAAGATGCCCGTGCGTTGCACGGAACATCAAGATCTTGTGGGAGAAAAGGATGAACGAGGGAAGGCCTTATCTGCAAATGTGGTGATGAGTGCGGGTAAATTGCCATATTTTCCTTCCTATCCGTCAGATATAAATCGGATGACCTACATTGCAGGATGGCAGGCCCACCATCATCACCAACTCTATTTTTATCCCTACTCTTATAAAAAAGCATTGTCGGTGATGATGGTGTGCCTGCCATCCTGCAATATAGCCCGTCCGATCTATATCTGACGAATAGGAAGGAAACTATGGCAATTTTGCAAAAAGATACCCACACCCCTCTCCACACTTGCAAATAAGGCCTTCCCTCGTTCATCCTTTCCCCCACAAGATAAACTACTCATAAAAATGCATCTTGATGTTCCGTGCAACGCATGGGCATCTTGCTAGTTGTTGCAAAAAGCCCATGTGTGTGTGAGAGAGAGGGAGAGTGGAGGAGGACGGAGTGCATGTGTGACAAAGACACAAGGAGTGTGTGTTTGATAGGTATCATCTTAAAATGAGGCGATAGTGTGTGTGTGCATGATCGAGAGGGCGTGTCTCAAGAAGGGAAGAAAAATCTACATAGATACAAGGAACGGGAGATAGACATGTATGCGATAGTGGAAGCACGAGTGTGCGGGTGTATAAACCTGTCTAGAGGCTAGTCGATAAATGTTTGTGAGAGAAATACGAGTCGGGGTGCGAAAGCGAGAGTTTTGTGTGTGAGAGAGAGAGACGGTAGTCGGGAAGGGGAGTGGAAGCACGAGTGTGCGGGTGTATAAACCTGTCTAGAGGCTAGTCGATAAATGTTTGTGAGAGAAATACGAGTCGGGGTGCGAAAGCGAGAGTTTTGTGTGTGTGTGTGTGAGAGAGAGACGGTAGTCGGGAAGGGGAGTGGAAGCACGAGTGTGCGAGTGTATAAACCTATCTAGAGGCTAGTCGATAAATGTTTGTGAGAGAAATACGAGTCGGGGTGTGAAAGCGAGAGTTTTGTGTGTGAGAGAGATAGAGATGGTAGTCGGGGAGGGGAGTGGAAGCACGAGTGTGCGGGTGTATAAACCTATCTAGAGGCTAGTCGGTAAATGTTTGTGAGAGAAATACGAGTCGGGTGCGAAAGCGAGAGTTTTGTGTGTGAGAGAGAGAGACGGTAGTCGGGAAGGGGAGTGGAAGTAGGAGTTGCGTGTGTGTGTCTGAGAGAGAGAGAGAGAGAGAGAGAGAGAGATGGGGGGGTTGTCTGATCGGTAAACAAATGAATAATGTCAGTCTGGGATGGAGACGAAAAGGAGACCGCAACAAATGTTGTGTCTACATGAGAGAGAGAGTAATTTTAGTGGTATGAGTCATATCTAGAGACATATAGGGTGTGTGAGAGAATCCCATAGAGAGAAAGACAAAGTGAAAGACGAGGGGAGACTGTGTGTGGTGGTAAAAAAGAAAGCTTAGGTACCGAGTGGTACCAGAGAACAGTAGAGACATCAGAGATAATGAAAACCGGGTAATTTATAATGATAGGGAGAGTGTGACACTTCTCAAGGGACACGTCGAGAGACCATGTTTGTGATGATAGGAGAAACATGAAGTGAGTGCGCGGGTGAGCTGGAGAAAAGAGAGTGATACCTACATGAAGGAGCATGCATGCGAGAGAGATGGGCATGAAAGGATAAAAGGGATTCAAATATTTGAATTCGAGACGATGATACATGTAATCCATACTCGAACCAAAATTGATCTATCAAACATGCATACTCATATGAATTCACGCGCATCTATGTTATTTAATATGTAGATATTACTGATCCATACATTTTAGTAGAACATAATTTGGTTAAATATTTTTGAATTCAACCTTAAGATTTTGAGATCATTGTATTTGTAAATCATATTATACATATAAAGGAGCAGAATTCTTTGTTGTGCTTTTGAAAGTATATATAAAAATGATGTATATAGAATGTAATTCCAATTGAAAATGGATCCCGCCCGAAAAAATAGAATACAAACGGGATTCGAATTGAGTTGGCATGGTAAACGTGCACTCTGCAAAATTTGAACGAAGCGGGGAAAGTCGCAGTAACCGCCCGAAACCAAAATCTGCGAGATGGAAATTACTACTGCCTATCCCTGCCACGCAAAGCCTATCTGCTGGATTTCTATAGGTTTCGATAGGGGTAGGTTTGTAATTTCACCCAACGTGACGTAACCGCCTCTCACCCGGATTCATACACGGTGGGCGCCAAAACACAGTGTGTCCTCGGCCGAAATCGACTCCCTCCCCGATTCATATTCATACACGGTGGGCGCCAAAAACAAACTCTCGTCGGCAAATATTCGGTGTATGCGAGATTACCGTCCTATCCCCAACCGACTAATATTGTTTGTGTGTAGGAAATTTGAAACGTGGGCTAAGTTTGTAAATTTCCTCGCATTTGAGACAAGCGCGCCCTGAATACATGGTTCCCCCCTTCCTCTCTACCTCCCTTTTCCCCATTCGTACTACGTGGGCGCCAAAACACCCTCTCCACCCCAGCCTCCTCCGTCCGCCGACGTCCGCCACCCCATTCATCGCTGTCCTCCTCCACCATGCCGGAGCTGATACCCCAACGCCGCCGTCCATTACAAGAGATCAACCTCTCTCATCCACGGCTTCGGACCGGGATCCTTGCATCCCGTCCTCTCGCTTCATCCCCGCTGTCGTCCTCCTTGCCAGCGCCACTCCTACGACCGCCTTGTCCACCTCGCCCCGCCGCCACCGTCTACCCTCCTAGATCTGCTTCCACGCCGCCAACAGCCATCACTACCGCAGCACTATCAAATTTTCAGCAGATGCATACACGGCGCCGCACCAGAGGCGGTACTCTTTCGTATCTGCTCAACTTATTTATCGCAGCAAGAAAATAGATCACCACTGCTTTACTCTGATTTCTTGTCTTGGTTGCGAAGTTGCCTTTGTCCGGTTTGCACCTTCAGATCCGCCATGGCACGCTCAACACTACACTCCCAATGCTTATGGTTTTCCCCTTTTATATTCCACACTAGTTAAATCACAGTAGACTAAATTTCAAAATTGGGTCAGTCGATTTTACAGAGCTCGCCGGAGTTGGCCGATGCGAACGAAGGGGCTCAGGTGGTTGGGGGGCCTCGCCGAACAAAGAAAACTCGACGCGGGTGGGGGTGGGGGTGGCGGAGGAACACAGGCGGTGGGGGCCGGTGGTCCGGCCGGCGGCCCGTGCGGTGTTCTGTATGGGAAGAATCAGAGACGAGGAAGAAGAAGGGTTAGGAGACGTAGGATCTTCATCCAACCACCTGAAATGGTCGAGAGACAGCTGGGAGTTGCGTTCTTAATGCGCTCTGGTTCATCATGTGTGGGCACTGCGCAACCAACATTTTATTATCCAAAATCTTCTTGCTCTTCTTTACCATGTTCCTCTTCCGTTCTTCTTTAATATGCACTCTATCCGTTCCTAAATACAAGTCTTTGTATAGATTCCACCATGGACTACATATGGAGCAAAATGAGTGAATCTACACTCTAAAATGTATCTGGATACATCTGTATGTGATCCATAGTGGAAATCTCTACCAAGACCTATATTTTGGAACGGAGGGAGTATGATAGTAGTACAGTATGTTCCTTGTACTGAAGATGAGCAGGGACATTTGCAGTGTAGAGGTCTATAGGGTCGGTTGTGATGGACACTTTGAGCCTCTTTGATTCGTAGGATTTTGTAAACATAGGAATAGGATTTGTAGTGGCCTGCCCACTTGAATCCTATAAGAATAGCAAGGAAATGCGGGGAGCTGTGTCGCCTTTGAGAGTTACACTGATATTAACAGTACCGCACCTTCACTTGAAGAGAGCTGGTATCCGAAGCCTTTCTAGCCGTACCGGCAATACTAGCACATATATTCCAGCAAGTTCCACTTTGCTGATTTTACTCTGATGCTTAAGGTTTTCCCGTTATATCTACACTATGATCTGTGTAGCTGCTTTGTGTCGCACTAGCAGCAGTCCACTCTTGAAGCTAAACACTGCAATGACTTGCAAAATTGGCACCAAGGCATTGAGTGCCATTCTGGATGCAATGAAACTCATACGCTCCCCACCTGTTGACTCTTGTTCAGAATATGATCCTAATGACTCTTGTTCAAAATTGCCACATATAGAGAGACAACATGGAATTGCATCTCTTTGGGCGCTGTGATTCATCATGAGTGGGCAACCAACATTGTATGCAATGAAGCAGAACCTCAAGAATATGCTTCCTCTTCTGTTCTTTAACATGTTCCTCTTTGTTTATTCTATATTTAGTATGTACAGTATGTTCCTTGTTAGGAAGGGGCGCAGGGACATCTGGAGTCAACAGCTGATAGAGCTGGCATGTACGTGATTGATAGGCTTTCAATTACTAGAGGCAATACAACACCGTATTTTCAAGCCAATTCCACTTTCCGATTTATATATCGTGGTTATGGTGTACCCCTGTTATGTACACTATGATCTGCCTAGTTGTTGTGTGCTCTTGTTATCATGGTTTGGTAATAAACTCTCTATACAGTATATTATGAACCTATCATCTGCCAACTATCCTTACTTCTGGAGCCTATTTTTTGTGTAGTTGTGCCAGATTATATAAATGCACGCACCATATTACAGCACACATGAGCTCTCTCATCAGAATCCAGTGATAGCACACAAGTGTTTACAAGGGCGCCCCTATATTAGAATATCATCTGTATTACAAAGATAATCTCACAACTATTTATGTTTTCATGGTTCTCAGATATTATATGCAATTATAGTGAATATCAGAATCCGCGCATCAGAAGAATATTGTGGTACACTGCAATGACTTACAAAATTGGCACCAAGGCATTGAGTGCCATTCTGGATGCAATGAAACTCATACGCTCCCCACATGTTGATTCTTTTTCAGAATATCATCCTAATGACTATTCTAACCTCGAGGAGTCAAAGGCAGATGGCATGTCATGTTCACCCATTAAGGTGCATGTTCTAATTTGCCAAGGTTTTGTTGATTGCGCGTATCTTTCATATGTTGTCTTGCATTTCGTCTACTTTGTTGCACCGCCATCTGCTTAGTTTACTCATCATATATGTCAAGATGCCATGCCCATCCATTATCAATACATATTCCATCTGTCATCATACCATGTTTTCACTCAAATGTGTTCTTGTGCATCAGACATCAAAAGGAAGAGGGTGATTGCCGAACCTGAAGGAGCACCAGCAAAGTCCTTGAAAACGTGGTGGTGCCGAAGAAATCAGACACCACCCCACTTATATTGGTTGTACAACCAGTGACACAAAACGTAGGACCGACTCCAGCAGACTGCACCCATACTTCACTGGCCACACCACTAGCCCCACCACATAGGACCTGCACTCCAGCAAAAGGTATACCGATTTCATTTGCCATAGCACCAGCCGTACCACAGAAAAATCCCACTCCAGCAAAAAGTACAGCAAGTCCACCGGCCGAAGACCTATCCCAACTACAGAGACGGCCAATTCCTGCAGATTGGAACCCCATTCCATTTATTCCCGATTTAAAAGACAATGATTTCAATGTTGTTAGGGACTACGTGCATATATTCCCATCATGGGAAGATTATAGTGAAGACAAACACCATTTTCACATCTTCCTGTCCAACTTACGTGTAAGTGCTATCATTCATGGTTATTATTTTCCTGTTTTCTGCTGATTGAACACATCAATGATTTACATTACATTGTTGTAACTAGGCGAGGGTCAATCTGGATAGTCACGACGAGCAAAGCTTGCTTGTGCTTTTCAAGGAAGCATTGCAGCAGTATCGGTGTTACCTGAGGAAATCATACTTTGATGGCAAGTCTATAAACGAATTTCCGGTGAAGTCTCATGTGCTAAATTTAGAAGACATTGAATGGAAAAACCTTGTTATGCACTGGTCTCATTCCCAGGATGAGGTACTGTCTATGAAATCACATGACAATTTGAACTTCTACTTTTCCGCATGTGCCTTACAGATCTTTTTTGCAGGAAATCTGCTCAAAGAAGAATTCCGGTTTGAAAAGAACAACAGGATATCGCAAATATGCTGCCCGCTGCTTTGCTCTTGTTAGTACCTGTTGTCCTGTATCACTGTACTTGCATACCTACCTGGTTCATTATGTGACAGCAGTATGCATGATAGCTTGCTTATCAATTGTTCGCTCCAAATTATCTGATCTGTATGAATGGTTACATTAGTGTAGAATATATCCAATGCCAATGAATTTTTTTAGCTCTGCATTGTTCTTGTAAGTACATGATGTCCTTTATCAGTGTACTTATATTGACAGGTAGTTGCTCATGTACCATCACTCTGCAGCTTATTTTCCTTTGCCCTCCATTTTCTACACATCAGATCTATATTTATTCTTACCATAAGGTTGGTACTGAAGAAGTTTAGCTGTGCATTGCTCTTGGCTGTGCCTTTTGCCTGTATCGCTGCACATACATTTATAGCTACTTGGTTATGTAGCATCACTCTTCATCTTATATTAAATATTCTCCATTTTTTCGTATATTATCACATCTATATTTACTCTTAACAAAATGTAGAATAAAGGCAATGCTTATGAAGAATATTATGTGGTAAACTTCTTGAATTGCCCCCCCCACCAGCATGGACAGGGGCTTTATAGAGCCTGTCTTCACCAGTAATGTAAGTTTGTCCTTCTCAAGCCTTCAAGCTTTGTTGTGTATATTTGGTTAGGCATGACTGCAACAGCTGTTTATTTTTGGTGTTTGCATCAAATTGCATGTTTAAAGTTTATTATGTAGTTCATAAACAAAAGTTTGTCCTTCTCAGTTTAAGTTTTCAGTTGTACAACCAAGTTCCTTCTTCATACCATGTAAATTAAACTATACAGAGCAAGTGATCTTCTTTTGCACTACATGTATGCTTCTGTTCTTCATCCGTAATCCAGTAGTGTGGTGAACCTACCCACTATAGCACAATGTCATATTCTGCAATGTCATAACTATGAACAATGTCATATCATTATACTATTATTTAAACTGTCTCTTTATTTGCCATTCTGACATGGGATAAATTGACAGCACACTAATCATTGATACTTATGAGTTCTTGATCTGTAATCCAGTGGTGTCGTGAAGCTGCCAACTCCTTCACAATGTCATTTCCTGCCACGTCTTGACCTGAACAATACCATATTGTGTTAATGCAATTTTAAACTGTGTCACTTTATTCGTCAGTAAGAAATGTGATGAATTGTCAGCACTAATACTTTTATGTGCAAAACATGTCATCTGTCTGCTTATTTATCTTTCAGAGTGAGGAAGATATAAATGTTGAACAAGCGCAGTCTCATCATCTTGCTCAGCTGCTTGCGCTGTAGCTCCCCAGCAGGGCTAACCTTTCTTGAACTCTATTGAAGTGTTGTCGGTTTTGTATATTATTTTGTCAGCGTGTTTATTTGCACTAGTGGCGATCTTTGATGCCTAGTGTACGTAATCTGCTGTCTGTTTGTGCTTTATTATCATAGTGGCGAACTTTGATGCCTAGTGGACGTAATATGTCGTAATTTCTTTATTGTATAGTCTAGGTTTTTTCTTATTCACGATGCTGCAGTTATTTTACTGTATATATATCATGTCTTCGCAGTAAACGGCCAAACCGTAACATTAGGGTACATAATCGGGCCGTCATGCAATCACGATGTATGATCCGCATCATGGGCCCCGTCATCTTGGTCCGTTAAACAGCCAAAAGTAAATTGGCCCACTAGTAGATAAGGGACTTTAATAGGCCGAGTAAACCCTGGCCCTCTTTTCGCAAGAAAACTCAATGGGCTTTTAGGTGGCTGAGAAGTAGGTTGGGCCTGAAACATGCCGAACAGCTCATGGGCTGGCAACAGCCCGAAATGGACCCCATCCCATGAATGTGCGAATCAAATCATGGGCTTTTAACAGGCCAAAATTATCTTGGTCCTTGTTTGGCCCAATCAGATATCGTCTGCGAGCAGGCCGGATGCAAACCGGGTCGTAGCTAGGCCCAACTATATGATGGGCTTTTAACGGGCCGAAATTAATATAGGGACAAAATGTTAAACGGGCCCTTAACAGGCCGAAACTAATATCAGGCCAAATTACTAAATGGGCCTTTAGCAAGTGGGCCCAAAAGCATAGCGTCCAGTTGACGGGCCGAATCTGATATGGGCCATAATTTAGCCCAAAGCTTCTTAAAGGGCCGGACCTGATCTGGGACGTAATTTGGCCCACAACATGGTAGGATTTTAATGGGACGGATCTCATATGGGCCATTATTAGGTCCGGAACGTGGCAGGCCATTAATGGACCAGATCAAATATGGGCCGGCATTTGGCCCAAAACATGGCAGCCAGTTAATGGGCCAACCTACTAGGGTCGTCAAAATCTTGTGGGCCTACAACTGGGTCGGCCCATTAATGTTGGCAAAATCTCGTGGGCCTTTAGCTGGGCCGGCCCATTATGATCCGCAAGAATCTTGTGGGCCTTTACCTGGCCCGGCCCATTATGGCACACAAAAATCTTGTGGGCCTTTACCTGGGCCGGTCCATTATGGCCCGCAAAATCTTGTGGGCCTTTAGCTAGGCCAGCCCATTATGGTCCGCAAAATCTCGCGGGCCTTTAGCTGGGCCGGCCCATTATGGTCCTCAAAATCTTGTGGGCCTTTAGTTGGGCCAGCCCATTTAAACTTGACGGGCCAGTCCACGTGTCAACATATCATAGGCGTGTCTGGCCCATTGGATGAGTGAGACCTGTGCCAACGCGGAGCTGACACGTGTCTCCTCCAGCCAATGATGATTTTACACGTGGAAAATCCCAATTGGTCAGGGCTGTTAATGGGTTATCGGATCCAAAACCCGACCCGATAGCTTAACGGCTTCCCTTGACGAAAGCACTTATGTGACACATGATTTATCATCATGGAAGTGGACACTCAGTGATGATAATTTTGGTAATGTCATGGAACACTTCTACGACAGCACAGGTATGACTATCTTGATTCTGTCATAAAATCGTCATGGATGTATATGCATGACAGAAAACGCGACCTACTGTGACAAACAGGTATCATCACGGAAGTGTATTTTTTGTAGTGAGTACTATGCATGAATCCATTTACCCACCAGGCAATCCACTACCCTGTCGTTCGCATGCCCCACGCAGCATATTTACAATCAAAAAACAGCTGGCAGTTTGCTCCTACTCGTCCCCGGACGTCCTTTAACATTACGATAGTTTGCTCCTAGTCGTCCCGTCCTTTCATATTACGACAGTTCCACTAATCCTAACCCTCCTCCCAAATCCATGGCGTCCCAAATCTCCATGATCGGCAGTGAGTACAAGGTTAGAACCATCACCGGCGATGATTTCGACGTCATCTACACCCGTTCTTCCGCGATGGTGAAAGGATGCCTTGCTCGCTTCAGACACATGTTCGAAAACTCAAATGATGAGTGGGTCATTGGGCTAGATGTTGAGTACACCACAACCCTGGACAAAGAGAAGAATCTAAAGGAGGAAGAGAAGATGATGCCCGCTGTGATCCAGGTTTGCGTGCATGACTTATGCTTGGTCTACCACATATACCATGCCGACGTTGAGTGCCAGGATTTTAAGAACTTCCTCAAGGACGGCCTAGTCAAATTCGTTACTGTAGACTTTACGAATGATAGGAAAGTCCTGGGTCGGATTGGCCTCATTTTAGGCAACCCCTTCGACCTCCAGAAGAATGGGCTGCTGCCCTTCTGTGATCAGCCTTCAATGCTGACCCTGGCAGGAGCCCTGGTTCATCCTTCATATGGTAAACTAAAGAAACCTCTGCACACGTTTCATCGTCATGCATGGCAGTGGAATGTACTAGATATAGACCACATCCAGTATGCTGCAATGGATGGCTACCTTTGTTTCAATATCTACAAGGGTTGGACGAAGAGCAAGAGCCAAGTGTGCGGTTCAAGCAAAGAAGTATTGGCCAAGAGGAATAGGGACAAGGACGAAGTTGAGGACATGGACCAGGACTCCGAGTAAGGTGAGTGTCTACCGGATTAGTTGCTTAGTTTAATTTCAGGTGCTCTTAGTTTTATTTGAGGGGTGTGTTATGCTGAGCCCCCAGGAGAACTATGTTATGTTTCTTCTCGTTATATTTTTTACATTTCATCTTTTAGTTGGTATAGTACGACCACTCATTTCTTCACATTATATATGTGCAATATATATGTCCAACATCATATAGCCAGCAGTTTAGTTGTCAAAGAATTTCAGGGTGCTTAGTTTTGTCAAAGAATTCCAGGGTGCTTAGTTTTATTTGAGGGGTGTGTTGTGCTAGACACCATTATTGTGACTCAAATCTCTTTTGCCATGTTATAATGACATAAATACCGATGGACAACATGCCAGCTCTCCCTCTATCTAACTACAGTAAAATAAAGTGTGGGGCCTACTTGATCCCAACAGCGTTCTTATTTTCTTGTAAAATTATTCGCTTGGTTACTCCTGACAAGCGGGGCCACACTTATCATTGTGAGAATCAGCTTATTTTTGTCATGTAAAATGGTCAACGGGTTTGACGTGAAAATAACAATGTCTAATGGCATTTTTGAGCAAACATCTAACTTAACGATGGCATTTCTGAGATATCTAATTGCATTTTTGAGCAGGCATCTCACGGATCGATGGCATTTTTGAGTAGTTGTAACTTCTAATGGCAAAACTGAGTAGTGATACACAACTAGTGGCATAAATAATAAGAACCCAAGAATTAAATAGGTATGCTAATTTCTTTATTTCTTTAATAGTACTATATGCATAATTTGGCGACGAGCGCTCTCTATATGTACCACCTTTTTTCTTTAATTTCATCTTGTTAGTTTTGCTCCATGGCACAATTCATCGATACTACTATTGTACAAAAGTATACATTTTTTAAAAGGCTAGAGGGCGGGGCAGTCTAGCTTGGTCGATTTCACGAGAAGCGAGGGCCTTTGTGATTTGACGGCTCATTACTGCTGGAAGGCGGGGCCTTGTGATTTGACTGCTCGTATAAATGTGTCGACGACCTGAGGAGGAGCAAAGAACCGTGCGGTATACTCAAGTTTTCCACTGGAGTAGTACTACGATGGAGGAGCATGAAACACAGCAGTGCAGAGCCATATGGCGATAAAAAATGATCTAATTTGCTAGTCATCTCATTGTTAGCATTGTTCTATTCATGCCTCGCAGAGAATGTGACACGTGCAGCGAAACAGCTGAAGCAAAAGAAGAAACACAGGAGCAAAAGAAGAAGGAAGATTATCACCCCAAATGATCTAATTCACTTTACAGTCATAACTGCTTCTTCATCGCCTCCACGACCTCCATCTCCTTGCGCATATCCTCTGTCATCTTCTTCATTCTGTCCTTGACGTGGGATTTCTCGATGCGAGCCTTCATCATCTATTCCACGGCCGCATTACGTACTTTGACTACAGCCGGGTGCGTGATACGGAGCTTCTCCAACTCCTCCTTCTGTTCCATGATGAGGGCCTGCAGCATCTTCATCGAGGAACTACTATTCTCATGAAGCTTCTTCCAGCCGGCGTTCTTCTCCTTCAGTAGGTCGAGCTCGTGGAAGAGCTTTGCCTTGTCCTCCTGAAGTTGCAGGATTTTGCCGGCCACCTTCTTCTATGAGGCAATGCCCTTCTTCAGTAGCATCACCATGCCGGCGGGCAACTTCCCCTGCTTATTGAGCTCAGCGGGCATGTCGTCAAGGCTGTCCTTCAGCAGCTCCACCAAGCCGTGGATGAACTCCTTCTGCTTATTGGGGTGCTTATTCAGCTGATCGGGCAAGCCGTCGAGGGATAACGACTCCAGTACCACCAGCTCGGCATGTTCGCCTCCGCGGCTAGGGAGCTCCTGGGAGCCATCGCCTGCCCGTGAGAGATCTTTCGAGGTCTCTGCGTGGCGGGGAGCCCTCTTTTTTTCCGCAGCCTTGGTTGCCGCTCCCTTGTTACTAGTAGTTCTCGAGCTAGAGCTCTGCACACCGGCCATGGCAAGGACAGACGAAGAAGAAGGACTTATGAGGAGGAAAGGTAGAGTAATTTTCGGTTAGGTAGTTCCCCTTTTATAACCTAAGTACTAGGACTAGTACTAATACCTGCATAGTGGGAACATGTTCAGGTTTGGTACGTACTAGTAGGTGTGAGCAGGCTTGCACTTAATTGTAGCACTAGTACTTTCGAATGTGATGGGAACAAGGTAAAGATTAATTGATGGTTTTGGTTTCGAGGCCCGAAACGGCTCCCGATGAGTTTAGTGGATCACAAATTTCAAGTAGACTACACTGCTCAAATGCATAAATATTATGTTACTGTAAAAAATTGGCACAAAATACAAAGGAGATCAATGGAAGTACTACTAGCAACCCATGATTTAACTACTCGCATGCACGCAGTGGAGTAGTAATGTCTTTCTTCCGCCCTCATGTCCACTCAATTTGCATGTGCTATATTAATTGACCATCAATGAAGTGAAGGACTTTACACGCGTCAAATTATCACATGGGGTGGATCTTGGTACAAAATTGCGTCTACCCATGTACCCGTGTGTGCGTGCGAGGGAATGAGTGTGTGTGTGGCGTGCGTGCACATCTTCGCTTCGTGCATGTACCGCCAGTGTGGCTCAAAGAGGACGAGTACATTCTTCTGGAACCAGTAGCACGTCACTGTGATCAGTCCACACAAGGAGGTCGCGGCAACGCCTCCACATGTTCACGTGCATGAACTGTAAGAGAGACATTGTGTAGCGTTGCCATTGGAATTCTAATTTACGTGTTTTTCACATACTCGAAGTACTAGTAAGGTACACATGCATTGCACGCATCAGATTTGGCAACCAAATTATGAATAAATGCCACACTATAGCATGTAAGCTCTGAGTCATATATGCCTCATGTAGACCTTCGTTTAATTCTTATAGTTCATCTCATTCAAAATCAATTAGTTTTTATAAAAAAAGCTAGGTCCTCTTTGATTCATAGGATTTCCAAAACGCGGGAATAGGAAAAACATGGGATTAGAGTGGAATGTCGTCTTGAATCCTACAGGATTGTACGAGTGTTTGATTGTGCATAGAAAAAACTCAGAATTCTTTCAAAGAGGTTTGAGTGGATGGGATGTTTCCTATGAAATCTAGTGCAAAGGAATCCTATGGAAAAGTTCCTATGGTTTACGATCCTACGAATCAAACAACCAAGATAGGAAAAATTCCTAAGGATTAGAATCCTCCAAAATTCCTTTGAGAATCCTTTGAATCAAAGAAGCCCTTAATCTATTTTATGATTCATGGAATTGTGTGTTGTAAAGCATAAAGTAAAAATAAATAATGGCAATTCAACTAGAAAAAAAGTTTGGGCAGTTATGATACAGAAGATTCTAGAACAAAGGAGAACCACTGTTGTTTTGAGGTTTGTGCATTATGCTTAAGTTCAACCATGGAGTCTGCTATATTGTACATGTGGCAAAATCCGGTAGGGGGCTAGAAGATGGTGCGAGGGGCCAAGTGGAGGGAGACTATGAAGGAGTGCACAAGTACGAGATTGATATTTAGAGAGAGGGGGCGAGAGCGTGCACTATTGCATGCAGTGGCGGAGCCATGAAAAAAAAATGAGCTAGGGGGGCAAGCATTGCTAATCCTTTACGAGGAGGGCCAATTCATCAACTTAAACCATTTTACCAGCAATTGTCTAATGATCACATTCATATTATCCTCGATATATAGTGATGTTAGGGGGGCAGGGCCCTTGCTGCCCCTGTCTTCGCCATTATGCACGCGTCTGAGAGATGAAGCGGAAGGCATGGATGATGAGAGGGGACGTTGGATATATAATTAATGTAGGTGTATTAGCTATATATGTAATCCTATATAGAGAGGTATAGATTGATCGATGTGGACATGGGAAAGAGGGTGAGACCTCACTAGATATATAGATTGATCGGTTTGTGTGGAAAAGTATGAAAGACCTAGCTATATACACATACACATAGAGGAACATCGATCATTGAGCATGCACGTGAGAGATAAAGAATGCCCGATATGATGGAGAGGGGGAGGTGTGTGTGTGTGTGTATGCCTGCATGGGAGACCGACCTGAAGAAAAAGATTGCATGTGTGCGATGGATAATGCCGACTGGTAGTGTGTATGCATGCATGCACGAGAGAAAGTTAGTGGTACAATTATAAAGAGAAGACGATTGTGCGGGGTAAAAGACTAGATGAGGTCATAATCAATGTAAAGTTGAATTCAAATATTTGAATAAGAGATCATGATGTTTGAAACCCATGCATGCATGAATATAACGGAGATCTGCGCGGTGTGGTTTGGAAATGAGCATGTTGTAATGTATACACATTGAACAAGGTCAGACTTATTTGAATTTGAGATACCGATGGCAGACATCGTTTGGCCACATTGCATCCGTGCATGGACACACTATTCTAATTGGAGATGATGGGTGGCTTTCGCATCACATATCTATATCTACACCCCTATATATATTACATTTTATATTTTTTTATATAGTGTGCGGATAACATTAAGTTTGAAAGATGGTCGTTGGATGAGGCCAATCCGATGGTGCAGAGATGGCAAATTTGAGCACTACTGGCCGTTGGTTATCATCTAGATTCCACCAGATTTTGCCACATGTACAATCTAGAAGACTCCATGGTTGAACTTAAGCATAATGCACAAACCTCAAAACACAAGCACTTCTTCTTTGTTCTAGAATCTTTCATATCAGAATTGCCCAAATGTTTTTCTACATGATTTGCCATTATTTGTTTTTACTTTATGCCTTACAACGCACAATTCCATGAATCTTAAAATAGATTAGCTTTCTTATAAAAACTAGATGATTTTAAATGAAATGAACTATAAGAATTAAATGAACATCTACATCATGCATACATGACTCAAAGCTTACATGCTATAATGTGGTATTTATTCATAATTTGGTTGCCAAATCTCATGCGTGCAATGCATGTGTACCTTACTAGTCTAAATGGTGTTTGTGTGTGTGTGTTTTGCGTGTTAAACACATTGTATGTAGTATATCATACATGGTTTAGATTCCAAACATCTAGCTAGAGCATACATGTACTATGATTTGAACTCAACACAAAATGGATACATATATTTGAATTTGAGATTGTATGTACATGTAGTTCGTATTTATATAGGAATTTACTTCTCCTATATTCATGTCATGTGTTGTGAAGATAATATTTAGATGGTCGTATAAGTAACCCAAGTACAATCCCACTCAAACAGGGAAAATGTACTCAAATTTAGTCCATATGCTAGACAACACACATTATTTTTTTTATTGTTGAGGGAAGTGCAAATTATTTTGGTACTGTACACGTTATGTTTGTTGTCCCGATTTTATTAGTTTTTTTGTTGTATTTGAATGCATTTCTAGTAATATAGTAAAATGGGACATGGCTCTCTCTAGTGATGAGGTGCGAATTGTCTTTTTTTGGTACACGTTAAGCTTGTTCTCCTGAAATTTCAAGTCGCGCCTTGTTATGCCGAAATTTCAAGCAAGTGTCTCTGTCTATCGTGTTGCAAAACTCCTGCCTCCTCAACCGGCGCGTTGTTACCCTGAAATATTTAAGATATATCTTTGTCTTGTTGTGCTCCGACAACTCCCTCTATCTCAACCCGTACCTTGCTAATCCAAAATTACAACGCGCGCGAAAAATCCCACCTCCTGTGAAACCCCGACACGCGAAATGCCCGTGATACCCATGAACCAAAAGAACCTCCTCTAATTGGTGGGGGTACTTTCATAACTTACCCCACATTTCGGACAAGCGCGTCCCTAATCCATGGTTCCCACTCCCATCCCATCCGCCCACCCATTCGTACACCGAGGCTGCGAAAACCCGTGAAGCCCCACACCCTCCTCCGTCCGCCACCCAGCCGGAGCCTCTTCCCCGACGACGTCGTCCACAGCAACACCTCGACGTCCCTCATCCACCATACCGGATGAGGATCCGTCGTCGATCTCATCGTCCCACAGGTTCAGCCACCCCGTCCTCCACCTCCAAGGAGCTGCCCTGACGTTCCCCTCGTCTTTCGCGCCACCTCAATTCCCACACCGCCGTCTTCACCTGCACCACCGGAAGAGCATCATCATCACCATTTCCTCGGATGAAGCTGCGGCCTAATCGGTGCCACCAAAGAGGTTGTACACTAATCGCCGCATTTTCTTCTTGATTCAATCTCACGGTGCTGCCGGTGCTCGGTCCCGAGCTGACACAGCGCGACTCCGTCCACAGTGGCGTTGCCGGCCACTTCCTCCATGGCGTAGCTCCCTCGACGGCGACGTCCACATCAGTAGGAGCTGCTGCTGCTTTAGCTCTCACTTGCGCTAATACTTTGCTCTTGCTCTCGGTCCCCTGCCTGGTCTGCTCTTGCTATTGCTCTTGCTCTTGCTCTTGCTCGCACTGCTGCTCTCGCTCTTGCTCTTGCTTGCGATGCTGCTCCGATTTAGCTACACTTCAGTCAACTGAATCGACTTTTGGGTCAGTCGATTTTCAGGGGGTGGGGGGGGCTCGCTGGAGTTAAGGAAGAACCAGCCGCAGTGGGGAGGGGGCTCACCGGAGAGGTACCCCATTATCTATCTTAGGGTTCAGGGTGGGGGCGATGGTCACCGGCGGTGGCGGGGCGTTGCGTGGGGATCACTGAATAAAAATCTCGGCACGGGGGGGCCTAGAGGGATGGCCGGGCGGCAGCGGACTGGCGGTGGGGAGTGTTTTCGGGGCGGGCGGGGCGGCGCACCACCGGCCGCGGGCAGCGGGGGCGGCTATTTGGCCGGTGGTAGCTGGCGGCTCAGGGGGGGTGGAGGTTGAAGATGAATTGCAGGCCCTTGATTTCGTATCCAACGGCTACAAAATCAACTGACCAGAGATGAAAAAGTCAGTTGACTGACATGTAGACTCACCTATAGTGCGTTCAGTTTCGACAGTAAAATTCAGTTTTGTCAGCAAAATTTAGTTTCAACAGTTAAGTTCAGTTTCGATAGTTAAATTCAGTTTCGACAGTTAAGTTCAGAGATGAGCCGCTGATGTATTTTACATCTAGCACTTTGTGGTTATGTATTTTACGTCATCTATTGGAGATGCTATTAGAATTCCACTCAAGTTAACATTGTCTCTCTTGTCCTGCTTCAGCCTCGGCATCGTACAACTCACCGGAGCTGCTCCAACAACAAAACCCTCCATCACAGCGGAGCAGTACCTCGGGCTCCATCTCCAGACGCCTAAGATCTTCTTCACCTCCTCCAATAGCCAAGTCAGCCGGAGCATCCTCACCGGCCAACCCAATCACGTTGAGATCGACATGGCTTCGCCAAAGAGGTTGTACACTTGTTGCATCTCTTTTTTACTCTACATGTTATATATATTGTCCACTGAGCACACGTAGTAACGTGAAATACGATTATTTTATCCTACTATATGACAAGCAGTGAGGTGCCAGGCAACTTAGCTATCCGTGATGGACTCTCTTGAACGCCATCATTATTTATCTCTACGGGTTTGAGTTGTGCATTTACCGATGGGTCTGGGAGTTGAGCTAGTAGGGCAGTGGCCTGGGTCCAAAGTAATAGAAGTAGCACAAAAACATTTTTTTAGTGTAGGTTTTTCCTTGCTCAAGCCTGTCTACTAGAATCGCCAGTGCTTGAAAGGAAAAGTGAATGAAAAACATAGGAATTGGAAAGTTTCATACGGTACTACTATTCATGAATCTGGTTCAAAGGAATGGGGCAAAGGAAAACTGTAGGATTTGTTCCTTTAGTGTCTCCTTGAAAGAAAAACCGTAGGAATTTTAATTTCCACTTGTCCTCCTTTTCAAATTCCTATTCATAAAGCACAAGACTAAGAGATAGTAGCATAATATCATTATAAACGTACATTTTCTTGTGGTTTGACTTAATCTCACCATGCTTCTTTGCATCCTGTGATCTTCCCATTCTTGTGAATCAAACAACCAGGTTGGCAGAAATCATGTGTTCTTAAATTATCTGTTTTGCACATGCATTCCTATCCTATTCCTGTCTATTTCCTATCCCTGCATTGTTAGAATCCTCAAATTCAAACAAGCCCTTACACAATTACTTATGTTACAGATATGTGTCAAAAAACCTTGTGTGGTTTGTCCTGCTCCTACGGTGTTGTGTTCCACCCCAACTCAGTTGCTCCAACGATAGAAGGGTACACCACAGCAGGGATCCGCTCTCCAGATTGTCTTTCGCCGCCTCAGATCTTCTTCCCCGCCGCCGGCAGCCACGACAACTGCATTACCATCATCAACTGAGCAGATAACCTTGAGGACTACACGGGTCCGCAAGAGAGGTCGCACTCTTCTATGTCTGCTTACGTTATGCATCACTTAATATGATGACATGCTACTTTATTATCGTGTTCACCTATTAGACTCCGAGTAAGGTCCAAACTAATGCTGAAACTTGAGTTTTTAAATGGTTGTGGGGTACATATTGGGGCAGCAATTAGTATTATCTAGTTAATCTCGGGTGTCTACTATGAGTTTCATGTTGGGTGAAAACAAACATTAAAGGAGCCATTATCTGTATTTTTTTAACTAAAGCTATTATCTGCCTGCTATCATTGGTTTTGGGTCTATTCATAGTTTGCTACCATCACTCTGGATTTGTGCATGCACTCCTTACATAATCTCACTATGTTTTATTCCTATGCATATCAGTTATTGTACACAATGGAACTGAACATGTAGAGCAAAAGAGACGAGCCTTGCATAGCAATAAAATTTCATGCAGACG